>NC_143131.1:117723786-118029341 GCF_059928025.1 Delphinapterus leucas
TACCTACAAAAGGAGGCCCCAGAGCTGCTAGAACACTCTGTTAAGAAATACCCATGGGAACATAGACCTTAAAAGAAATTAGACTGCAGGCTAGAAAATAATTTTAATGCAAAATAGAAAGGACCAATTCACTGTCATTTTCCTTGCTCTGGCCCTATAGACTCCTCCTCCCTGTGACTTTGAGATGGTGGGAGGAGCATGCTGTGCTTCTAGGGTGACAGTCCCTGTGGGAAAGAGTCTCTCATGCTGGCAGCTTGCTCCCAGATCTGGAGGAATGCTAATGTCCTTTAGATCTGGGAGTAGATGTGAAACAATAAAATAACTTATATCTAGTTTATTGCCTCTACCCATCCCATCGCCTTCCTTCTTACAGTCACAGGGAAGCTGCATCATCGTCAGATCCACAGGGACCCAAGGTTGCTTTTAAAGAACCTGCAAAATAAATACATAATGAGGATGGATGAAGTTAACCGGGAGTGGTGGGGTAGGGAAGAGGAGAGAAGAGCCTGGATCTTTGAAAGTATCTCCTTTCTGGTTAAGGAAGTGGAGCCTGAAAGGAGGAGGAGGAGGGAGAAGGGAGGAAGGAACCAGGAAAAATGCACCTTCTCTGCTGAGGGGCATCCTTTGCTGTTATTCATGTTGATGTTCTTCATGGAGATGAGGGTGATGCTGTCTTTCTCTCCATTGGCTGTGGAGCAGCTGGGGAAGGAAGGGAACATGGGCTATAGACAGAAGGAGCCATAGGGCAATGGGGGTCAAGGAACTGGGGGGTTGTGAAACCTTTATTTTGGTGGTGGACTATAATGAAATGAGTGTGTGCTTTGAAGCCCCAAAGACTTGTGTTTAAATCTTAGTTTTGTGGGCTTCCCTGGTGGTGCAGTGGTTGAGAGTCCACCTGCCGATGCAAGGGACACGGGTTCGTGCCCCGGTCCGGGAGGATCCCGCATGCCGTGGAGCGGCTAGGCCCGTGAGCCATGGCCACTGAGCCTGCACGTCCGGAACCTGTGCTCTGCGGCGGGAGAGGCCACAGCGGTGAGAGGCCCGTGTACCGCAAAAAAAAAAAAAAAATCTTAGTTTTGCAAACTACCTACTACTTGTGTGACCTTGACCAAGTTACAACCTCTCCTAAGTCTTAATTTTTTAAATGTGTAAAATGCAGTAATATCTGCCTTGAAGAACTCCTCTAAGAATTTGAGATATTACAAAAATTTCTACCATAGTGCTTGGCACATATAAGGCGTTCAACAAGTGGTTCCTTAAATAAGTACCTTCTTGTTTAAGGAGTATATCAGAATCCGAATTCCTGCACTTTTCACGAAGGGGTTATAGAGACTTAGCCTTGGGGCTGAAGCGTTCCAGTCCATCACCTGCCCGAGCCCTGGTCTCGGTGAGGCTGTCAGGATTCTGTGTGTGGGTGTGGGTGTGTGTGTGTGTGTGTGTGTGAAGGCAGGAAGTGTTGGTCCCTCTTGGAATGGGGGAGTAAGAGGTCAGTAGATGATTCTTCCCTTATACCTCTGACAGTCTTACCTTTCAGAGAGCCCCGAACTCCCAGGTTTCTGGGGATCTGTAAAAATCCAAAGGCACAGATTGGAGGTCACAGGCTGTAACTCAGAAGCCGAAGCTGCCCCTCAAAGCCCACCCAGTGGACCCTCCCATTTCCCCTAGTGGTGCCATTCCTTCCCTCAACTCCAGGTTGGGTGTCAGTTCCAGAATCTAGCTCTGGGTCCCTCATCAAAGAGAGGCAAAGGGGGCCCTGAGGGTCAGGGCATGTACCTTCAGACTCCTTGTTCTTCCGACACTTAAACCTTAGACTGACCACACTGACCAGGACGATCACCACAACCACCAGGATGGCAATGAAGCTGATAACACCTGAATAGGGAAGAGGATGGGGTGAAGGAGAAGCAGAGGACAGGGCAGAAGAGGGCAGCAGGAGTCCAAATTCCCTTCCTAGCTAAGTGCTGTGTAGACAGGCTCTGGGAGGAAAGTTAATTCCCCTTCTCCGTTGAATGAATGAGCTCTCAGCCACCTTTTTCTGGCTCCACAGCCCTGCCCCACCCTCCCTTAAGAACATGGAGCCCATCGGAGTCCAGAAGAGCGGAGGGGAGGGCCAGCGGAGGCTCCTTCCCACCAGCATCTTCCTCATCAGCCAAACCCTCCTAAACCAAATGGACAAGATTTGAACTTGAGTGCTAGAGTCCACGTCAGCTCAGGCGTGAGGTCTCCTGCCACCCCCCACCTTCTCCTCCCTCTCACCGAATGCAGCCACAGTGAGCACCGTCTCTGACGTGGGGCTGGGCAGGATGGTCGAGTCTTCTCTCGTCCTCAAATTCATGGTGGGTAATTTGGACGTAACATTGTGAGAGGTGTCTAAAAGGGAGTAGGGATGGGGGTATCAGCGAAGGGACTGATGCGGTCTATATGAGAAAGCTGGTCCCCTCCCACTTCCCCCATTTAGAGGACTGCAGAGAGAACTCATGCCCTACCAAAAAGACTTCCTCCCACCCTTCAGAACTGGGTGATGTGGGATCACGTGAAGAGCATTGCTGGTTGCTCGTGTTCCTAGTTCCAGAGGACTTCAGAAAATTCAGGATGCTTCTCTCATTATGCTCTTCCCACCACACCCGTGGGGTCCAGAGGAAAGGGATTTATACTGCAGAGATAGGGAGCCAGACCGGGCAAGGGGGAGCCATCTGTGTTTTGCCAAAGGTTGAGGCAGAAGGAAGGAAGGGCATCAGATGTTTGTCCCCAGGCACTGACCTAACAAGCCAGGCTGCCAGTTAATGGGCACAAGTTTCTGGTGCTCTTAAAAAACGGTATGGTCGCCCATCTCTGCCCCGCTTCAACACATTTACTGCAGGCCTGATTGCTATTCCGCTTCCTTATCCTCACCCAACTCCTAAATAAGTCTGGAAGTGTAGAAAAGCCCCAGAGCCGAGGGCTGGGATGAGAGAAAGGGTCAGGGTGCTCTTCACTGTGAGCACAGACAGGACGTACCTCTGCTTGTACTGTCACTGCTCTTGCCGCTGCTTGGGACACCTGTGCCTGCACCATGAAACAGGAGGGCCCAGATGGAGGGTGTCCACCCCCTCCTAGTTTTCTCCCATGCTGCTGGGTGAAGGCCAACCTGCCCTGAGAAGCGTGTAGCCCTTTCCCGCCTTTTCTGCTTCCCTTTCCAACATTTTGGGTTCTCCTACCCTCGGCTTACCCGTTCTATGTCTTTATCAGTCCTGAGTCCAGGCTCCTTTAACCTTCACTGAGACCAGTTCCTGTCTCCACTTCCCCCCAACCCCAAGCCTCTCTACTTCTCTCCCAGAGCAGGGTACCACTGGTGTGGATCCTGGCCTTGAGAACCCTCACTGTGGGGCAGGACCTGGGCTTCCCGAGGCGGGAAGAAGGAACCCAGTCTGACATGACCCAGGGTTTTTCACCCCCAGTCCCAGGTACTCATGGAGTCCTAACGTGTGCTTCTGTGGCTGGGACCAAGTCAGTCCCAGCAAGGACAGGGGTGACTGGCCATGGTGCTTGAACTCAGAGTCATGGGTTTACTGGCTTCCATGGAGACCTGTGAGGGCTTCTCTGGAGCTGCTTCAGATTAGGAAGCATGCGTGGCTTGCTTAGGGCCTCAACCAGCATGTGCGCAGGGAAGCTCTTTAGCCCCAAATCTGCCTTCCGTTCCTCTGGGCTTTTACCTTTGCAGTTCCCTCTCCCTGGGATATGCCCTACCACCCTCCACCCCACAGTCTTCATCTGATTAACTCCTTTTTGGGCCTCAGCTTCAGAGATCACTCACTCTGGGATGTCTGGCCCCCAAGTCTGAAGTGGCTAATGTTGCCCGGGTTCCCATAGCACCTTCGGCTTACGCTCATCATGGCCCTTCTCACCCTGCTTTGTAACTGTCAATATGAGGTCCTATTTGCTTGTCTGGTCCTCCACTTATCTGTATTGTCCTTTAGAGCAGAAACTGTGTCTGCCTCCTCGCTGGACCCTCCCTGGATGGCATCTGTAATCTGAGTGGCAGAGTACCTGGGATGCTGGTGCTGGACAGAGGGCTGGAGTAGTTGGGCTCTGCGGAAGGACCGTCTCCTGCAAGTACAAGTGGAGGGCAGCTGGAGGTGGGGCAGGTTTGGTGACACCACACTCACTAGCCCACCCAAGAACCCTTGGGCTCCAAGCAGATCTAAAGGGCTGGGCAAGGGACAGGGCTTGGCCCCTAGGCAACCACACTCACTCACCTGTCTGGGGGGAAGTTGGCTCTGTGGTTGGACTATGACTGCTGAAGTTTCCTGAAACAGATCATCTGAGACTGAGGGTCCGCTGCCTCCTATTGCTCCATCTGCCTCTCTCCTTTGCTAAGCTGGTGTTTTCTAGTCTTTCTTCCTCCCCCACCCCACACCCCAACCTGTCATCTCTCTCCTCTCTCAAGGCATGTGAAAGATTAGTGCCAAACAGGCACTCTTTCCTGGAGCTCTTTCCACTTTTCCTCAGCTCCCAGCCCAGAATGCTGGAGTAGGCCCTGTGTCTTTGGTCTTACCCTGAGGGCTAGTTGTCGCAGGCTGGGAGTTGTGGCCTGCAAGAGAAAGCAGAACACGTAGACTAGCTTGGTGAGCCTCCCCGGAGAAGAACCCAGGCCTTTTGGCTTCCAGCCTCCCACGCAAGAAGGCAGACACCCTTGGCAGTAGGCTAGAGGATGTGACTCCAGCTCACGGCGCTGGCTTCCTCTGAGACTGTGACTCAATCACACCATCACCACCACCTCATCGTTCATTGTCCTGGAGTCCTTTCCTGTCTCTTCAGTCCCACATGGGTTATATACCAACCTGACACAAGGGCAGGGGAAGGTTATTCCAAAGTAGTGATACGTCCAAGGACAGAGGGCCAGTGACCTGCCACGTCTAGACAAAGACCCAGAACTCCAGCTCTCTAGCTAATGTCCTCACTACACTACCATGGAGCCACCCCTTTTCTGTGAATACTGTCATCCTGGTCTTGCCCCAAGGGAAGGGGATGGAAAGATGTGGTGAATAAGATGAGGTGAGGGATTGGGGCTGGTACCTGGGCTGTCTCTCTGCCCCTCCAGCTGGAGGTAAGGGCCTACACAGGAAGCAAGTTCTGAGGTACATACAGGAGGCAAGGAAATTCTAGAACGAGCCACCAGTTTACTCTAACAGGTAGAGGCTACTTCAGAAATGGTCACTGTTAGCCAAACCCAGGGAAGAGGCAATTATCAGGAGGCCCCAGTCACAAGGCCTCGTTCTCCTTTGTGTGTGTGCATGAGTGTGCCTGCGGACCTCCAGGCAGATGTGCATGTGTGCTGTGTGTCCATATACGTGTCCCCTGTGTGTGTGGGATCTGAAAGGTCAGGTTGTGTTTGCTCATTTTCCACAATGAAATCATTCTTGAAACCTGTGAACAATGTGAAAGGAAAACAACGTGGGGAAGTGGAGCCGCCCAGCTGGGTTCCCATCCTCCACTAGTTGGGCTGGGGGCCCAGGCCCCGGTGAACAGAGGCTGCTGAGGACCAGGGACCTGCCCAGCCTGGGGCAGCCCACTAGTTTATTTTCTTCAGCCACTGCCTTCCTCCATGGTGCTATCACTTGGATAGTGTGGAATTAATTGCTTCCAAGCCCAAGCTTGCCCAAAGCCAGGGCTGTGTTTTTCCAGGTCACCATCTCTCATAGCCCCATTCCCTCCTTGGGCGGGGCCGTCAAGAGGGGAGTTAAAACCTCTAGGTGCCCCAGCGTAGAGAGAACTCTTCCCAGCTGGGGAATCACCCTGGGTGAACATTTTTCAATCTGAGGCATGTCTTAAAAAAAAAAAATCTATCAGTTATTGATCAAGTATATCTAAGGTACCATCTTTGTTCTATAAGGTGATAACTAGTTTTTGGTGGGAAGGCACAGTTCACTGCCTTCCTGCTTTTATCTAGAAGCAAAACTAGTGTCTTAGAAGGAGTTCCAAAGTCACAAGCTCTGAGTCCCAGTGGCCTGCTCTCTCTTTGTCTCCTGTCTCCCCTCCCCCTACCGGAACACTTTGTCAACAGTGGATTCCTCTGTGAGTAGAGGAGGGACTTGGGGAGCATCTGTTTCTATAGGCCGGTCTGCCTCTGACCACTAGGCACAGGGATATCTTACTTTCCCGTCTCCCCTCCCTAATCCCTACCTGCTTCACTCCCTGCCAGCCTCTCTCTTCGCCACCACAACACTGTTTCCCTCAGCAGCGTAGCTTAGTAGTTAAACTCATAGATTTAGGAGTCTGGCGGTCTTGAGTTCAAGCCCTGACTCTGTCGCTTACTGTCTGACCTGGGCCTCAGTTTTCTCTTCTTTAAAATGCAAGTGATTTTAGTGCCCAAAAGTCATTGTGAGGATAAGAAAAGGCACATAAAGCACTTAACACAGGGCCTGACAGTTCATGCTCAAGAAATTCTAAACATTTAAAATTTTGCCCCCTTCTCTCCAATCCTCCAAGTTTCAAGTCTACCCTGAATCTGTGTCTCCACAGTCACGTCTCTTTGTGGGCCTGAATATCCTCAAAAAGATTCCCCAGTCCACCAAGAGAAGGAAACAACGAGGACTGTGAGATCCTGGGATGAGCGGCTAGGATACTCAAGGGTGATTGTAGCTCAGGTAGAATCACTCAGGACATTCCTAACCCTGGGGCTTGGCTGGGACAGGATGGCAGGTAGGGAAGCTGGGACAAGCCTAGGTTTGTGAAAATGTCCCCTTGTGGGTCTCACCTTTTAATCTGCTCCTCTGCCATTTCTGAGGTTTCTACGATAGCCTAGTCCCCCAGCCCCAGATCAGATGTGTGACTCTATCCTCCCGGGAGGGGGTGGGGGAATAGGAATGGGACAATCAGAGTTTTATCCCCAGTCCTTGGGCTTTTAGAAAAATGTCTGACCTCTCCAGGAGACAGAGCGTTGGGGAACTTGGGCCCTCTCACCCACCGCCAAGAAACCGCCATCCTCCCTCCCCATCCAAATACTCTTGAACCCCCTTCTGCCGCTTTGAGCACATGCTCATAAATCCTCCACAGAGGACCTGTGGAGGGTGAGGTGGGGGTGGGGAAGGGATGACCGAAGGGAAGTTTCTGCCCTGTGAGTCAGAATCTCCTGGATTTCTCATGTTTCCCAGAAACCGCTCCCTAATTAGAGGACCCCTTATGAGCTGCTTCACAACTCATCAGCTAGCAGAGCTCTATCTGAGAGGTGTTGTTCCCAAGTCATTTCCTCTGGGGGTCATTTCATCTGGCCTCCTAGATGAAATGTGTACATCTTCTTTGGCAAATGGTTCTTTGTATCTAACCTGAGTCCCTCTTGCTGTGATTTGAGCATAAAGTCAATATTTTGAAATCCCAGGTTGTTACTCCTCATATGAAAGAAGAAAAAAGATCACCTGTAAAGCCAAGGTACAGACAGTTTTGTGCTAGGACACCCTGGAAGGAGCTTTCCAGCCTCAGCCTCACACCAAGACAGTCACCTCGCACATTTCAGGGGGCCAGCCTCTCCGGGGGCCCCAGTTCACCCTGGAAAATGTCCCACAAAAGAGTCTAACCATACCTCTATTTTACCGCTGCCTGGGAATGACCAGCTCCCAAGCCAAGTGGTCCCCTTCACAAAAAGGCTCTGGAATTTCCCTCCGGGTGAGCGAAGCCCTGGATGCAGAGCCTGTGTGGTGTGTGTCCTGAAGGAGAGACAGGCGCCCAGGACTGCCGGCCGCAGGAGAGGAGCTGCTGAAGGACAGTGGCAGGTGCCTCTTACCTTGGAGCAGGAGGAAGCCCAGGATGGCCCAGCACAGCTGCGTTTCTCCGACGCTCCCCATGTCAGCTGGGTCGGCGGCAGGCAGGCAGCCTCTGTGCGGAGGTTCTGTCCATAGTGGAAAAGAGAGAGGGAGTGCTGGGGCGGGATGGGGGTGGGGGCTGACTCTCCAGAGCTTCCTGTCAAAGAATAGAAGGAAACAGATTGGGACTGGCTCCAGGGGCCCTGCTCAGCCCGGCAGCCCAGTTGAGGATGTAAGGCTGAAACAGCCGCTCCTGCGCCCGGGCTCCTCGTGGCCTGGGCTAGGGCCACTGTGGTCTCCTCCAGGACCTGTGCCCAAAAGCCAGCGATGGCAACCTGGCCCCGTGCCCCCTCTCTTCCCCTCCGTGGGGATCCATCGGTCCCTCCGTACACCACCTGGAGGTTTTCTTGGAGTGTAACTCTGTTTCATTGAGCCCTATATCTCGGCCCACCGGCCGCCCACCCTCTGTAGACTGAATCCTCTACATGCCTCTCCCTCCTCAGGGCTCCGGATGCAGATGGGACTCCTTACATCTTTCAGGGAGACCTTACAAACATCATTGTTATTCTGAATAGAAAAACAAGAGGACCACGTTCTAAGCATCCCTCCCTCAGCCCTCCCCTCACGTTGGGGTCAGGTGTTCCCTGTGCTCCAGCAGCACCCTGTCCTTAGCATCCAGCCAGCCAGTTGCACTCACTCTGCAGGTCAAGTCGGCAGCCCAATGACCAGCAGCTTAAGCGAGCTTGGAGGTCTGAGTGGGGTCCCTAAACGTTAGGGTGTGTAGCAGCTGGGCTGAGAGACAAGGAATCAGGAGGCTACATCTTACTTCCTGGGATCAAATCACTGGGTGAGGGGAGTTCCTGGGGGGCCTCCTGGTCTCCAGACTGGAATAGAGGGTGGTGCATGCACAGCAAGGGACAGATTGAGGGATGGCTGGTCCCATGGAGTTAGTTGGGAACCCAAAATTATCCTTTATAAACTGTCTCCGGGGAGAGGAGAGACTGGTGGGCACTTTTTGTGTCTTGGATGCATTAAAGCACACACATTCACAAATGAAGTTATAGACAAGTGCAAAGAGACATACGAGAATTTATATTTGTGAAAGTCAAAGAACCCAAAGAGAAAAGAATGCCTTGCATGGGAATGATAAATATTAAATTCAACAAGATGTTTATCCCTACAGTGAGAAGGAGGGGAGAGGTCAGGGAGCGGGGCTTCTATTTTATTTGTAATGTTTTATTCCTTAAAATGTTTTGAAATCAGTGTGACAGACTATTGAGATGAACAGAACTAGTGGTTGGGCCAGAGAGATTTAGTATATTATAGTCTGCACTTTCCAGTGTGTTTGAGAAATCGCGTTTTTAAAAAACATCAAAGATAATGACTTCAAGAAATCAGTTGGGATAGAGAGCAGGCAAGTCCTGGTGGGGGGCGGGGCGGGATTAAGGCGCTGGCCAAGTGCCTGGGATCTTGTGGAGGAGGTACAGGCAGGCAGACCTAGGCTCCTGAAGCTGGCAGAGGGCATGAAAGGAGGTGCCAAGGAGTAAGATCAAAGCACTGTCAGAGTTGAGGGCTGGGCTCAGGGTAGTCCAGATGTTCGAGGAAGTAAAAGCGCAGGAGAGAGCGTTGAGGCTGCGCGTGCAGAGGGTGTGTGCCCCGTAAGCCCCATAGACGTGGCAGCTCCGGGTAGGGACCGAGCTGGGGAGGCAGGCTCTCCTTTGCCCGGCTGGCCGCCAGTCCCGAGGGAGCCTTGCGCAGCTGGACAATGCATCAGGTAGATTCTCATCTCACCCCCTCCTGCCAGGCTGGTGAGACTCTCCCCAGGGGCCCCAAGCCTTTCACCAGCCTGTGCTTCCCTTTTTCCCCTGTACATCCGGAGCTGCTTCCCCACCGCCTGGCCTGTGGCCTGGGCCCCAGAGAGCTCTGACTTTCAAGCAGGGTGGGGACGTAGGTATTGAGCTTTCCAGATGCCGAGGGACAGGTACTGGGGAGGGATGGGGTGGACAGTGTGACTCAGGAACTAAAGGGAGTGGGTTTGTTCTGGCCAGCCCTTCCTGGACCCCAGGTGCCTACCCATGGGGATG
This sequence comes from Delphinapterus leucas, assembly GCF_059928025.1. Classification (NCBI taxonomy): domain Eukaryota; kingdom Metazoa; phylum Chordata; class Mammalia; order Artiodactyla; family Monodontidae; genus Delphinapterus; species Delphinapterus leucas. The sequence continues at coordinate 117,733,649 of NC_143131.1, forward strand.
GCCAGGCTGAGGGTTCAGGGTTAGGGGAGGGGCTGCTCCTCAAGGGTCTGCTCCTCAAGGTCCAGCTGGGGAAGAGAAGACTAAGGAGATAGTTTCTTGAGCCTGTGATAACTTCGTCAGCTCTGGGGCTTACAATATGGCGGTTTGCTACCTTGATGGTAATCCCCCCAACCCCCTCTCAATACTTAGCAGGATAGAGACAGACAGAGGTAGGGATAGTGACCCCCAGCTTTTGGTAGAAGACCCTGAAAGAGAACAGAGGTTGGCGTGGGGTCTCCTCAGTCCATCTTGGACAAAGCCAGGAATCCACACTGGGCATTCCCTCCCCTCCAGGCCCCTGAACCTGATTCTGAGCAGGGTGTTTTGGGGTATAGCTCTTGCCTCACTCCAAGCCTCTGGGGTTCATGCCTCCTCTTCCTCTCTCCCTCTCCCCGGGGTACACCCCTCTTCCTACTGTGTATGGGGAGAGTAGTGGGAACGTAAGATGCTGGACAAAATGACTCCTTTTTCCTGGGACTTTAAGGAATAGCTGTTCACTGCCCCCTGGCCAGGACATGGGACAGCAGCCCATAGTGTGCTAAGATTCCTGACCCAGGACATAGGATCTATTTAGGAGTTTTCCTGAGGACCTGGGAAGAGAGCAGTGGGAGGGGACTTGGCAGGGGATTTGGGGGGGGGGAGGCAAACTTTATATGCCAGCCTGTAATAAAGCCCCTCTCTTTGTCCCTTTCCGAATGACCTTGTTGCCTTATCTCTGTTTTTTTTCCCCCTCTGTCTCTGTCTCTCTGCATCTATCTTCACTTCCGTCTCTTTATCTCTCTCTTTTTCTTTCTGTCTCTCTCTTTGTATCTTTCTCATTCTCTCTGTATCCCCCTCTGTCTTTTTCTTTCATTCTCTCTATTGTTATGTGTGTTTATCTCTGTGATTCTGTGTCTCTTCTCTCTCTGTCTTTACTGTCTCTCTGTCTTTCTTTGTCTCTCTCTCTCTCAGTTCCCTTTGGGTGTCTATCTCTTTCTATTTTGGTCTTTTTCTGTGTGTACGTGCCCATGTCACCCTCTCCGTCTCCTGCTTCCCTCCCAGGCTGGCCACCATCCCTGGCTTTCTGCAGCTGTGAATGGCTCAGCGGGGCAGGTGCCCCAGAGGCAGCTTCCGGAGGTGCTGGGCGGGGCCTGGGAACCACCTCAAGGGGTCGGGCTGCCCCTGCTAACTGTCATTGTCACTGCCTTTGTCTTGCTGGCAGTCTGTATCGTGGTGGCAGTCCACTGTGGGCCAAGGCTACACAAGGGCCATGCCACTCTCGCCACAGAGCCACCATCCCCAAAGCCAGAGGATGGCATCTCTCTCACCCACTGGCGAGTGCTGGGCCGTCAGGACAGTCACGAAGATGCCCAGCAGGAACTTCCTGGCTCTGACTCCTGCCCTGTGCCAGATGGGCCCAGGTTCAGCATTGATGAAGTCACATTTCTGTAGGAGGGAGACTTTGGAAAGTTGGCCTGACCTGGCTCAGAACAAGAAACTGGACAGAGAATTAGGGCAAAAGCAAATTGGGGCCTGGGCTTCAGCGCTTCGGAAGGGCACACATGGACTTAGCTGGAGCTGCCCTCTCAGCAGAGTATTTATACAGAAAGCCCTGTTGTGGACCAAAGAAATAAAAGAAGCTTGAATGCTGCTGTGAGCATTCCCAGGGCCCAATTTGTCCTTACAAACTTACCCCCTCCTCTTCAGGGACCACCAGACCACTGAAACTTCTTCTCTGAGTTTCTACTCCCCCCTCAACTCCTCATCTCCTCCCCTTTTGGTGTCAAAGTGAGTCTAGCTTGGAAGATTCCACCACCCACCCCACCCCTGTGCAGGGATGTCAGAGGCTCCTGGTAGAGGACCCGTCCCCACAGCCTGTGAGGGCCAGCCACGGAGAGCCAAGGCAAAGAACCCAGGGGTCTGTCTTCTCTGAGACTTAGGAAAGGAAGGAAAATCTGTTACCCTTTACCTTTGGCTGCCAGGGACCAGGTCTTGCCAACAACTTCCAAGGCCCTTAAAAGCCCCAAGCACCAATCATAGCTCCCCAAATTGTCTTTGAATTGCCCCCACTATCTTGGAGCAAGACTGTATCTTGCCTTCCCAGGATGGGATAGAGGAAACTGGTGGGGGGAGCTCTCAATACCTCCCACTTTCTGTGCGCGTTGGCCTGTTAGAACTAGCCTAGCATTTACCCCAGGACATTTCCCAGATCCAGAATCTTGCAGCTGGTGGGAAAACAGGAAAGGAAAAGGCGCTCCATGGAGTTTGTCTGGGGAGAGGAAGGGGTGGGGATCCCTGCAGGGGGCGGGACATGGAGGCTGGGAAGATGCAGGAGGCCAGGAAGGCAGAACAGAGCCTCCCAGTGGCTCTCTGGAAAGGTATCCCTTTCCCTGACACCTTTGAGCCTCACTTATGTGCAGTCAAGAACATGCAGACAGACATTTATGGAGGAACTTCTGGGTGCTTTACTCTGGGGAACACCTCAGGGCAACAAGTCAACCCTGGGGACTGTCCTCGGTGAGACCCCAGCACAGTCAAGGACTCTGAGAAATAACAGAAGATGAAGAGGAACAGAGACAGGGATTGTAATGTGTGCAGAGAACTGGCTTGCCTCCACTGAGACTGGTAAGAGGCAGCTCTAATGTTAATAGTTGCTCCTTCTTGTGGGCCCACTATGTGCTGGGCTCCAGGCTCATCCATGGACCTACGGATATTATACTGTTTACTCCTCATAACAGCCCTGGGAGGAGGAGCCACTGTTATCTCCATTTACAGCTGGGGATATCAAGTCACCCAGGAGGACACAAGTACTAAGTGGTGGAATCAGGATTTGAACCTGGAGCCATCAGACTCCATAGTCTGAGCACCATGTTGGGGGCCGGATGGGTAGGGAAAGGTTATGTTGGGGATACCCTTAATTCTGGGCTGGTTTTTAGGTGTTGGAATGACTGATGTGAAGCTGGGGAATCCTCAGGGGCAAAATGGGTGGCACAGTGGGGGAGGAGAGGAGACTGTTTCCCCCTTCACTCCCTTGGCTCTCTCTTTACTCTCTGTCATCCTTGGGAGCAGTGCGTTGCTTCTGGCCAATGTGTGTCTGTGTGTGGAGTTTTTTTCCACAGTAATGCTGTACTCAGAAATTTGCGATAAAAACAAAGCATTTGCGATAAAAACAAAGGTGGGAGGGAGGGAATAAGTCTTGGGCGGAATGGATGGAAGTGGCAGAAATGGGCGTCTGGCCTCCCAGATGGGGGCAATTTTGCCTCCACGGTGTCGTTGCAATGGCTCACGTCTAACAGTGATGGCACAAAGTATGGCAGGTGGCCAGCTGTGTTGTCCAAGGTCCCCAGCGTATATCCCATCACCTCACACAAACCCTCTTCCCCCCGTTATCCAGGGGACTCTCATCTGGAGACATTTAGCTCCTGCTTCTTTGAGCAGCCCCTTGCCCAGGACACATGTGTGTAACCGTCATGGCATCTGTGTGCTGCCTCAGGCCCCTCCCTGTCCCCCAAGCCTCCCACTGGAGACAAGGGCACTGAAAGGGCAGGTGGAGCGGGGGTGCTGCCCAGCTCTATACCCTCAGCCCAGCTGGTGGGCTCTGTCTACACTGAAATGATAGCTACCACCCTATGGCCCTGTACTAGGATGAGGAGGGGTATAAGGAAATGTGTCTGTGCAAGCAGATTTGGACATTGCAGATAATAATGGCCAACCACCTGTATCAGTCAATCTGGCCAGAAAAAGATGGCATACTCAAATAATCTGAGGAGTGTTTAAAAAGGGGACTACTTAGGGACTTCCCCGGTTGTTCAGTTGTTAAGACTCCAAGCTTCCACTGCAGGGGATGTGGGTTCAATCCCTGGTCAGGGAACTAAGATCCCAAATGCTGCATGGTGTGGCCAAAAAATTTTTTAAAATAAAAATAAAAAGGGGACTATTTAGAAAGGGCAGGTGTAAGGAAATTACAAGTGAGAGTGAGCGCTCCAGACTGAGCATCAGTGAGGCTCCAATACCACTGCCAGGACTGAAGGGGCATGAGGAGGAGGAAGTTAATGAGACCTGGAGATAGACAGGGTTACTGAAAGGGTCCTTTAGGTCTAGAGAGAGCCCACAGTGACCTTGATACTGCAGGGAGGGACCTGGGGGAATAGATACCCCAAGCTCACCCTTCCCTTCCCCTCCTTCTCCCACTGGGGCTTCCCATTGACTGAATGTGACCAGAAGCCAGAGGGCAAGGGAGCCTATTGAAGCCATCCCAGGACAGAGGAAAGGTAGAGAGTAGGTCTGAGGGTCCAATGGAAGACACCTGGAAGATCCTTTAAGTTTACCTGGCATTTAGAGTTTACAAAAAACCCATACAGCCATAGTCCTCACAAAAACTACCCTGTGAGGTAGGTAGGGCAATGATTATAATCCCATTTCATAGATGAGGACACTGAGGCTCAGAGAGGTGAAACAACTTGCCCAAGGTCATAGGATTCATCTTGAGATGTCAAACTCAGGGACCTTCTCTGAGAGGCCCTCTATGGGAGGAAATGGCTCTGCTAGGCCTCTAGCTGCTGAAGAAAGAAATCCTCCAATCCAGCGTCTTGGGGATGGCCAGGGGCTCAGGGAAGGTGACCCTGGGCCTCAGAAGATATCCGAGCGGAGCGGGAGAGGCTGTTCCATGCCACTGATGAGGAGCTCAGGCTCTTGGGACAGTGTGGAGGAAACGGGCATCACCGAGGTCCCCGTGCTGCCCATGGTAACCTCCCTTTCCTCCTGCCGAAGGTGCTGGAGAATCTCCTGTGACAAGGAGAAGCTGCTTCCCTCTGCCGGTTCTGGAACGAGGGTAGGGGTGGGGAGTGGGGTGAGGGCCTCACACATTCCCACTCTAGCACACCCAGAGGGCTTGCTGGGTGAATCCTCCAACCCTCCCTCTCCCCTACCTCCCTGCACCTCCTCCTCACTCCTAGCCACTGGGGCTAGAGTTTCATGAAATCCTAGAGCTAGCAGTGGTTTTAGAGATAAGAGAATTCCACCCTCTTTCTTTTAGAGATGATACTCAGAGAGGGGCAGATACCTGCCTAAGGTCACAGAGCAAGGGAGTGGCATGGCTGAGGCTGCAGCCCTGGTCTCTTGGCTCCTGGCCTGGGACTATCTGTGTCCCTAGATGAAGTGAGAGGCCCCTAGAGCCCACCTCTTCACACTCCACCTGGGACCCACAGCCAAAGACCTCAGAAAGCAATCAGGTATCCCACGGTGGGGAGATGGGACCTCTCCTCTTCCTTCCAAGGGAGGAAGGGGCAGGGCTTGAATGCCCTGACCACTCGGGAAGACCCGGGCGTGGTGCTGCCATATCTCCTGCTGACCCCCTGGGAGACCCCTGGGGACCCCAGCTTTTCCTGCCCTTAAGCCTATCAACCCCTCACCCTGGTAGACAATGAGGTGGCAGTTGTTCTGAGACTCAGGGACAGCTGCCAGAATGTCTTCAAGTGTCCGGCAGAAGAGTTTGGCCTGCTCAAGCCGGTCCTCCCGGCTAAAGCCAGCTCGGCCATCCTGTGACATGGCAAACAGGGTCTGCAAGGGGGTGGCATATTCCAGGATACAGATGCCTGCCTGGAGGAGGTAAAAGGAAGACAAGACTCAACCAGGGGCCAGGCAGACAGATGCTGGACCCCAGTGCCGCTGCTCAATCTGTAGGGATGGAGTCAGGGGAGATGGCCACCTGATGGGGTCTATACTGTCTGGTTGGCCTTTGCCTCTGACACCCCACTCCTAAATCAGGGCCAGGGCTGCATTAAATTTACCCTTCCCAGATCCTCCTCCTAAGATTCTCAGGGCAAGGCCTACTGAGCTAGGCTGTCAACTGCTCCAGCTGGCAGTCAAGTCTGGGGATGGGGCTCTGGGGTTCAGCCTTGGCTGGGTTCCCCATAGCCCACGTGAAATCCTTCACACATTCTCACGGCCTTCATCTAGGGCAGATTTATGGTCAAGAGCATGGTATACTCAAGGTGAAATTGTCCACTTTCTCCCTGGTTCTCTGAGTCTCGGTTTCCTCTTCTGTAAAGTAGGGGCTATAACAGTCCCTACCCCACAGGGTGGTGGTGAGGATGCAGTGAGGTAGTCAGATGAAGCACCTGGAATAGCACCTGGCATGCAGTAAGTGCTCAATTAATGTTACTTGTCAGTTTCGTCATTCAGAGCTCAATTGGTCCCAGCCCTGGCACCAATTGGAGAAACTGAGGCTCAGAGAAGGGCAGTGAATTTTTATCAGGGCTTGGCCAGGGCCCAGAGTTCTGGGTCTCTAGGCCTGACCCCTCCCCAGCATTCCCACTTCCCTGCACACTCACCGGCTGCCCATTCTCCAGAAGCTCATAGATGCTGTTGGTGTAAACCCGGCCCTTGATGCCAGCACGGTCAGCACTTTGCTGGGGCAGCTTGTGTAGGAATCGAATGTTAGGGTCAGCCATGCTCAGGTCGTCAGGCACCCCACAGTCCAACGGGAAGAGGATGTGCAGCCGGTGGCTTCCTGCGCCCCGTAGCACATTGTTGTGGAACTGATTGTAAATTTGGATCCGGGCCTGGAGCCCTGGGGTGGAGAGGCCCAAGAAGTCATTTCCACCAACTGTGTCTCCCACCCAACTCAGGACAGAGACCCACATCATTGTTCCCCTCAATGTGTGGGTGCAAGAGAACCGAGGGGCCAGTCCACTCATATTGCCTGGGAGGCCAGGAGGGGAAGAGCATGTGAGCATCCTCCCCGCCCCTCCACCTACTCCCACCACCCCTTTCTCTCCCTCACTTGACCTTTGTCCAGATTTCTGTCAGCCCCACTCCTTCCCACCACAGCTTTCACAGCTCTGAGAGGCAGGAAGAGTCCTGGGAGGTGACATGCCAGCAGGCCCACGTGCACTGAGCCAGGCCTCTAGAGGAAGCCCTGGTGTCAAGGGAAGGCAGCCATGAGACAGGGGAGAACCATGGCCTTGACCAGCAAGTCAGAGGAATGAGACACGACCCGTGGGCTCCCAGTGGGGTAGTCAAGGGTCCAGGCTCTGGACAGGCCTGGGTTCAAATCCTGTCTCCTCCTCTAACTAAGCTGCGTGACGGTGGACAGGTCACTGTATCTCTCAGAATAGCTGTGAAAACAGGGGTGATGATTATCCCTTCCTCACAGGGTGTGAATTAAAAGAGAAAGTACGTGTGAAGGGCATACAGCATGCAGCAAGTATTTATTGAAAGAATTCATGGGTGACTTGGGACAAGTCACTTAATGGATCTAAGCTCCAAATTTCTTCCTGTCAACCAGGCATAATAATAACAGCTTCATGCCTACAAGATTGCTTTGGGAATCAAATGGTTTGTTAGACATGAAAATGCTTTGAAAATATAGTGAGTTCTGGAAACACAAGGTTGTGTGTCTTACTGTCTGTCCTGTAGATCTGGAAATGGGGGCAGAGAGGATGGCTCACCTGGCAGGATCAGCCGCAGGTACCCAATATAATATGACCAGGCCAGCCCATGAGCCACATTGAAGTTCCTTTTTTCACAGATTGCAGAGATCTCTGCTGGGGCCAGGCCCTGTGGACAGCAGGGTGGGGCTGGGGGGCCTCCATGAAGAACAACATGAACCCTCCTCCTCCTCCCCCCAAGATTACCCAACCTGCTGCCATTTGGCTCCATTCTCTGCCACTGCTGAACCCAGACCATTATAGGCTCCATCCAAGGACCAGCCTCTAAACTAGTCCCACTCCCAGTACTAAGCTCAGAGCAGGTCACATGTGCCACGCCTCCTCTTGAACAGACCCTTCACCTCTCATTGTATCGTACCTGGAGGCCCAGGAGGATGTTAAGTGCCTGTGAGAGGCCCAGGAGAGCAAGCATCCAAGTGAAGGGCAGGCCAGCCACGTTTGGGAGGGAGAAGTAGAAATAGCAGGACAGCAGCAGCAGGGCCCCACGGTGCATGGGGCAGCCCAGGCAGGCCCGCACAGCCTTCCAGTAGCTGCCTTGGTACCTGCAAGTGACAGCCAAGCTCCAGACCCCAGCCCAGCTCAGCCAGAGAGATTCAAGGAGGGGCAGGGCTGGGGGTCAAGGGACTGAGACATGTTGGGTGCCTAATCGCCATGGGTACTGCAGGGAGTCACCTGGAGTGGACGTGGCACAGCTCCTCGGCCAGATTGCAGACCCCCTTGATCAGCAGTCCCATCTGCTGGGAGGCCAGGTGGAGCACCAGCCACTGGAGAGTGTAGTCTGGCAGCTCCCCCAGCCCCCAGAGGGCCACCAGGCAGGCACTTAGCAGGACCAAGGCTGCTTTTTGGGCCCTGTGACCCCTGGGCCGTGGGATGGATGGATGCAGACTGGAGTGGGGCATCTGTGGATATCAAGAAATCCATGGTTGTGTTCCCCTCACTCTCCTGTTGTTCTGGGCCTGAGGCTCTGGCTGGGCACTTGCCCCAGCTCTATGTTTCCCTGGTGCCCAGCCGTACCCAGAGGCTACTCTTGGAGGCACCTCGAGGGGACAGGCTGGACATACAGCATCCCAGAGCTCCGATCCAAGAGAGATTTGTTGAAAACAGAGCAGGTGGAGAAAGAAATGCATGCGCTCCACATACACACCCCACCCAAGCCCAGTGAGACCACAGGTGTAGCAAAGAAAGAAGACAGCGACTACCCCAGACCTAGACCTAAAGGGTCCCGTGAGGTACCACCCACCTGGGGACCCTTGGGGACCGGGGCTTCCCTCTCCCCACAATCCACCCCAAGAAGGACCTTAGTCAGCAAAGCTGAAAACTACAGTTCAGAGGGTAGGGGGCAGGGCAGCCAGAAGGTTGCCACCCACCTCTGCAGCTTCTGCAGGGGCCTCAGCCTTGGAACTCAGGCTGGGCTTCTCCTGATCTTACCTTCTGCCTCCCAGACGGCAGCTTGTTTCTGGAAGGCAACAAGGAGAGAAGGCCCGGCTCAAGGGCTCCCAGCAACTGAGGACGGCCTCTCAGGGTGCAGCCTGAAAATGAAAGGTTAAAAACAATGGAAGCTTCCTCTACAGCACTCCAGCCCTTGCATCTCACCAAACCGCAGCTGCACTGGGCTGCGCTGGGGAGGTTATTTCCTGCCGCCCAAGGAGGGAGGAAGAGCCTTCCCACCAAGGCCCTGGCGAGCCACGTCCCAGTATCGGGGCGAGGGAGAAAGCTTGAGAAATCCCTCATTCCACTGCCCATCCCCCAGACCAAGGGTGTTCAGAAACTCCCTCAAACTCCCTGCAGTCACAGCCCTGAACGGGCTGCCTCTCAAGCACCCACAATCAAGCCCACTCTACCAACACCCATATGGCACTTCACACACCCAGCCAAGCACATACACTACACCATGCTGCCCTACCTGCTTGTTTTATTCTGATTTCCAGATGCAGATCCTCTTTTTCTGAAGACTGTGACATCAGGCCAGAGGCGGGGAAAATGAAGAGTTATTTCCTGTAACAACAGCCTTCTAGTAAAAAGCTTAGTGGGAGCAGAAGCCCTGCAGAAGAGTGGGGTTTTGGGTCTCCACAGGAAGTGGCGACGCCTGTGACTTCTCAGAGAGAACCTGGTGCTTCCAGCCAAAAAGGCAGTCGTGTGAATAATAATAATAGTAATAATAATAAAGTGCTCACCGTGTTCCAGACATTATGCCAAGCGTTACATAAATTGTTTCACTTAATCCCCTCAGCCACCCTGTCAGGAAGGTATAATACTAACCTCATGGACAATCTGAGGCTCAGTGAGGCGAATTAACTTGCCCCAGTCCCCTGGCTAGTAAAGGAGGGAGTGGGGACGTGAACCAGGTAGGTGGCTCCAAAACCCAGCTGGCTCTGTGCCTTGATTTCCCAGAAAGGGGTGGAAGGTGCCAGGACCAAGTTTCATGATGTGTTTTCCCTTGGTGTGGGGAGTGTCTCTGGCTGCTTCCTGGTAAACTGGTGAGCTGATTGGATTCGAGGAGGGGGCGCCCGGGAGTGGGATTGGGGTGGAAGCCACAGAGCGGCAGCAGTCCATATGTCCCCAGGCCAGAGGGTCTTGCCTAGACCCTTCCCCACACCCCAAACAGACACAAGAAGACACACCACGTTCATAGGTGCCATTGGCCTCTCAGGAGCAAGGAGGCTTCCAGAAAACTCTCATTTTTTAGAATAATTTTCTAAGAATGGAGAGAATTCAAATTCACTGTACTTTCTCTCCCCTGCAAGAGCTCACAAGGGGGCCCCCTGCAGTGGGCAAGGGCTCCAGTGCTTCAGAACCAAAGAAAGTCAAGGTTGCCAAACAAAAGGCCTGAGCAGAGTCCTCCCAGAGTGAGCAGCCCACAGCTGCCCCAAAGTCTCCCTGTGCCAAGCAACCTTGGGCCTCCAGTATCCTGCCCAGCGGCCAGCACCACCTCCCCTGGGTGATACCACTGCTGTCAGCTCCACTGTTCCACCCCTGAACCTGTGCTTCGTCTCTGCCCGCTTCTCCTGGAGGTTGGTTCTCTATTTTATAGGCCAGATTTGCACTATGCATTAGAAGCCTTAAAATGCACATAGAATCGTAGACCTTGCAATTCACTTCTGGGAATCATTCATCAAAAAATAATGAGACAAGGGCACAAAGATACCAGTTTTTCAGATGTTTGTGCCAGTGTTGTTTATACCAGAGAAAAACTAAAAACTATCTAAATGTCCAACAATAGGGGACTGAATAACAAAACCGTGGTTCATCTTATAATAGAATGTTAGGTAGCCACTAAAATGATGATGTAATTTTGTATGTTGACTCTTAAATACCTTTAGTATATTGTTTCTTATTGGAAAAAAGCAGAGTACAAAACAGTATAATTGCATTTTAAGAAATACACATTGCACGAGAAAAGGTCTGGAAGGCTACATGATATACAAAAAATGCTAACAATGATTACTCTGTGTGGCGGGAATGTGAGTGATTTTTAGTATAATTTTCCCTTTTTGCTCATTATGTTTTTTAAGGTTTCTTTTCCTGACATTGAACATGTATTAGTTGTTTGATGCTTGGAGTATGCTGTAAAGAGAAAAAATCCCAACATTGTCTTGGGGCCTCCTTCCACCCCACTCTGTCCTCACTGCCCTTTGCTGCCTGCTGCTGCTCTGGGCTCTTTTTCCTGAGTTTGAACCTGCTCTGAGGAAAGCCTTGCAGGAGACATGAGGGCCAGGTCATTCAGGAAGAGTAAGATGTGGCCTGGCTGAGGGGAATGAGGAATGATGGGGACCAGGGAGGCGGGGAGGCAGGGAGGCCATCCGGAGTGTGGAGTTGGGGGCCAAGTCTGACTGGAGAGAAGGCTGCTGAGGCAGCCGAGGCCCCAATGTCTGGGCCCTCAAATACCAGCCCAGGAGTTTCCACGTACCATGCAGCCCACACAGTTGTGTCCTGACTTCCTGCTGTGTGTGTCAGGGAATGTGCTAGGCATGGGACATGCCTGTGAACGTGTCAGGCCAGAACCCTGTTGTCACAACACCTATAGCTGGGCAGGTGCAATGGGCCGTGCATAACTGTGCAAGTCAGTACGAGTCACTGCAGATATGGTGAGGGCTTTGAAGAATGCATTCCTGTTGCTGCTCTGAGGGGAACTTGGAAAACCCCAAGTCCAGATTTCCCTGAAGGAGTGCCATTTATGCTGGGTTTGGAGGACCAAGAGAGAGATGTGGGGGAGGAGTGAGAGTCTAGAACATTCATAAAAAACAGCACAGCCTTCCCCTGGGGTGGGAAGGAGTTTGGCCTGAGGAGAAACAGAAATGGCTGGTGTGGCGGGAGCATGTAAGCATGTTGGGGGTCTGCGTTATTTTTTTAGGGCTGTTATAACAAAGTACCACAAGCTTGGTGGTGTGATACAACAGAAATTTATTCTCACACAGTTCTGGAGGCTAGAAGTCTGAAATCATGGTGTTAGTAGGGCCATGCTTCCTCTGATGTCTCTAGAGGAGGACCTCTCCTTGCCTCTTTCACTTTCTGGCAGCCCGAGGTGTTCCTTGGTTTGCAGCTGTAGCACTTCAGCCTCTGACTCCATCATCACAGGGTGACCTTGTCCCTGTGCGCCTCTGTATTCACATGGCATTTCCTCTTCTTATAAGGATACCAGCCATTGTCCCATTGGATTAGGGCCCACCCTAATGACCTCATCTTAATTCAATTGTACCTGCAAAGACACTGTCTCCAAATAAGGTCACATTCTCAGGTACTAGGGAGTTAGGACTTCAGCATATCTTTTTGAGGGGACACAGTTCAACCCATAACAAGGTCAGTGATGTAAGAAAGGGTACTGGAGAGTTGGTTGGAGCCTTGTGGGCTGTGGCCAGGGTCTCAGGGCATGGGGAGTGTCACAACGACTACACGGATGAGATTGTCCTCATCAGCTGTGCTGATGGCCAGGGACCTTGAAGCCCTTCCAGACTGGCCATCTGGCACACAAGGAGGAAGCTGAGGACTACAGAGGGAAGTTAGGTCTAAGTTCCAGACTGCCCAGCTCGCAGGCTGCTGCCCTCGGGTCAGTGTTGCTGAGTGCCAACACTCTGCTCCACAGCCTGCTCACTCCTGGGGCCTCCCCCCGTCACGTCCTGGTAGTTGCGTGTTCCCTCCAGACACCCCAGAAGTGCTAGTCTGGGATGGCTTTCATTTCCATTGCCAGCTTAGTTACAGTTCCCACGTGTCTTCCCTGAAACTTGTCATCAGTGTTCCTGGGAGAGAAGAAAACACTAAGCACTCATTCAGTGGACGCTGGTTCTGGGACAGACCACGAGTGGGATAAGGAGGCCTCTGACTTCTAAGGAGCCACTCTTTTGCCCATGCAATGCCTTTCATTGTTAAAAGTCCCTGATATTTGTGTGTAAATGTTCCTGAATCCTGCTAGCGCAGGGACATTGGGAGGATTTTGATATCAGCAGACCATGGTACACCTGGGATCTTGCCTCTGCCTCTCCTTGCTGTGTGACCTTGGCCCAGTTATATAACTTCTTTGAGAGTTAGTTTCCTCATATCTAAAGTGAGGGTGGTAATACCTTTTTTCTCATAAAATTGTCATGAGAATGAAAAGAAATAATGTGTTTGTAGGCCTGACTTGGAAGTGCTCAGTAATTGTCAACTCTAATCACCACCACCACCACCATCATCATCACCATTGACAATCACACTCTTGGAGGTGCCAGTCCCTGTCATCTTGGCCTCTACCCTGGGCTCAAGTCACCTCTCCGGCGGACACAGAGACTTGATGTCTCATCCATTGGTGGCTCTGAGTCTGACCTCAGCCACCTCCTTGTTGTAATTTTATTGCCCCATCATGGAGCTGCCTAGTGTGTCATGGGCTTTCCAGGACAAGACGATATCCTGGTAGATGTGATAGAGAAAGAGGGACTGGATGATGCATGATTGGGGTTGGGGAAGCACAGCTGGTTGAGCTTCTGTATCTTCAGGGAGTAAATAATGGACCTACATCCTCCTGGAAGGGGGTATTCCTCAGGGTGGAGAGATCTACTGCTGTTTTTTGTTAGTTTTTGGTAACAGCCTAATTGAGATATAATTCACATACCATACAACTCACTTATTTAATGTACAATTCAGTAATTTTTAGTGGGCTTCCCTGGTGGCGCAGTGGTTAAGAATCCACCTGCCAATGCAGGGGACACAGGTTCGAGCCCTGGTCCGGGAAGATCCCACATGACGCAGAGCAACTAAGCCCCTGCACCACAACTACAGACCCTGCACTCTAGAGCCCATGAGCCACAACTACTGGAACCCGCGAGCCACAACTATTGAAGCCCGCATGCCTAGAGCCCGTGCTCCGCAACAAGAGAAGCCACGGCAATGAGAAGCCCTTGCACTGCAATGAAAAGCAGCCCCCATTCGCCACAACTAGAGAAAGCCCGTGCGCAGCAACGAAGACCCAACACAGCCAAAAATAAATTAAAAAAAAAAAAGTCCTAAAGAATAAAAGACTTCCATTTCAAAGGCAAATACAAATGGGAAGATATGTTCATTTTAAAAAAATTAGTTTTTAGTATATTCACATCCCCACAATCAAACTTAGAACATTTTCATCACCTCAAAAGAACTCCTGTAGCCAACACCCCCACCCCACCCTCAGGCAACCACAAATCTACCTTCCTTCTTTATAGATTTTCCTGTTCTGGACATGTCATATAAATGGAATCATGCAATATGTGATTGTGTCTGTCTTCTTATGTTTTAGAGATTCATCCATGTTGCAGCATGTATCAACATTTCATTCCTTTTTATTGCTGAATAATATTCCATTGTATAGATATACTGCATTTATTTACCTATTCATTTACTGAAGACACTTAAGTTGTTTCCACTTTTTGGCTATTATGAAGAATGCTGCTGTGAACATTCATGTACAAGTGTTTGTATGGACATATATTCTCATTTCTCTTGGGTAAATACCTCAGGGTGGGGTTGCTGGGTCATTTGGTAACGCTCTGTTTAACCTTTTGAAGAACGACTGGACTGTTTTCCAAAGTGGCTCCATGATTTTACATTTCCACCAGCAATGTATGAGGGTTCTAATTTCTCTAGATCCTAGCCAGCGTTTACATATGTCTTTTTGAGTATAGCTATCCTCACTTAACTGGTATGAAGTGGTGTCTTATAGTGGTTTTGATTTGCATTTTCCTGATGGTAAAATGATGTTGAGCATCTTTTATGTGCCTATTGCTATTGTATATCTTTTTTGAGAAAAGTCTATTCATATCCTTTGCTCATTTTTAATTGGGTATTTGCCTTTTTATTATTATAATAATTTATTATTGTAATTATTATAGGAGTTTTTTGTATATTCTAGATACAAGTCCCTTACCAGATAAATGCTTTGGAAAATTTTTCTCCTATCCTTTGGGTTGTTTTCTCACTTTCCTCATGGTGTCCTTTGAAACACAAACGTTATTAATTTTGATAAAATCTAATTTATCTTTTATTTTGTTGCTTGTCCTTTTGGTGCTATATCTAAGAAGTTATTGCCTAATCAAGGTCATAATGATTTGTGTGTGTATTTTCTTCTAAGAGTTTAATGATTTTGGCTCTTACATTTAGGTCTTTGTTCCATTTTGAGGTTTTTTTTAATGTGGCGTGAGTTAGGGGTTCACATTCAGTCTTCTGCATATAGATATCAAGTTTTCCCAGCACCATTTGTCAAAAAGACTATCCTTTCTCCATTGAATTGTTTTGGCACCCTTGTCAAAAATTAACTGACTCTAAATATGAGAGTTTATTTATGAATTCTCAATTATTTTCCATTGATCTATATATCTATCCTTATGCCAGTCCACACCATCTTGGTTACTGTAGCTTGTAGTAAGTTTCAAAATCAGGAAATGTGATTCCTCCAACTTTGCTCATCCTTTTCAAGATTGTTTTGGCTATTCTGGGTCCCTTAAATTCCCACATAAATTTTAGGATCAGCTTGTCAATTTCTGCAAGGAAGTCATCTGGGATTTTGACAGGGATTACGTTGAATCCATAGGTCAATTTGGGGAGTATCATCATCTTAACAATATCAGGTCCATGAACATGAGTTGTCTTTCCATTTATTCAGATCTTCTTTAATTCCTTTTAGCAATGTTTTAAATTGTATAGAGTATAAGTTTTGCCCTTCTTTTGTTAAGTTTATTTGCAAGTATTTTACTCTTTTTTTGGAATTTTTAAATTGTGGTAAATGTGTATAACACAAAATTTACCACTTTAGCCATTTTATGTGTATGATTCAAGGGCATTAATTACATTGGCAATATTATACAATCATCACCACTATCTGTTTCCAAAATTTTTCACCATCCCAGACAGAAGCTCTGTACTCATTAAGCAGTAACTCCCTATTTTTCCCTCCCCTCAGTCCCTGGTAGCCTCTAATCTAGTTTTTCATCTCTATGAATTTGCCTACTCTCTATATTTTATATAAGTTAAATCATATAATATTTGTCCTTGGTGTCTGGCTTATTCCGCTTAGCATAATGTTTGTAAGGTTTATCCACATAGTAGCATGTATCAGAACTTCATTCCTTTTCATGACCGAATAATATTCCATTGTATGTGGGTACCACATTTATTTATCCATTTATCTGTTGATGAACACGTGGGTTGTTTCCACCTTTTGACTATGGTAAATAATGCTGCTATGAACATTCACTTGAAAGCATCTGTATGAGTCCCTGTTTTCAATTCTTTTGGGCATGTACCTAGAGTAGAATTGTTGGGTCATTTAGTAATCTATGTTTAACTTTTTGAGGGACCCCCAAATTGTCTTCTATTTTATCCTTTTTAATGTTATGGTAAATGGAATTGTTTTCACAATTTTATTAGATACACAGTCTTGTAACCTGTTTTTTTTTTTTTTTAAGACTAGGGAACATTTCATAGACATATTTGTGGATCAGTAAAGATAAGATTACATCATAATTTTTGGTGTATACCTAGCATTCCATGGATAGAATTATGAATCATGATTTAATCAGTCGCATATTTTGGGACGTACAGGTTTTTAAAAAATTTTTCTCTGCTATAAGCAACTTTGCAACAAACATAAGAAGGTGCATCTTTGTGCACTTTTCTGATTATTAGGAGAGATTCTTAGAAGTGGGATTGCTGGATCAAAGATTATGCCTATTTTTCAGGCTTCTGATGGATAGTACCAAAACTCTCACTAGATGTATGCTGTTTGTTTTGGAAGCCACCATGAGAAAATAGGAAACAACTCAAATTTTCAGCACCAGGGGATCAGTTAAAATAGTCACAGTACATGGTTAGCAGCCACAACACACTATAATGTAGCACTAGATTTACTGATGCTGAAAGACATTTATAGTACATTTTAAAATCACAGAACTAGTTACAAAACAGTCCATATTAAATAAACTTGGCTGCCTCCATTCAGTAAAATACTCTGCAGCTCTTTTAAAAATGAGGCAATTCTCTATGTACCGATATGGAAATATCTGAGAGCTATATAGTGAGGCCAAACAGTAAGTTGCAGAACAGTGAGTGTGGAAACAAAAGGGTAGATATGTATATGTTTGTGGTATGCTAGAAACAGGTGAAGGCATATTTCAGGGAGGGGATCTAAGTGGCTGAAATCAAGTGAGAGAGGGAGACTCACTTTTAACTGCATATGCTTTTGTGCTATTGTACCTTTAAATTTTTATACTGTGAGTTATCACCTGTTCAAACATTACATAAAATAGTAATTAACCACAGTATGTACATTATGATACCATTTTTATTTTTTAAGGTTGATGTATATAGTTGAGTGAGAAAAGTTCTGGTAAAATGTTCATAGTAGTTATTTGGGAAGGGGATTTGGGGTATCTGGAGGTTGAAAAAGATATCCACAAATTCTTTCATACTCCTTCCTTCAAGAGGTGGAGCCTAATTCCCCTCCCAAGTATAGGATTAACTAGATCATAAAAGGCATTGTGGTTTCTTCCTTGTTCCCTTTCTTGTATCATTCACTCTGGGGACAGTCAGCAGCTGGGTCAAAAGATACTCAAGCAACCATGGAGAGGTCCACGTGCTGAGCTACAAGGCCTCCTACCAACAACAAGCAACATCTTGCTGGGTGTACAAATCAGCAACCTTAGAAATAAAACTCCCAACCCCGGTCAAACTTTCAGATGACTGCAGCTCTGGCTGACAATCCGATTGCAGTCTTGTGAGAAATCCTGAGCCAAATCCTTAAGCTACTCCAAAGCACCTGAATCTGAGAAACTGGGAGATAAATGTTTGTGGTCTGAAGCTACGAAATTTAGGGGTAATTTGTTACACAGAAATAAATACAATAATACAAGGTAATTTTAGATTCTTATTTTGTTTATCGTATTTGTAAATTTTATTAAAATGAATGCATGTTGTTCATGAAACTAAGAGAAAAGGAAATAAGAGAACAGAGGAAATACAGTTCAGCCTGAGGTTCGTTAACTCAGCTGTGAGATCCCTAGATGGGACCTCTCTGGCCTCTTAGCAGCTTGAGTGAAGAACCCTTGAGGGCTTTAGAGCACCACAATTACACTGCAAGTCCCCATCAAAAGTCTGCTGCTTTCCTGGGCTGTGTTCATGGGAATGTAGTGTTTCTGCATCAGGGAAGGTGACCTCATGGTTTCCCCAGACCCCACATCACACCAGATCTGGGCATTGGATACTGGTATCCAGAAGCCACTGAAGGGCCTAAAGGTGTCTCTCCCTTCTTTTGGGGACTCTTGCCTCACAGCTCCTTCCTCGGTTGTGTACTCCAGCAAGTCTGGGCCTTGTCAGCCCCCCAGATACTCCATCCTCTCTCTCACTGCCTGGATGGCTTTTCTGTCCCCGCCTCTGTCCCCTAAACACCCCATCAACCCCACCACCACCATGATGCTGCATTTTCTAAGCTCAGGGTACCAGCAAAATTCTCCCAGTTTTTCTTAAAAAGTTTGATATTGAACGGCATTGAAGTTGCTCACCCTTTGTCTGACCACAGGGAGATCTCAGGAAGTCTTCCTAGGGACCAGGCTGGCTGAGGCCCTTGCCCCCTGCTCCATGTCAGACCAGATCTCTCCTATTTGGCCTTGTACAAACTTTATCATTACTGCTGGTATGGTTTTTGGTTTCTTGGACAGACTACAAGCCATGGGAGGACAGGCCTCAACTTTGCTTGTTCTCTGCTGTGGCCCCGAGGCCTGTCACATAGTAAATGCTCTGTATACAGACATGAATAATGAACAAACAAACTCAGGAGATCTGAACAATCTCTTCAAACGCCTGAAGTGCTGTATGGGAAAGAAGAGCCCTCCTCTTTTTGCCCATAGAAGGTAAAACGAGGACAAATCAAAGTGATTGTCAAATTTTGGTTCTAAGTCAGGAAGGGTCTTCTAATAATATAGGTTGCCTGTGTTACTGACCCAGGTTCTTGGACTCTTTAATCAATAGAAATTGATAAGAAGCCAGACAAGAAATTCAAGCAGGGCTTTATTGGGACTGGTGCTGCAGCAAGAGGGAAGAAAACGAGCAACAGGTTCCCTTGCTCGCTCCCCAAGGTGGGGGTGGGGAGGGGGGCGAGTGGGGAGGGTGGGAGGTGGGGAGGCAGCTGGTCCCTTAATTGGGGTGAGGGTACCTGCAAATTGGTGGGTCGGGCCAGAGGGGTGGCGTAGGTGGTCTGCCTACCCCCTGGGTGGTACCGTGTGCAGGGATCATGTGCAGTACCCTGCTTTTGCTCCCCCTACCTCAGAAATGGCAGTTGGGTTTTGGTCTTTTTGTATCTTGTTCATAATTTGCCACAGCTGGGCATGCATACAGTTATTTTTAGTTCCTTATAGTTTCTTTGTATTCTGTTGCTTGAGAAAACATTTGTCCAGGGGCAAGCACTGCAGTAAAGGTCCCAGGTCTCTGCCTCTCTCACCTGTGAGGTAGTGAGCTGCAGTCACCAAAGGGGTTTACAAGAAACTGGTGGGCTCTCTGTGAGGGATGGGCTGTAGAGAGAAATCCAGACTGAAGAGGGATATGAGTTCCCAAGATCGCAAGTGAGCTGGGCTGTTGAGGAAGCCATGAGGGTGTCTTTCTGGTGGGGGAAGGGTAAGAGATGGATTATTTTTTCCACTAGAGGAACTTGCTTCTGATTCAGGCTGGCTGAGCAGAGCTGGGTGGGTTCACCCGTTCACACTTCCCCATCCCAGCTCCACTTTCCTTCTCAGACCTGAGAGAGGCTGTGTGGCTGGCACTGGTGACACCTGGTGGCCAGTTGGACTAGGACAGAGGCAACCCCACCATCTGCCTGTCCTGTGCATCTGGTTCATAGCTGTATTCCAGGGCCTAGTACAATGCTTGGCACAGAGGAGGCCCTGCCCTTTGAGGAAGAAATGGATGAATGGGTGAATGAACGAATACAGACAGTAAAGAGGAAGAGGAAGAAGAGATGCTGTCTCTCTGGGCCTGGAGATCTAACTAGGTGGACCAACCTGGACTCCAGGAGGGAGCCAGACAATTCACCTGCTCAGGGATGTACAGAGAGAAGTATCTCTGCTCTCTCTTTTGCCTTCCTCCTCTGTGCCTGTCCTGTGTCCTAGGGGCACCTGTGAGGTGGGGGAAGGGTCTATTGTAGGAAAAGGCTAAAGTTAATTAAAAGCTGCTCTTGCATCTAAGCTTAATTGGGCTCTGGAGCTATGAAGCTATGAATAGAAACCCATGGGCTGGGTTGGAAGTTCCTGAATAAGGCTCCTTTCAGGGTGAGGACACCGAGGCCCAGAGAGGGCAGGAGCCTACTTAAGGTCCCACAGCCAGACTGTAGCAGGACCAGGACTCCCAGCTCCAGTTCCTTAGGTCATATCATAGCATTTGACCACCTAAGATAAAAACACAGAGGAAAGGAGCGGTTGACATGGAGCCTAGAGGAGCAATTACAAGCACCTTAGCCTGGCAAGCAGGGCTTTCCCATCACCTTGTGCCACTCCCCAGCACATGCCTTTGCTTCCAACTGAAGAAATGTGGCCCAAACTGAGTGTGCATCACCTTCCAACTCACCCAGAGCCCTCCTCTCAACCACTCTGCTTTATACCCATCCCTTCAGCTGTATGGATGGGTTTAACCTCCCTGAGCCTCAGTTTCCTAATCTGCAAAGGGATTATTTGAGTTGAGAGAGAGGCTGCTTGTCAAGTGCTTAGAACAATGTTTGGCACATGGTAAGCGTTCAATAAGAATCACAGCTGCTATTACAGTTGCTGTTGTAATTAAGACCCAATTCAAGTCCTTCCCACAACTTCCAACTAGATGGAGACATCCTTGAGGGCAGAGGGCAGAGGGCAGAATACCTTGACTGTGTATGCAGAGAAGACCCAGGACACAGTGGTGGTCTGTGTTGGCGCTAGAGGGCATCTGCTGACTGGTTTCCCTTAGCACCTTCTCTTTGGGCCGGGCAGGGACCGGCCCTGCTGTCTGAGTCTTGTTTTCCAGCTTTCATTCCTTGAGGCTGTACTGAGTCACTTGTCTGGACTGGGCTTGAGATTTTTCTGGTAGGTCAATAAACAAAGAGAGACAAAGTGCTGCTGGAGTACCAAGATGCCACCCCAGCTGCCCTGGATGGCATGGTGTTTGTGGGGGGCATTCAAAACCTCCAGCAGAGGAGCAGGAATGGGTCCTTGAGGCGACAGAGAAGAAAGCTGATCTATTGGAACAGGTTCTCCTTAGCAACCCTGGGAGGGGGGTGTGCCCCTAAACCAGACCCCTGTGGGTGGTAGCTTGAGGGGAACTGGAAAGACTCACCACCCACCACCCCCCAGTCATGTCCTCTCCTCCATCCTCAGGGCTGGCTTATTCTTGGTTGTTCTTCTCTCTCCCCCGCCACCATGGCAGGTCCTTGAGCTTGGAATATGCTCAGATATTCATTCATTCTGGATTCAACAAGTATTTATTGAGTCCCCTCTCTGTGCCAGGTACCTTGCCATAGGAGCTTACATTCTGGTTGGGGGGAAAGACAAAGAAGCAGACAGGCAAATCTCCACTTAATAAGTGCTGTTTTAGGAGTACGCCCAGGGTAGGAAGGAGGTAATGTTTAAACTCAGTCTGAAGGAAGTGGAGGAGGTATAGCCACTAGGCAAGAGGAACCTGTGTACAGCCCAGAAGGAAAGAGAGCCCTTTCTGAGGAGCTGCAAGAAGTAGGTTTCAATCATGGGAGGCTTGTTAAGCATTAGTGCCGGTCCCAGGGATTCTGATTTGGTGGACCTGGGGTAGGGACCCAGAATCTGCACATTTAACAAGCTCCACCAGTGATTTTGTTGCAGGTGGGACTGTGGCTCAACATGTGAGGGAGGCATTGTGAAAGATGGGCTGGAGCTCGCAGAGGCCAGGCTGTGAAAGGCTCGTGGGTCAGACTGAGGAGTTTGGTCTTTACACCAAAGGAATCAGAAAGCCCCTGAAGAGCTTTCATCCAGGGAACAACCAGAATCTTTGCAAAGATCCCCCCTCTAGCTGCAATGTAGGAAGTGGGTTGAAGAGGACAGGACTGCGGGCCGATGTGGCCTTCCAGCCTGGAGTGAATATTGGCCTGAATTAAGAAAGAGGCAGTAGGGCCAGAGAAGTGGCTGAATTTGGGAGAGGAGCGGGGACAGGAGCATTCACAGGACCTGGTAATGTGCTGGCTGTGAGATAAGGGAAAGGAGGCAGCCAGAGGGCAAGGGAATGGGTGGTGAGGAGCCAAAATCTGGTAAGGGAAGTCGGAGGAGTGTGAGGAACCCCTAAAACCCAGTTCCCATGCTGAGTTTCTGATGAACCTCTCTGTCCCAAACCTTATTCCCTTTCTTGTCCCATCGCTGTTCCCCTCAGGATTGAGGACTATCAGAGAAAAGGGGGGACTGAAACTGAGCAGGACCCTGCGAGGCCTTCCCAGGTACAAGCCCCTCTGTGCCCCCCCCCTTTTGGTTTGGCCTTCCCTGAGTTCCAAAGAGCAGACTCGAGCAGTTAATGATTAGAATAATAGGGTCACGGCTCCTCCTGAAGGGATATAGATAATAATATGAGTTGTTCTGCAGAAACTCAGACCCTCCACCAGGTGGAGGATGGTGACTACATGCTGACCACAAGCATGTAGACCCCAGACTGGCTGGAACCAGAAGGTTGATGACTGAGATTCCTGAAGCATCACCCTGTTATCTCACCACCAACCAGTCCAAAAAATGCCCAGGAGCTGATCATACTCCCTGCGACCCCCATGTCGCCTTTTAAAACCCTTGCCTGAAAGCCATTGGGAGTTTGAGCCTTTTGATTACTAGCTGCCCAGTTCTCCTTGCTTGGTGCCCCGCAGTAAACACTGTAATTTCCGTCACCACAATCCAGTATCGGTAGATTGGCTTGGCTGCATTTCAAGCAAACAGACCCGAACTGGGTAACAAAGGGATTCAATGTGGAATCTGAGGGGTCTGAGAGGTCGGACCATAGTGTCCATGCCTGTTGCCTGAGGACACAGACTGCGAGTAGGGAAGGCACTGCACCTCAGGGACCCCAGAGTCGGGAGACCCCACAAACTGGTGTATCCTGTGTCCACAGTAGGACGGAGACCACCAGAGAGGCCTAGCCCGCAGCTGGGTCCATACTCTTCCTCTGTCCCGCTGGTGACACACCCCAGCAGCTGCCATTCCCGGCTTGCTTCTGGGTGGTCACCTCATGGGGCTCGGTTGCCAAGGGTCCGGCCTCCGCTACATGGCACTGCTCCGGGCATCCCCCTCGGCCCCTCCTGCCGCTTGGCTGGCACCAGGAAAGGACCGGGAAGGCACTCCGGGCCGCCTGCCCGTGCTATAGCGCTGCTTGTCTGGCAGATTTGGGCCTGCCGCGTGGGTGCGATCAACCCATCGCAGCTGGAGCCACTAGCTGGCTGGCGCTGGCTCCCGTTTCCGCGCTTTGTCCCAGAGAGTCTGTGTTTCTGCACGCTTCTCCCAGGTGCACAAATCAGAGAACTGGACGTCATTCTTGAGAAGGCTTTCAGCCTCACACCCGCATCCAGGTGGTCATGGAGTCTGGTGGCCCATTCTCTCTCCTAACCATCTCCAGGACCCTTCCCTGACCCCAGCCCTTTCTCAGACCTGCTAGCATGACAATTAAAGGAATAGATTACAGGATCAGCTCCTAGCTGTGACTTGAGGAAACTGTCTTCCCATCTCTAGCTTCCCTTAAAATTATATGGAAATAATACTAGCTCATAAGATTGTTGGTAGGACTAAATGAAATAATCTTTTTCATTACAAAGCTAGTGGTCAATAAATATTCGCTATTTAACACTTCTCTTTGTGTTGCTGGAATATACTCACTGGTCCACACTCTTCAATGGCTTCTGACTGCACTCAGGATACAGTGCAAACCTTTAGCTTGGCCTGCAATGCCCTTTCAGTGTCACTTCCTGTCACTTCCCATCTCTTCCTTCCTCATATCCTTTGGTTTTATCAGACTCCTCTGTGCCTTGGCCTATACGCCCTTTTCCCATTTTCCCTACCTTCTGACTCTCCTCACCTTTAGGACCCATCTCAAAAGCCTTCCTGTCACATACCCTACAATGATCCCAAAGTTTTAACATGCCTAGAACTGATGTTATTAGAAACAAAAAGGAAAAACTAAGGAACAATATGTCATGATTATAAATATGTTTGAACGCTCTGTGCTTAGTTTTAGGGACAAAAATGGCTGGGGAGGTGACTGAGCCGGGAAATTAGAAGAGAAGAAGACGAGGAGGAGAAAAGATAAAGAGCATCCCTCATCCCTTACCCCACCAGGTGCCCAGGCCCTGAGGAGACTACCTCACCCCCCAGGAGCCAGTTCAGGTCTTTGAACAGAACTGATTTATAGATTCTTGGAGGCAGGTACTGCACAGTCCTTTGAGCAGCTTTTCCGGCTGTGGGAATGGGTACCACTGAATCACCTGCCCACTGGCATCTGGTACCCTGAAAACCAGAGGCAAGCACATGTGAGGAGGCCAGCCAGATCTGGGGCAATGCAAGCTGATGGAGGGTCTGAGCTGGTAGCCTTCATGGGGAATCTAGACCCCAGCAGATAAATAACCTGATATGACCATGCCTATGCCCAATGTGCTTCAGTCCCCCAACCAGGTCATCCAATTCAAAGCCTCCACTCAACTGGGCAACCCACAGAGGTGAGCACAGAATGTAAAACCCCATCCCACCATATCAGTCCTTCCCCAGAACTTACCAATTTGTGTGCCAGACCTTGCGCTGGGCAATGCTGGATAGATGGGACAGATAGAACAATGTCATTCTTGTTCTCTTGGGACTCACGGGCTAGTGCGGGAGATGAGTAAATCATGAGGACAAGATGTGACAAGAGCTGTGAGAGGATTAAGTAAACTAGGGGCAGGCAATGTTGTGTAGTGGTTAGAGACCTAGATTGGCATCAGACGATGCTGTAAAAGTGCTTAGTGCCATACATGGCATGTATGAAGTGATCAAAAAATATTTACCTGATGCTATTCACCCAAGAGGCTACTGAAGATGCAAAGGTCTAGCATCCAGCTCATCCTCTAAGCCTTCTGCGGTCTCCCTAACAAATGCGAGCTATCCCTGTTAAATCTCTGTAGCTGTTGTTCACAGAGCACCCTCCTCAGCTCACAGATCAACTGAGTCCATCTCCTGAACAAAGGACAGTGAAGGGGGAGGGCAGGCAGGAGGATAATGGGAGAAAGACTGGGGGAGGGGCTGGAACCTCGGGAGGAGGTACCTCAGGCCCTTGGGGTACCAGGGAATGCCAAGGGATGCATTTTGTAGAAGGAGGCTTCTGGGAAACTTGTCTTGGAAGTCTATCTGCATAAGAATTAAAAGGCATCTATTTTTTTTAAAAGGCATCAATATCCATATCAAAGAAAGAGAGGGGACTCCCAGCCCCCCTTGACACTGCCAGGATCATGTCCCTGACTCTCCAGATCATCAAAGACACAACTGTTATTACCAAGGGGTATCAGAAAAGAGACCACAAAAGTTCTTGGGTCTTCTTTCTTTCTACTGCTTTTCTTTTGACCCAAGTGGTTAGATCTGCTGGGGCTTCTTACTCTGGAGTTTATTGGGCCACGGGGAGACAGGAATCTATCCAGAGGCTAAATATAAAGCCAAAGGCCATCAATTCCCATCTGTACCCAAGTTTTTCCAAATAGGGACTTTTCTCCCTTCATTACAAAATTAATACAAGATCACTTGCAAATAAATTAGAAACCACAGATAAGCAACAAGAAGAAATATTTGATATAATGTTTTATTATTTTCCTCAAAAATATGAAAAGGTAAATAAAATACATTCTAAATATTTGCTTCTGTCACTAAAACTTGCTGCTACACAATTTGTAATGGTTGTAGACTGTTTTGTTGGATATGGGTGTGTGTGCGTGTGTGTGCGTGCACGCACCCCAGAAAGGATGGAGGGGTGGCTGGACTGGGAGGGATTGGGGAGCTAATCCTTTTGTGACCCCAGGAGATTCTTAAATAATTGGAGGGACAATGATTGATGACGGAGGGTATTGAAAATACCAGTGATGGCCTGGAGGTGAGAAAGGGACCTGGAAAAAACTCCTGGTAAGGGGAAGTCAGGGGAAGCTGAAGCACCAGCAGGAGGAAGAGGACGGACAGGTTTGGAAGTGCAGCCTGCCTGCCTGGAGGTAGAGCATACTGGTTTCAGAGTCCCAGCAGGACTTTAGGTGCCAACCTGGCCCTTTTCTTGCCATAACTTTGAGCAGTTAAGGACCTTCCTTCTTCTTTTCCTTGACTGTAATGGTATTTTCTTTCCAGAAGAGTTGTGAGGGGTTTGGTATCTATTAAGCATTCTATAAATGCTAGCTATTATTATTACCAAGTGCTAAAGATATGGTCCTTTGTGCGCTACTGTGCTTAGTAACAAGAGGCCACTGTTATGTATTACTGGGCCACCACTGGAGGGCGAGGGATCAAAGGAGGCCTGAGGATCCTAAATGTGAAAGCCCCTCAGGAGGCTCCAAGGCTCCCTAGCCAGGAAGGCCTTTATGATGATTATTAAACAATAAGCAGGGGCCCAATCCCAAACTTGGTCCAATCACCCACCCCTTCCTTCTCTGGAAGGGGTCAACAGTCCCCCTGGGGCCTTGGCAGGAGAAGTTTAAAGATCCAAGTTGGGGACTTCCCTGGTGGACCAGTGGTTAAGAACCCACTTTCGGGGCTTTCCTGGTGGCGCAGTGGTTGGGAGTCTGCCTGCCAATGCAGGGGACGCGGGTTCGAGCCCTGGTCTGGGAGGATCCCACATGCCGTGGAGCGACTAGGCCCGCGAGCCACAATTACTGAGCCTGTGCATCTGGAGCCTGTGCTCTGCAACAAGAGAGGCCGCGACAGTGAGAGGCCCGCGCACCGCGATGAAGAGTGGCCCCCACTAGCCGCAACTAGAGAAAGCCCTCGCACGGAAACGAAGACCCAACACACCCAAAATTAAATAAATAAATAAATTTATTTTAAAAAAAAAAGAATCCACTTTCCAATGCAGGGGACGCTGGTTCGATCCCACATGCCAGCGGGGCTACTAAGCCTGTGCTGCAACTACGGAGCTTGCGAGAGAGCCACAACTAGAGAGCCCGCACCACAATTAGAGAGAAGCCCACACACCACAACGAAGAGCCCTTGCTCCGCAACGAAAGATCCACATGCCATAACGAAGATCCCTCATGCCGCAGCTAAGACCCGACACAGACAAAAAGAAACAAAGAAAAGATCCAGGTGGAACTAGGCAAAAGCTACACACAGAAGCTGGGCCAGGTGAGAATGTTCTCCCCTCTCCCCACACCAGCACATAGCATGTAGGTCTCCAGATACAGGCGCGGGCAAAGAAAGAGTGGAAGGTGCCACCATGAGCACTCCCCCACCCCATGCCTCCTTCTCCCCGCCACCGAATTTGACAGACTGTGCCTAGAACGATGGGAAAAAGAGTAAGTTACAGAGGGTCTCTAAAAATAACCTTTTCTTGCTACAGAACTCAAGTGAATGAGCTGAACCAGCAGTGGGAGGGATGAGATTAGACTACAAGAGGAATTTTATTTACCTACTGACAGCAATGTTAAGTGGGCTAATTATAGAAAGGTTAGAAACCTCCTGTCAGAGATCTGTAAGAATAATAATAACTACCTGGTTAGGTGCCTGGTGCCTGGCACATTAGCTCACCATATCCTACAACAATCCCATTTCAGTGCTATTATCATCCCCAAATGAAGAAACTGTTTTCAGAGTTGGGGAAGCCACTGGCCCAATATTATTCAGCAAAGTAAATGGCAGTGGGCAGAACCTCCATCTAGTGGACAACTCTGCCTCTTGGACACCTACCTTCAAGGAGGGGCTGAGCGGACCCACGTTAGAACCTCCCCCAGTGCCCTCAAGGATTCTTGTGTTTAATTTGTAGTGTCTGGTAACTCCCATAAATTTGTGTCACCTAGGGTTACAGATGGATGTGGATGCTGTTTGTCACTGGCTATCATCATCTGGGAGCTTCCAGTGAGTTACAGATAGGGCTCAAAAGCCGCTCAGCAGAAGTCCCTAGTGTGCTCTCTTCAGGGCCAGGGGCTTTATTAAAAAAGGGTGCCATCTTGTGTGGGGTGCTCATCTGCAGGGAGGGGGTAAGGAGGTAGGAACTGCACAAGCATCGCCCTTCATTCTTTTTTCTTTAATTGACAGTGTTTCAGGTATACAGCATAGTGATTCAGTTACGTATATTATATATATATATATATATATACACTGTTTTTCAGATTTTTTTCCATTATAGGTTATTACAAGATATAGTTCCCTGTGCTGTACATTAGGTCCTTGTTGTTTATCTATTTTACACATAGTAGTGTGTATCTGTTAATCCCAAATTCCTAGTTTATCCCTCCCCCCCTTTTCCCTTTGGTAACCATAAGTTTGTTTTCTATGTCTGTGAGTCTATTTCTGTTTTGTAATCCATTTTGTAAATAAGTTCACTTGTATCATTTTTTGATTCCACATGTGATAGTCTATGATATTTGTTTTTCTCTGTCTGACTTACTTCACTTAGTATGATAATCTCTGGTCCATCCATGTCGCTGCAAATGGCATTATTTCATTCTTTTTTATGGCTGAGTAATACTCCATTGCATATATAGCACATCTCCTTTATCCATTCATCTATTGATGGGCATTTAGGTTGCTTCTGTGTCTTGGCTATTGTAAATAGTGCTGCTATGAACATTGGGGTGCGTGTATCTTTTCAAATTAGAGTTTTTGTCTTTTCCAGATATATGCCCAGGAGTGGGATTATTGGGTCATATGGTAACTCTATTTTTAGCTTTTTAAGGAACCTCTACACTGGTTTCCATAGTGGCTGTACCAATTTACATTCCCACCAATAGTGCAGGAGGGACCATTCATTCGTTTTTTTTGTTTTTCTGCCACATCTTGCAGCATGCGGGATCTTAGTTCCCTGACCAGAAATTGAACCCGTGCCCCCTGCAGTGGAAGCACAGAGTCTTAACCACTGCACCGCCAGGGAAGTCCCTCATTCTTAACTTTGTAATTCTCATGCTTGGGATTCCCAGCAGTCCACATCCCCATTTTTATAAATGAAGACACAAAGCTTGAAAGATATAGGCATGCAGGTCTCTGAGCAAGAAACACAAGTGGCCAAAAAGCATATGAAAATGTGTGCCTAACCTCATTTGTGATGAGGGATGTCTTTGGGTGTGGGGAAACGGGTGGTCTCATATACTATTGATAGGGGGTGTAAATCTTATGACCTCCTTAGCAAATAATCTGGCAATATCTACTGAAAATTTAAATTTGCTTATCCTTTCATCCAGCAATAATACATCTAGGGATTTTTTTTTTAAACAAGGATTTTCTTTTCTTTTGTAAAATTATTTATTTATTTATTTTTGGCTGTGTTGGGTCTTCGTTCCTGTGTATGGGTTCTCTCTAGTTGTGGCGAGCGGGGGCCACTCTTCGTTGCGGTGCGCAGGCTTCTCATTGCGGTGGCTTCTCTTGTTGCGGAGCACGGGCTCTAGGTGCGCGGGCTACAGTAGTCGTGGCACACGGGCTCAGTGTTTGTGGCTCATGGGCTCTAGAGTGCAGGCTCAGTAGTTGTGATGCACGGGCTTAGTTGCTCTGCGGCATGTGGGATCTTCCCGGACCAGGGCTCGAACCCATGTCCCCTGGACTGGCAGGCGGATTCTTAACCACTGCACCACCAGGGAAGCCCAAGTTTAATTTTTTAAACACATTTGTAGGATAAATCCCTAGATGTAGGACTTCCCTGGTAGCACAGTGGTTAAGAATCCGCCTGCCAATGCAGGGGACACGGGTTCAAGCCCTGGTCCGGGAAAATCCCACAGGCTGCAGAGAAACTAAGCCCATGCATCACAACTACTGAGCCTGCGCTCTACAGCCCGCAAGCCACAACTACTGAAGCCCTTGCACCTAGAACCCGTGCTCCTCAACAAGAGAAGTCCCCGCTCACTGCAACTAGAGAACAGCCCATGTGTAGCAACCAAGACCCAACACAGCCATAAATAAATAAATAATTTTTTTTTAAAAAAGGAGTTTTAAGGTACATTGCAGAATGGAATACTACACAGCAATAAAAAAGAACAAATGTTGATACATGTAAATGGATCTCAAGGGTATTTTGCTGAGTGAAAAAAGCCAGTCTCAAATGATTCATGTGTACTGTATTAGTCCCTTTATATATTATTCTCAAAATGACAAAATTACAGAAATGAAAAGTAAGTTAGTAATTGCCAGGAGTTAGAGATGCTGCAGTTGGTGGTTGGTGGATGTGGCTGTAAACAGGTACTATGAAGGAGATTTCTGCAGTGTTGGAATAGTTCTGCATCTCGATTCCAGTGGTAGTTACAGAAATCTGCACATGTGGTAAAATGACATTAAACTATATACACACATTGTACCAACATGAGTTTCCTGGTTTTGATATTGTACTATAAATAAGTAATTTGTAACTATTGGGGGAAACTGATTGAAGGGCACACTGGAACTTTCTGTATTATCTTTGCTACTTCCTGTGAATCTATAAGTATTTCAAAAATAAATTTGAAATTACATTTATAGAGCCCCATATGTAGTATGAGTCCACCTCTGTAAAAAAATTTTAAAGCAGCTATTATTTGGAAATAATATTTGAGAAAATATTATATATTTGAGAAAACTGATGTCCAGGATAAGGCTCGATTGTCAAAGTCAGCCTGTATTCTTGACCACCACATCATACCATATGTATATTTATATATACAATATTTACATTAAAAAGTTTGGAAAGGGCTTCCCTGGTGGCGCAGTGGTTGAGAGTCCGCCTGCCGATGCAGGGGACACGGGTTCGTGCCCCGGTCCGCGAAGATCCCACATGCCGCGGAGCGGCTGGGCCCGTGAGCCATGGCCGCTGAGCCTGCGCGTCCGGAGCCTGTGCTCCGCAACGGGAGAGGCCACAACAGTGAGAGGCCCGCGAACCGCAAAAAAAAAAAAAAAAAGTCTGGATAGACACGCAGCATTAGTTATGGTAGTTATTTCTCGGAAGGTAGAATTAGGGAAGGGGGCTTTAATTTTCAGCTCTATAGGTTTCTGTATTGTTTGACAATAAACATGACTTTTTAAATCAGACAAAAATATTAAAAGCTAAAAAGGTAGATCTACTGTGGTACCCCCTCTTCCATGTCCTAATGATGGATCTGGGTTACTCTACAATAGTCACAATATTATTCTGAAAGACAAAGCTTGGCAGGTGGGCCCCCAGCCTCTGTTAGGACGTCCCCCTTTCCTCACCCTATTTTGTGTTCATATCTTTGATCATTCTGCCTCCTTTGGGCTCAATCATCCCTCTAAATCTGTGTGGATCCTGGATTGTACGTGGGGCTGGATGCAGAGGAAGGTCACCGTTCCGGTTGGTCCCCGGCCCCACCTGGCGGGGGGGCTGCAACTGCCCCCAAGGCGGCACTGGGGACAGGACGGTCGCAGGCTGTAGGGAGGGGCCTGGCTGTAGGTGCCGCTTTCTACTCGCGGCTGAGGATGCTCAAAACCAGTCCCTCCTCTCAGATCCCGCATGCCTGTTTCCCATTGGCTAACTTTTACTGGAACAAGAAGGTTTCCAAAAGAATGCTTCTAGGGCATCGGTAAAAACAGATATTTAAAAAGTGATAATGTTCACGCAGAGCTTCGCCGCCAAATCCCAATTCTTTCCTGAGAGCAGTGTTAACGTTAAAATGTCGTGAGACCGTACGTAGCATTAAAGTTCGTCTGCTTTCTGCTTGAAACACGAGCGACTTCAACCAGAAGTTCAATTTCTCTAATGTAAATTACAGGGAAATCAGCAATACCGTGATGTGGACTGGACACAATTTGCCTGAAGCCTTTGGACTGTTCTTAACTTCATTTTCTTTACCCACTGAGAGGGAGAGAAGGCAGCAAAAATGTACTTGAGGTGACATCCCTGGTGGTGTAGCGGTTAAGACTCTGTGCTCCCAATGCAGGGGGCCAGGGTTCAATCCCTGGTAAGGGAACTAGATCCCATATGCCACAACTAAGACCCGGTGCAAGCAAATAAGTATTTTTTTTAATGTTCTTGAAATCGATGGAGTGATTTAAGGGACCCCATAGCAAACAAATAATTTTTTTTCTATTTGCTTTTGTTTTAACAACAAAAGAAAATCATGTTGTTCTTGTTATTATTATTTTGGCCAGGCCATGTGGTTGCAGGATCTTAGTTCCCCTGACCAGGGGTGGATCCCAGTGCCCTCTGCAGTGGAAGCTGAGGAGTCCTAACCACTGGACTGCCAGCGAATTCCCATGTTTATTATTTTAAGATGTAAATAATATAGAGGAGTATGTAAAACAAAAAGTGCAAGTGTCTTCCCTCACTTTCCTCATGTAATTCCCCAGGGGTAATTAAGTAACAATCACTGTTAAAAATTTGGTTTTCATCTGTTCAGATCTTTTTCCATGCACATTCCAACACATACACACGCAACCAGAATTTCATGAAGATGGAAAAAAAACTTTTATTGAGATATTACTTAGAATAAATTGTGCAAATCTCAAGTGTAAACAGCTCCATGAGTTTTTATTAGACATTTTTTTAACCCACAAAAATGGAATTATATCAACCAGATTTTGCTGCAGCTTTTGTTTTTTACCTCAACAATATTGTGATAGTTCTTCCACAGTGGGACATATGAATTTAACTCATTCTTTTCATGGTGACATATTTTTCTGTAGTATGAATTACAGTACTCTAACCTTTTCCAATTGATGAATAATTACACTGTGTCCAATTTTTTGCTATAACATGTTATTAGATTTTAAAACTTTTTTTAAAATTTATTTTAGTTTTATTTATTTATTTTTGGCTGCGTTGGGTCTTCGTTGCTGCACACGGGCTTTCTCTAGTTGTGGCGAGCTGGGGCTACTCTGCATTGCAGTGCACGGGCTTCTCATTGCAGTGGCTTCTCTTGTTGCAGAGCATGGGCCCTAGGGCACAGGCTCAGTAGTTGTGGTGCACAGGCTTAGTTGCTCCGCAGCACGTGGGATTTTCCTGGACCAGGGCTCGAACCCATGTTCCCTGCATTGGCAGGCAGATTCTTAACCCCTGCACCACTAGGGAAGTCCAGGTTTTAAAACTTTAAAAACTTGTTTTTTCTTTACATAAGAATAATACACGCTCAGTATGAAACATTCAACATTTCAGAAATGTTTGTCTTAGAAAGCAAAAGTCCTTCATCATCCCCTCTCAGAAACCACCAAATACAGATGTTATTCTCTGCATATAGCACGTACATCATCTATATTGTGTAGTCTCTATACACTATTGGAAAAACAAATAAGGTTGAACTATACATCTTTTTTGCTGCTGAAGCCATTGGCATTTGAATACGGAGTCCTTATCTCATTCCCAGCAGTGAAGCAGCTGGGTCCTTTTAAGCTATAGACTACGAGAACCACCAAGTCCTCAGAAATTGGGGCTTTACTTAGCTGTCTAGGGGCTCTGCCACCTCTTCTGTCTCTTAGTCCTTAGACCCTCCCCTACCCTTCCAGGGCAATGGTATGGGTTGAGCCTGCAGGAAGTCATCCACCCTTTGCTGCTGTATTCTCATCCCCACCACAAGATTCACAGAAAGAGCAGTGGTTGAGGGCTCTGGAAACCAATCTCAGCTTCACAGGGGCTGAGTTTGTAGACTTCTTTCAAGGAAAAAGACTGCCTAGGACCAGTCTTTTATAATACTGCTTTTCTCAGAAAAAGGATCATTATCATCATAGCTAATATTTATAAGCACTTCCTTCAGGCCAGGAACTTTATACATACTTTTAAAAAGAATTTTTGACTGCGTTGGTCCTTTGTTGCTGCACACGGGCTTTCTCTAGCTGCAGCGAGCGGGGGTTGCTCTTTGTTGCTGTGCGCAGGCTTCTCATTGTGGTGGCTTCTCTTGTTGCGGAGCACATGCTCTGGGCGTGCGGGCTTCAGTAGTTGTGGAGCACGGGGTCTAGAGCACAGGCTCAGTAGTTGTGGCACATGGGCTTAGTTGCTCTGCGGCCTGTGGGATCTTCCTGGACCAAGGATCGAACCCATGTGCCCTGCATTGGCAAGCGGATTCTTAACCACTGTGCCACCAGGGAAGTCCCTATGCATACGTTTTGTTATTTAATCTCATAATTCTATGAAGATCCTACCATTATCCCCATTTTACTGATGAGAAAAACCAAGTTTCAAGAGGTCAAGTAAACTTGCATAAACTTCACACTAGGAGCAAATAGCAGAGTAAGGCTCAAACCCACTGACTGCAAAGCCCTGGTTCTAAACCACTGTGTCACTGGATCACACTACCTCTCAACACCCTCGACCTCAGTAAGGGAAGCAGCACAAGGGCCCACAACCATCTCCTCCTTTCAGACTATTTCACCAGGAGGAAGTCCACGTGTGCACAATGATATCTTCTCCAAGGAGAGAGTAGGGACGGTATTTTTCCTTCCTACTAGATTTTGAAACCTCTACACTGGGTTTAGACTGTGTTCTGTGTATAAAGTCTTGGAATACTACAGAGTGTTTTTGTTTGGTTGGGTTTTTAAGGGATCTGCTATCTTACCCAACAACTAGTGAGTTTTGAAGGTTTTCTTGAGCTGCTCCTAAATTCATTCAACATCTGTCTTTGATATGCCAGGCACTGGGGATTAAAAGTGTAACAAAAGAGACAACATCTCTGCTCTCCAGAAACTGACAATCTATTGAATGAGACTGTTGTCCAACGATTAAAAGTGTGATCAACCTCTGGGCAGGACTCTAAGAGCACCTAAACTAGTCTGGGTGACTGGTCAGGAAAGCTTCCTGAAAGATGACTTTTAGGCTAAAACCAGTCTGCCAAAAAACATAAGAAGTGTTATAGGAGGCAGGTGGCAAAGTTAGTGTCATTTCTTCAGTTAGCAATTCTTACCAAGTAGGGCATGGATATAGCCCCAGACCCCAACAATATAATTAATGCTGGTAGGCAGAACACACTCCAAATCATATATAACAAGAGAGAGAGACTGTTCAAAAATAATGTAAAATTGAATACAACTCTTTTGGTAAGCCACTGTTCTGATTTTTGACCATGAAAAAATTAGCTACTTCAAACTCACAAAACCTAATTTTCCTAGGAAATAGTTTACCTCTGATAGCCTCTAATGGTGGTACTATCTTAAAGAGTCTGGGATGTTTGGGGGCATTCTTGTGTTTTAAATCTACACCTTAGAAAATATCACAGGGAATTCCTTGGCCATCCAGTGGTTAGAACTCAGTGCTTTCATTGACATGGCCTGGGTTCAATCCCTGGTTGGGGAACTAAGATCCCACAAGCGGGGCCCGGCCAAAAAAAAAAAAAATCACAAAAAGGGGTTATACTGATGCAGCTAGAAAATCAATTCCTGGTTTACCTAATACTTCTTATTCAGTTATTCTAATAAGACACAATGAACTCTCCTATAGGGTTGCTGAGATCCAAAAATAGGGAGTTCCCAAATTATTTGCACTGTACTCTTTACTCAGCCCACAGCAATCATCTATTTATATTAATGAGTATACTCCTTATCATTTATTTTATTTCTTTATAAATTTATACATTTATTTTTGGCTGTGTTGGGTCTTTGTTGCTGCATGTGGGCTTTCTCTAGTTGTGGTGAGCGGGAGCTACTCTTTGTTGTGGTGAGCGGGCTTCTCATTGGGGTGACTTCTCTTGTTGCAGAGCACAGGCTCTAGGTGCACGGGCTTCAGTAGTTGTGGCACGTGGGCTCAGCAGTTGTGGCTCGTGGGCTCTAGAGTGCAGGCTCAGTAGTTGTGGCACACGGGCTTAGTTGCTCCGTGGCATGTGGGATCTTCCCGGATCAGGGCTTGAACCCATGTCCCCTGCATTGGCAGGTGGATTCTTAACCACTGTGCCACCAGGGAAGCCCCTCCTTATCATTTAATCACAGCTGTCAGCTCTGGAAACACCTTTGCTAAGGGAAAGCCTTTAAATACTGTAAAGCTTGTAGTATTGGGTTGACAACCAAGAATGTGCAGTGTGCTCACAGTTTCAGTAGGACAATGGAAGGTAAACTGTGGGCTCTAAGATCCATGTAGGGTAAGTGGAGGAAAAATCACCCCAAGGAGAAATCTACTATATAAGAAGATCTAAAAATTCTGCATACTCTTAAATTTTTTAATATTGTTTTATTTTATATATACATTTGCATATAATAAAATGCTCAGACCTTTAATGTTCTTTTATGTTCAGTTCTATGAGTTTTGACAATTAAATATATGTACGTGTGTAACCGCCACCCAAAACAATATATAGAACATTTCCATTACCCCAGAAAATTTCCTCGATCCCTTTCTTGGCAAATCACCTCCTCAACAAGAGCACTTTTTTGACTTCAAACACCAAAAATCAGTTTGTCTGTTTCTGGACTTCATATAAATGGAATTGTACAGTTCATATTCGTTTGCATCTTTCTTCTTTTGCTTAACATAATCGTTTTGAGATTCATCCATGTTGTTAACTGTGTCAGTAGTTCATCCTTTTTTTGTTATTGTAGAATTCCATTGTATGACTTGTCATAATTTGTTATCCCAGTCTCCTGTTGTTGGACATTTGGGCTGTCTCCACTTTTGGGCTATATACAAATAAGGCTGTTATGAACATTTGTGTACAAGTCTATTTGTGGACATATCTTTTCATTTTTCTTGAGTAAATACTTAAGAGTAGAATTGCTGGGTCATATGGTAGATGTACATTTAATTTTATAACAAATTACCAAACAGTTCTCCAATCTGGTTGTATCATTTTACACTCTCACCTGCAATGAGAGTGACAATTGCTGTACTTCCTTGTCATCACTTATGGTTGTCAATGTTTTTGATTTTAGCCATTCCAGTGGGTGTGAAATGGTATCTTGTTATGATTTTAACTTGCATCTCCCTGATGACCTATACATTCCAAAGTATTTGAAAATAACCCTTGGTCAAAGAATGTATCACAGGGGAAATGAGAAACTATTTTAAACTGAAGGAAAATGAAAAACAAAACATAACTAAGTTGTAAGATACAGCAAAAACAGTGTGCTTTATAAAAATGCTTTATTACAAAGTGCTTATATTGGGAAAAAAAGGAAAAGTGTAAAATTGGTGATCTAAGCTCTTACTTTAAGAAGCTAGAAAAGAACAAATTATATCCAAAATAAATAGAAAAAAATAATGAATATAAATCAATAAAATAGAAAATGGACAAATGATAGAGAAAATGTAAGGTCAAAAGTTGGTTCTTTGGAAGGATTAATAAAATTGATAAATCCCTGGGACTTCCTTGATGGTCCAGTGGTTAAGACTCCATGTTTCCACTGCAGGGGGCAGGGGTTCGATCCCTGGCAGGGGAACTAAGATCCCCACATGCCGCGCCACCAAAAAAAAAAAAGATTAAATGCCTCAAACAGCATTTAAAGAGAATAAAAATGTAAGACTAAAATAGGCATATATTTTTAAAATATTGATAAATCCCTAGCAAAAATAGAGAAAACACAAATAACCAACATCAGGCATAAAAAAGGAACACCATTATATATATATATTTTTTAATTTAATTAATTAATTAATTTGGCTGCATCGGGTCTTAGTTGCAGCACACGGGATCTTCATTATGGCATGTGGGATCTTTTGTTGTGGCACACGGTCTTCTCTCTCATTGTGGCCCCAGGGCATGTGGGATCTTATTTCTGCAACCAGGGATGGAACCTGCATCCCCTACATTGGAAGGGAGATTCTTAACCACTGGACCACCAGGGAAGTCCCTGGGGATCCCATTATAGATGCTACATATAGTAGAGGAAAAATAAGGTATTATGAGTAACTTTATTCTAATAAATTGGATGACCTAAATGAAATGTACAAATTCCTTGAAAAACACAACTTATCAAAATGGACACATACATATGAAAGAAATTAAGTTTATTGTCAAACTCTTTCTGCAAAGAAAACTCCAGGGTCAGATGGCTTCACTGGAGAATTCTATCAAATATTTAATGAGGAAAGAAAACAATCCTACACATACTCACGCAGAACATAGAGGAGGAACACTTTCCAATTTATTTTTATTTTGATTATTTTTTTTTTTTTTTGCGGTACGCGGGCCTCTCACTGTTGTCGCCTCTTCCGTTGCGGAGCACAGGCTCCGGACGCGCAGGCTCAGCAGCCATGGCTCACGGGCCTACCCGCTCCACGGCATGTGGGATCTTCCTAGACCGGGGCATGAACCCGTGTCCCCTGCATCGGCAGGCGGACTCTCAACCACTGCGCCACCAGGGAAGCCCTCCAATTTATTTTATGAGGCCAGAATAACGTTGATATGAAAAGTTGACAGAGATATTACAAAAAAAGAAAATTATAAACCCTTATCCCTCATGAACATAGATGCAAAAATCTGACCAGTCTTTGATATAGCAATTTCATTCTTAGGAATTTATACCAAAAAGCCCTCTTACAGTTGTACAAAGATCAACTACAGAATATCCACTATAGCAATATATTTTTTTCACTATAGCAATATATATTTTTTAAATTTATTAATTTTATTTATTTATTTATGGCTGCATTGGATCTTCGTTGCTGCGCCCGGGCTTTCTCTAGTTGTGGCGAGCGGGGGCTACTCTTCATTGTGGTGCGCAGGCTTCTCATTGCAGTGGCTTCTTTTGTTGTGGAGCACAGGCTCTAGGTGCGCGGGCTTCCATAGTTGTGGCACATGGGCTCAGTAGTTGTGGCTCATGGGATCTGGAGCAGAGGCTCAGTAGTTGTGGCACACGGGCTTAGTTGCTCTGCGGCATGTGTGATCTTCCCGGCCCAGGGCTCAAAACCGTGTCCCTTGCATTGGCAGGAAGATTCTTCACCACCAGGGAAGCCCTATAGCAATATATATATATATATTTTTTATAGCAATATTTTTAATGGTAAAAATTGGAAACAACTTACATATCCCCCAAAATGTGACAATTAAATATGGTACATTTATATGATTGAATATGTAGCCATTAAAATATAGTAGACATATGTCTTGACACAGGAAAATTCACCATATATTGTTTATTTTAAAAGTAAATTATCAAAAATTTCAGGTGCTTTCACCACACACACAAAAAATGAGATAGAGATGTAGTAATCATAACACTATGTTTATGTATATCAAATCAAC
The DNA here is from genome assembly GCF_059928025.1 of Delphinapterus leucas. NCBI lineage: Eukaryota > Metazoa > Chordata > Mammalia > Artiodactyla > Monodontidae > Delphinapterus > Delphinapterus leucas. Next base: position 117,772,853 of record NC_143131.1, read on the forward strand.
ATGCTGTACACCTTAAGTACATAAATTTTTTTTAAAAAGGTAGATTACCAAATAGTATAATGGCATGACCCTACATTTTCAAAGAAAAATATGTATATATATATATATAATGGAAAAACACTGAAAGGACATAAGCCAAATGCCAAAAATGGTTAATCATTGGATGATGGGAGTATGGTTGACTTTTATTTCCTTCCTTTTACTTATCTGTATTTCTTGCAACAAATATATATTACTTTTTAATACAAAAAAGTTATTGCTGAAGAAAAATTTTTAAAAATCTGACCAATGGGCATTTTTGTACCTCTCCCATCACAGTTCTCAGGAAGAAAAGATTTAGGACTTTGGACTCTTCCTCTTCACCTTCAACCTAAAACCTGTGCATCTTGGGCGACTGGACACAGCTTTTCCCTCCTTTGACTCACTGGGTCCATGGTGGCCCTGCCCTATGGGTCCAGCCTCTACTCAGTAGATGAGGCAGTACAAGTTTTGCTGCTGATCTATTGTGTGACTTTTGGCAAGATTCTTTTCCTTAGGGACTCCAGTTTCTCCTCTCTTAATCAATGATCTTCAAGGTCCCTTCCAGACAGAGGAAAGAACAGATTTAGAATCAGAAAACCTTGGGGGAGACTTGAGAATGTGGGCATCACCTCCCAAGAAAATATTCCTTACTATTCTTCCGTGTTCCCAGTGTCTCCAGACAGGTAAAAAGCACCTCCCAGCCCAGGCCTTATAAAACCAGTGAGCCTTATATTTCACTAGTCCTGGTGCAGGGTTCGACACAGAGCAGTTGCTCAGTGAACTAGCTTTTTGCCTCCATCTTCTAAAAACAACCCCAGAATAGGTTTTCTAACCTTGCTTTTGATGGTGATTTGAACGCAAGGTTGGTTTTAATTACTGGAGCACACGTTTTGCAAGTTTTTTGTTTTTTTTGTTTTTCTCCCTGAGGTAACAGCTACAGTGCCTATTTGTAACAATTTACCAAGCAGAGCAGACATGTCAGTGGCTGAGACATTCAAACTGTCTCTCAGCTGAGGCCTTTGTCGGAAACACCATTTCAGGGCTGCCTGCGGCGTGCTTGTACAACCACATTCCCGCAGGTGCCCAGGCTGTTGCCACGCGGCTTCCAGGGAGGGATCTGACGAAACTCTCGACTTCAGGGAAGTCCCAGCTTTGCCGCTGTGGAGCTGTGTGACCTTGGACAAGTCCCTTCCTCCTTCAGGAACATTGCAATGGACCTAAGTGCTCTTCCCGGGTCCGTCTATGCTCTGGGGGTGGTCGGGTGATCTGAAAAACATTCGCTTTTAACGTTTATTGATCTCAGATGTCACGCGAATGAGGGACCACAAACAAATAAGGCACTCATCGGTCGTAGCCAGCGAGCTTCTGCGACCCGCACCACAGGTCTCGCGAGATCTCCTCCTTGCGCTTCGCGGCGTCATCGTCTCGGCGGCCGTGGCGGCGACGGCTACATCGCGTAAGGTACTCACAGGGGCGGCCCGTATCCCTCCGCCGCCGGCGCGGCCCAGCCCTCCCTTCCCGGCCCGCCAATCCCCGCTCTCCCAACCTGCCCCTCGGCCTGGGCCCACCCCGCGCTCCGCCTGCCCCACCCCGGCGGCGCCGCCCGCCCGCGCGTCCCTCGGTCCACCTGCAGCAAGCAGTACCTCCGACCGTCCGACCCAGAGGCGCCGGCCGAGCCCGAGGCCTGGGCTTCTGCTCCCTGGCGGAGGGATCCGCGGCGGCTGAGGAGGCGGCGCTGAGCCTAGAAGGAAGAGGCAGCTACCGCGGTGGCGGCGGCGGCGGCTCGGACGGCAGTGCATAAAGGGGCCGCCGCCGGGTGATGCGGTGACCCCTGCGGCAGGCTCAGGAGCCGAGTGGGCCACGGCCCCAAGTCCGTCCCGCCGGACCCGCGCTCCGGAACTCCCCATCTTCTCCGGCCGACCCGCGATCACCGAGGCGGCCTCGCGCCCCCTCGTCCCTTCCCCGTCCCTCCCCTGCCCCTGTTCCCGCCCCGGGGGCCGCCTCCACCTGCCTCCCACGATGGCTCTGAAGAGAATCCACAAGGTAAGCTGCCAAAGGTCGGCTTTGGCGGGTCGGGCTGCCGGGTGGGTCGGCTGAGCAGGCTGCGGCCTGCACTTCCCGCCGTCGCCTCCGCCGGGCTCGCAGCTTCTTTGGACCCGGCTGCCGGCGATGCCCCGGCCGGGCTGCCTTCACACCCCACTCCCAGTGATGGCGCCCACGGAGGCCCGGGCGCGCTGCCCGCGCTTAGGCCGGAGGTATGTTCGCCGGCTCAGCGTTCCTTCCCGGCCTCCTCTCTAGGCCCCGCGTGGTATGGAGTCCCAGGGCCTCTCCCCGGCCTGGGACTGCTGTGCCAGAGGGCCATTGTCCAGCCGTGCCGGGAGGGGGTGCTGGGACTGGGGCGTTGGGCGGCCCCATCGACGGAGGTCGAAAGGGCTCTATGCCCCATCTCTGCCCATAAAACCCCCACCCCCACTTGCCTAGGCTCCCTCCACAGAACCGCTTGAGCTTGGGGCCCGTATCTCAGGCAGACTGAGGAAGCCTTTTTGTCCGATCCACAAATATTTCTGGAGTTACTTGCCTCTTAGTGGCCGCACGCTTCGGTCCACTTAACTCGTCCAGAAACTGTTAAGAGTAGGAAGTTCAGGAGGAAATAAACATGACTTTTATGAGGCAGGAGAGAAGTAGAGGGAGAAGCGTTTTATTCCTTGAGGTTGCCAAATGTAGTCAGAAACTGACACTTCAGTTTGCAGGAATGGATTTAATAGAAAAGCTGTTAAATTGTCAAGGGTAGAGGTAGAAACCTGAAAGTTGAAAACCACTGGAGAGAATTTCATAAAGTTTCATTTTACATTCTCTTCGCAAAACGGATTTTAACGCTTAAATTAGGTGATATGTTCAGGGAGATCCTTTTAATGTAGGAGGTATTTTGCTACCTTTTTCCATTAGGAAGGATTTCTTTGCCCTTTAGGATGAAGGGTTATTTATTTGTAGTTGCCTCTACAGAGGTTTTTCTAATATTGCTCTGGAGTATGGGCTTAGCTTAAAGTTTAGGGTTTTTTCCCTTCCCTCTAATATTGTAACCTCCTATTACCTCTCACTATCTTTTTTTCCTTCTTCTCAGAAGTGGGGAAGCGGCACTGGTGATTTTTGTTTGGTGTTTCACTTGGCTACTTGGAGAGGCTGTATTAAACCTCTAGCCAGTAAGAAGTAGATCCTGGGATTATCCATCCTAAAGGATGGGATAGAGATGCAAGGGGAAGAGAACCAATTTTCACCTTGCCTTAAACTCAGTGAAAATGCAGGTTTGGTCAGTTTAAACACCTCAGCTCAGCAGCTTGTCTTCGTTTCATTCTTGATCAAAGACCTTTAATGTGGAATTAATCCCAATGGTTACTGTAAATTAGGTTAGATCCTCACCAACTTCTTTTGACTTTGATTTCTATCAAATGAAAAAGGGCAGACTTTAAACAGAGTAAATCTACTAAAATGAAGCAGGTTATTTGTTAAAAGAAGCTTGAACTTTAAGCAAAGATCTCTTAACCATTTAAGGAGCAGGAGCACACTGAGGACAGGTCTTCCAAGTAAATAATACATATGCATTTTTAAGGCTTTAAGGAGTTATGAGATTTTAAAGACTAATTGAGAAGTTATCAATTTGAGATTATACGTGTGGAAGATTGTGGCCTTATTTTTAAAACCTGAAGAAGAGTGAGTATAATGTGTGATCACTTACAGATCAAGAAATGTAGCCTTTAATCTCTACTCTGATATGTATGTTATGGAGGTTTTTTCAGAAAAGGAAATAGCACTCAAAACATGCATTTTAATCTTCTAATATCCTTGCCTCCAATAATATGATTTCTTTTGAATACTACATGTTCTCTAGATTTTCTCTAAAAGATGCCCTTATTAAAATTTTAATAAGGAAAATCAAGTGTACACAATGATAATTTGAACTTTTAAAACTCAGTATTAACCTTTTTTCACCTGGTTTATAACCTAGAGCCATCCTCAAAGTATGGCTCAACTTCTGAGACTGCCAGGGATTAGAAAAATAAAATTTATTTTTGGTGTACATACTAGTCATAGTCAATAAGATTGTGAAAACAAAATGGAGATTTTTTTCCCCTAACTTTTTGTATGACACCAATTTTAAATTGAATGCAGACTTGGATAAGACCAGTCCTATCTCACCCTCAGACCTAGTAATGTATCTGCGATGGAATCCCCCAAAGACATACTTGGCTTACATAACTGATCTTGGTCTTGAACCTTCCCAGTTACTATTCTCTGAGAAAATAGTTCTGCTTAAATACCTCTCAACTTCAGATATCATGAACTACTGCATCTGGGTTCTAATAAAATTTTATTAAGAACAAATGCTTTTGACATGTGGCATCTTTAGGAATTCAGTATCTTGTGTTTCATTGACAGAGGGAAATAGTGTTCTGTGAATCTGACAGTCCTTTAAATGCCATGACTTTTTTGGAAAAAGCTTTTGGTGGACTTTATTTTGATATATACTTTAAGGTCAACTGACCTATGCTTTAACAGAGTTTACCAAAGAGGTTTCATATTGAACATCCATTGTAGTTGTGTGCAGGGATTGGGACCCTTTGGGATTGTTTGTATCTACACCAAATGGCCCCAGCCTGCTACATTTTGAGGTTTTCTGCTGACATTATCAGTCTTCAGCTTTGATTTTGATGCTTTGAGTGTCTGCCTCTAGCAGCACCACCCCCAGCCCTTTTCCAGTTGGCTGCGTCTCATCTGTTGTGGGCTGGGAAACCAGATCACTGAGCTTATTAAAATTATGTCTAAAATAAGATCCAGTAGGCTCTGAGTGAAGAGGGCTTCATGTGTTCTGTGAACTGTGTGGTCTGACTGATCAGAGACCTTTTTTTACTTGCTTCCTGTTTTTCTTCTTTACCTTTGTTATACAGATGCAGGAAGCTTTTTGTTGCTCTTAGCGTGCCATGATATTGAAATACAAGGTTAATTTCTTTATTTTGAGGAAGGGTAAAAGGCTGAATATCATGATTCTTTGAAGAATTGAAGACAGACCAAAGTTAAGATACTAAAAAGCTCTTAACAATGATAGTGCCTTGTACATTTTAATGGTGTCGTGCTAGTTATAGTTAACATTTGGAATACATAGCTTTAACGCCAGGGCTATCACTTGATTTACTGTATTTCTATGATTAAAGGTCTTAAGGCCCCTGAAAAGCCCAGTCAGTCAATTTTCCAGTAAAATAAAGATTTCAAACTCTGATGGCTAGGCAGGTGACCACAGTGAGCAAAGAGAATTGGAGGGAGCTAGAAATTGCATGTGTTATTAGAAGAGGGCAGCTGCTATTCAGCCCCCTCCAAATGTTGCTGTTGCCAGGATCTGTGCCCAAAGTTGCCAGATTTTTTTTTTTTTAAGGGAAGCCACAAATCCAGATTTTTGGCAGCCAATTCAAATTAAAAACAACAAAAGCAAAAGACACCACCACACTTTTTTGTAGATTGGTAGGCACCAGTTTAGTATATGAATTAAAAATAACCAAAAATTGAGGTTCAGCAAGTAACCAGGAGTGTAAGGATTAAATCATTTAAACCATACTTTGTCTTTTTAAAAGTGTCAAAGTATTGTTTTATGTAAATGGGTACAATTAAGTATCAGTAGTTTTTTGTAAACTTCTAATTAACTTATTTGGTGAAGTTTTATATGGTTATAGTCATAGGAAAAGCCAATTTAGTAGATGCATTGATCCCATGGTAGAAGTTTACATCTTAACTCTTAACTTCATTGTGATCCTGTTTCATGTTATGAATCATCTTTCTGTAGACTACATACTTTCAAAATGTCTAAGATTGCCAGTTACCAAAGGGTGATTTTTAAGGATATGGGAAAGGAGTTGTAACATTGTAACAGTACTAATTTTAAGATTATTTTAAAATACTGTACTAGAAGTGTGATATCATACATTGCATTAATCTTATCAGAGGTAAGGATCCAGTGAATTCCAGTCAAAATGATGAAACAAATTAGCAAATAGTCTTGAGTATTTGGAACTTCAGTATAATAAATGGTTGACAGAAGATGACTGTTTGAATTAGTTTTATCTTAGAAAGCAGACATTCTTTTTATTTATTTATTTATTTGGCTGTGTTGGGTCTTCGTTGCTGCGCACAGGCTTTTCTCTAGTTGCGGCGAGTGGGGGCTACTCTTCGTTGTGGTGCGTGGGCTTCTCATTGTGGTGGCTTCTCTCGTTGCAGAGCACGGGCTCTAGGCGTGCGGGCTTCAATAGTTGTGGTACACGGGCTCAGTAGTTGTGGCTTGCGAGCTCTAGAGCACAGGCTCAGTAGTTGTGGTGCACGAGCTTAGTTGCTCCACGGCACGTGGGATCTTCCGGACCAGGGCTCGAACCCGTGTCCCCTGCATTGGCAGGCGGATTCTCAACCACTGCGCCACCAGGGAAGCCCCAGACATACCTTCTTACTACAAAAGATAAGCTTCTTGAAATCTCAGGGAAGATTTTTATTTTTTCCTTTAGAAAAGGATTCTTTGTTTCGCAAAGGTTCATTGAATTGAGAAACTTTATTTGGCTCTTCTGGGTTGCTATTTAAATGTAATTTAAACAGCCGTCATTAACTTAATAAATCTAGGGTTTTTTTTTAAGTCTCCCAGTGTGTATTACTGTACTGCTGACTGACAAGGAGGAAGTTTTGACAAAGCCCAATTCTGGATATTTTAGTCCATAGAGAGAGGGCTGCTAAAATATCCTAGGCAGTTCCCAGGATAGGAATACCTGACTCATGCCTGATGCTGCCAGCAACCTCTGCAGCCTCATCCCAGAAATGAAGGAGCACACTTGTTTTTTCTGTAGAAATAAAATTTTGGTGGTTAGGTTCCCAGACTAACCTTCAAAATCATGTTAAACTATGACATAGGAAATAAAGTACCATTTGTTCTTTTGTCTGCACAGTCAAGTGAGATTTCAAGTAATAGAATCAGAAAATTTTAGCACTGCATCACCTCTCAGAGCTACTGTCTGAAAAGGCCATGTGACTTAGTAGGGCTGGATAAAGAACCTGGGTTTTTTGACTGTGCCCAGTGTCTTTTCTGGCAGGCCCTATACTCGTAGGTAGTCGTTAGGTATGTAAATCCAGAGGATGCAATCTTTTTCTTTTGTTTGAACAATTGGATATTTAAACTATGCCCTGGAACCAGAATATTTTTTCCTCAACATCTCTTGTTATTGTTGGAGAGGTGTCTATGAATTCCCTTAAAACTATGTAGATTTTTTGGGGGGAGGGGGTGGGTTTCAATTCCAAAAAGCAGAAAAATAAGAAACTATGCAAATTTTTGATGTTCTGTCCTCCATATATCTTTCATCATAGTCAAATGGGTTTTTTAATCTCTCCAAAAGACCAAGAATCACTGTCCCGTCTCCTTAAACATTCTGTTTTAATCTCAGTAGGTGACCCAATTACCTATTCTGTAGAGGAAATAGAAATTTGTGTGAATTCTTTCAAATTTCCTTTGAGGCCTTTAAAAAGAAAAAGAAAAACCAAACACCACAGCTACCATCTTTAGAGTACTCACTCTGTATCAGAATGACTGAATCTTCTGAACAACCCTATGAAAATTCTGTTCTCCCCAGGTTAGAAGAAAAAATGGAGATTTGGAGAAGTAAACAAACTTGCCTGTGATTATATGGCTATGATAGGAAAAGCCAGGATTCAAATGCATTCGATCTTGACTATGGAGCCAGCCATTGCTCCAAGTATACCTTAGTCATTGCTCTTCTTCCCTTTTGTCTCTGAAGAATCTATACTTTACCCATTGCAAGCTAACTTTTACTTTTCATCCTATTCTTTTTGCCAGGTCCTTGCTCTCTAGTAATTGTCCCTGCTCTCCTAGTTCTAATCTCTTCTCTGACTCTCCTAAGCATCCAAACTTGTCTAAGACTTTCCTCATCCTAAAAAAAAAAACAAAAAAACTTTTAAACTCTCCTCTCCCCTAGAGCTGATTCCTTTCCTTCCTCCTCTTTATCCCTTCCATCTCTGGCATTTCAGTGCCAAAATTCTTGACAGAATAGTGTCTGTTCACTGTTCTGGGACTGTTCAGTAAGGTCACTGATGATTACTTAATTGTCAAATTCAATGGATACCTCAGTTTTGTAACACTTAATGTGATTATACTCACATTATTACTCATTTCCCTTAACTTTTGATAAACTTTCTCCTCCTTTCTCATATCTAGTGTTCTAATAACGTTAGTATTTCCTAACGTTATTAGAACACTTTTCAAACTAATATTATTTATGGATACAAACAAAAGTTCATGAAATAATGCACACTTGGATTAAAATTGACAGCACAAATGGCTGTCAATTAGGTAACATAATCAATATATAATATACAAGCACAAAAATAGGTAAATTAACTTAAAAACAAAATATATTAAGATGAAACATTATTCATTGTCATTTTGCTATAAAGTAACAAACACCTAAAGAATAGTATTTTAAGAAAATGAAAGGGATCCTCATCAGGTGCTGCACTAAATGTGTTACTCTTGGGAATTCCCTGGCGGTCCAGTGGTTAGGACTCCACGCTTTACTGCTGAGGGCCTGGGTTTGATCCCACAAGCCGTGTGGCATGGCCAAAAGAAAAAAACGATGTGTTACTCTGTATTGTTTTCATTATAGTATAATGTGAAAATTTGTTTCAGGCAGGTGCACTACAACAAAAGAAAGAATTAAAACTGCATGTTTTGCAATATTCATGCAATTAGGCCACTACCAACATTATTAATTGTCTCATGGGCAGACAGATCACCTAATTAAAAAATAAAAAGTATATGCTTTGCTCATGTTTATTTTTAAATAATCTGGTTTTTCGGGCTTAAGAATCAAGGGACTCTGCTTTTCATTTAAAACTTCCATGGGGCTTCCCTGGTGGCGCAGTGGTTGAGAGTCCGCCTGCCAATACAGGGGACACGGGTTCATGCCCCAGTCCGGGAGGATCCCACATGCCATGGAGCAGCTGGGCCTGTGAGCCGTGGCCACTGAGCCTGCGCGTCTGGAGCCTGTGCTCTGCAACGGGAGAGGCCACAACAGTGAGAGGCCCGCGTACCGCAAAACAAAACAAAACAAACAAACAAAAAAAACCCTTCCATATTCTAGCTGTAAGTCCATGGGGAATGTAGAAATATTTAGTATTCAATAAGCTTTGATTAAATAACTTCTCAAATATATATTGAATTATGATAATAAACAGGATAGTTCACTGAAGTCAGGTAATACCCATGGTTAAATGCTGTTTATGCATCGGAACACAGATATAATTTGCTTTGTGGTGTGCAAGTTTCTTGAGGCAAATTATTGCTTTAAATTCGTGGAAATATGTAGTATTTCTTAAAGACATATTAAAAGTAGATAAAATTTAGGACAAAAAGATTGCCATTTTTATTCCTATAATACATATTAGTGTCTCATGAGAAATATTAGTGTAATTGAAACAGTTCTAATTGATCTTTCTCAGAATTATTTTCCTTTAGTCTTTGTGCTTTTCCTTATGCCTTCTCAACCCACTCTCTCCTCCTGAATTCTTTCTTCATCCTTGGAGATCCAACAGACCGCTTCTCTGTGAAACATGCCCCAGTAATGCAGGCAGTAGGGTTCTGCTGTAGAACTGTTTCTTAGTATGTAGACATGATTGATTATTACCCCCTCTAGACTGAGCTTTTCTGGGCAAAGTCCCTGTCTTACTTATTATATTCCCAGTACCTGATGCATAGTAGGCATTCAGTTTTTGCCAGCAACATTTAATGAAAGTCAACAGCAAGTGGTATAGTGGAAAAAAATAGTAGGATTTTGGAGCAGCATGCCTACTGAGTCATGTTCTAACCCTGTGGCCTTAGGCAAGTTACTTCACTGATTTTTTTTTTGGCCTCAGCTTCCTTGCCTATAGAATGAGGATAGTGTCACATACCCTGCAAGCCTGTGGGGGATGAGTAGAAAGAAAATATGCACCATGTAAAAGATAGTTTTTTGTGTTTTTTTTAAACTTATTTATTTAATTTATTTACTTTTGGCTGCGTTGGGTCTTCATTGCTGCACGCGGGCTTTCTCTAGTTGCAGTGAGCAGAGACTACTCTTCGTTGTGGTGCGCGGGCTTCCCATTGCAGTGGCTTCTCGTTGCGGAGCACGGGCTCTAGGCGCATGGGCTTCAGTAGTTGTGGCACGCAGGCTCAGTAGTTGTGGCTCGCGGGCTCTAGAGCGCAGGCTCAGTAGTTGTGGCACGCGGGCTTAGTTGCTCCGCGGCATGTGGGATCTTCCTGGACCAGGGCTTGAACCTGTGTCCCCTGCATTGGCAAGCGGATTCTTAACCACTGTGCCACCAGGGAAACCCAAAAGATAGTTTTTAATATTAATTACCACTGGCTTAACTGCCCAGTAATGTTGACCCATGAAATTGGTAGAATCTTGAAATCTTAGGTGTCAGTGTTAAGTGTCTGTTTAGCATTTCACCTTCATTGGTACCCAAACCAAAAAAGAAAAGGGAAAAAAATATACCCTGATGTTGTAAAGTGATGTTTTCTAATATTTCTAAATGAAAAAAGGGACTGAGTTCCAAATTTTTTCTTCAACAAAGTTCTAACTATTGTTATCTTAATACGTTTCCAATAAATGTGATACTTTTGTAAGCCCTAGACGTGAAAACAGTTCTCTTAACATAATCTTGTAATAGAAGTATCTGCTGCTGTCCTTTGAGCATGTCCCCGCACCACTTGTAGAACATCAGTGCCTATATAAGTGATAGCACTCCTTTGCCAACTTCTTAAGGGCGTATGGCAGATAAAACATTTGAAATCAAAGCTGAATTTTACAGAAGCTGCAGTGATAACAGTTTAGAAATAGGTTTCTTAAAATAATAGTATGCTAATGGGAGTGAGTGATTTTCTTTAGATTAAATGTCCTCATTTATACCATCTGTATTAGTTTCATAGGGCTGCTGTAATAAATTACAAAAAACTGAGTGGCTTAAAACAACAGAAATCTATTCTCTCACAGTTTTGGAGGCCAAATGTCCAAAATCACCATACCTTCAGGGCCACACTCCCTCTGGAAGCTCTGTGGGAGGACCCTTCCTTGCCTCTTCCAGCTTCTGGTGACTGTAAGCATTCCTTGGTTTGTGGCCGCATCACTTCAGTCTCTGCCTTCATCTTCACACTACCTTCTCTGTGTGTGGTCTTCTCTTTTATCTCTTATAAGGACACTTGATCTTACACTTAGGGCCCACCCATGTAATCCAAGATGATCTTATCTCAAGATCCTTAATTTAATTATGTTTACAAAGACCCTTTTTCCAAATAAGGTAACATTTATAGGTCCAAGGAATTAAGATGTGCCACATACTGTTTTAGGGACCATTCAATGCTGTATACCATCTAATCCCCAAATTCTAATAAAATGACTGCTGTAATTACGGTTGGGCTTTTCTGATTTTGTTTTTATCTTTCTAAAATTTTGAAACAATCTCAAACCTACCAGGGAAGTTGCAAATACAATACCTGGAACATCTTTTTCTTTAACCATTTCAGAGTAAGGTGCCAACATGATGACTCATCAACCCCAAATACTTTAATGTGTATTTCTTACAAAATGGACATTCTGCTACATAATCGCAGTATAACCATCAAAATTAGGAAATTTCCATTGAGATACTACTGCTATCTAATCGTCAGACTCCATTTAAGTTTTGCCCGTTGTTCCAATAATGTCCTTTATAGGAAAGAATCCAGTCTGTAGTTACTTGTTGCATTTAGTTATCTATCTCTAGTTTTCTTTAATTCCTTAGTCTTTCCTTTGCTTCATAACCTCAGCACTTTTTTAAATTAAAGTATAGTTGCTTTATGACCTTGACACTTTTAAAGATTAGAGTCCAGTTTTTTTGCAGAATGTCTCTCAGTTTGTGTTTTTCTGATATTTCCTTGTGATTAGATTTAGGTCATGCATCTTTGGCAGGAATGTCACAGAAGCAATGCTATATCTGTCTCTACATCCTATCAAGTGGTACATGATTTTGGTTGGATTCTTTTCATTCCATCCTGTCAGGTGGTATACAATTTCAGTTTGACCCATTACTGAGAATTTTCACTTCCATCACTTGATTAAGGTGATATCTACCAGGTTTCATACTGTAAAGTTACTCTTTTTCCTTTTATAATGAGTAAATAATTTGTATGGAGATGCTTTGAATATATGTACTTCCTCTTTTTTTACTCTTTATCTATTGCTGCATAAGGAAATACCCTAAAACTTAGCTGCTTAGAACAATAAACATTTATTATCACATAGATTCTGAAGATTGGGAATCTAAGAATGGCTAAAAGCTGGGTGGTTCTGGCTCAGGGTCTTCTTTTTTTTTTTTTTTTGCGGTACGCGCGGGCCTCTCACTGTTGTGACCTCTCCCGTCGCGGAGCACAGGCTCCGGACGCACAGGCCCAGCGGCCATGGCCCACGGGCCCAGCAGCTCCACGGCATGCGGGATCCTCCCGGACTGGGGCACGAACCCGCGTCCCCTGCACCGGCAGGCGGACTCCCAACCACTGCGACACCAGGGAAGCCCTCAGGGTCTTTTTTGAGGTTGCAGCCAAGCTGTTGCCGAGGGTTGCAGTACTCTGAAGACTAGAGGATCTCCTTCCAAGCTCACTCTGTGGTTGTTGGCGGATCTCAGTTCCTTGTGGGTTGCTGGACTTACAGACTCATTTCCTCCCCACGTGGGTTTCTCCGACTCAGAGCTGCCTGAGTGTGCTTAAGACATAGCAGCTGGGTTCCCTCAGAGTGATCTAAGAGAGATAGAGCATCCAAGTGAAAGCCTGTAGTATCTTTTATAACCTAATCTCAGAATCGACAGGCATACCATCACTTCTGCCATGTTCTGTTGGCCTCACAGATTACCCCTGGTACAGTGTGGCAGCGAAGACTGCACAAGGGTGTGAATACTAGGAGTTCAGGATCGTTGGGAGCCAACCTGGAGTCTGGGTGCCACACTGTTACTCAAAAATTTTAACTTACTCATTTTAAAGTTTATATTTGTATGGACTCATGATTTCCTATTTTATTCATGTGGGTTTTAATAATTTATTATTATTTACTTTAATCCTCAAATTGTCCCCAATTTGCTTTTTTCCCCATCATTTGAGCACTTCTTTAAGTTCTGGCACAAAAAGATGTTTCCTGCATTTTCTTCTACTTTCCCTGCTCTAGCTCTGTTATCATCTATTTTTCCAAGGATCCCTTGGTCTTTTTAGTGGTGAATGGTATTTAGAAACCAAGATCTGGATGCTAGGTATGCTCATTGCTTTTGGAATCTCACTGTTTCCAGGCTTTCTCAGTGTAATCAGTGGATGTAGCTAGGGGAATATGTGTATGTATAGATTTACTTTTCTCTGTATATATCAAAAACCATGAGTTCACACCGGTGCCTCTAATTCCAGTCCAGTACCATAGGGTTCACCCCGTATTTTTTCCTTTCAATATTGGTATTCCTTTTCTTACAGTGAAAAACCTGGCTTCCGTTAATGTATTTACTCATTTGATCAATTCCCCTGTGTATAATCAACTTCCCATTGCTGTGGCCCACCTGCATAGATACGATTCTTTGTCCCCGTCTCTCCTAGGGGTGCCCTTCTTAACTCTGTCCTATCTTGGACATCCTGCACTGGGTCATGCCCATTCCCCTGTGGATAGCCTCAGTATTTTAAAAAACAAATTAAAATATAGGACTTGTTTGACATAAATATTTAGATTAAAAACTGTTTAAAATAATAATGCTAATTGTTACTTAAAACACATATGGAAAAATCAATCTAGTGATTGTGACCACATGCACTTTTCCCAGTTAGGGAATATGGCATTTTCTATAGCCCATTTTTGGAAAAATCTAAAACCATAATTTTAGTTTAGTGTTATTATTATGAGACAATTTTGATAATTATACTAGTAACCTGTATAAACTAGTCTCCATTCTTAGAAATAATTGGAAAGAACCATAATTTAAAGTCCCGAAACTTAATCTTTTATTATGAAGTATTTTTATGTCTACAGAAAGTTTTAGATACTGATGTGACCAACACCTAGGTACTTACTATCCAGTTTAAGATTCAGACCTACCTAATTTAGCTTCAGTGTTAAAGTTTAGTCAGGAGCCATGGCTTCTTTTGGTAATTTATGAGCTTGGGATCTTTGCATATATTTAGAAATATTCATGTTTTGATAAAGGTACATTGTTGTAAGTAATGGGGAATTACTTGTGAAACCTCCCCTACTTTACCTATTGCATCAAGGCAATACTATATCATCACTGAGTTAAGTAGTAGGCTAGATTCCTGTCCATTGAAAGGTTATTTATACTTTAAGCATTGTGTTTCACTTTTGTTGACTAGAAGTAATAAAATCCACTTTGAAGTAATTGAGCTTACCAGGAGTATATCATACATGCTTGTGAGCTCTTTTTAAAATTGTGAATTGCCATGATATTTATATCCATTTCAAGGTTGACTTGAAATCATTGCCCACATGTTTAAAACACTGATTAAATTGGTTTAAAACAGAAATTTGAATTCCTTTCAAAGAGAAATAGTTATACCATTTATTTTTATCACTACAGGGCAAATCTCTAATGAGTAAAAATTTGTTTAACTTACAGTGACAATCCCAAAACATGCTTATGCAATATTTTTTTTCAGTATATCTAAGTCTTATTTCAGTTCCTCTATTGTTGAACCTATAACTTGATATGAAAATTAAATTGTATGAGGTCACATGCACCATTAATACAAGGTTATAAGAAGATTGTTCAGACTTTGAAGAACAACTTGAAGGTAACAATGTATTGGCATTAGATCATGAACATGACTTGATCTAATCTGGGAGTGTGAGGTAGGACCACCAGTGTGGCACTCCTTTTACTTTTTTAAAAATTTATTTATTTATTTATTTATTTATTTTTGGCTGTGCTGGGTCTTCGTTTCTGTGTGTGGGCTTTCTCTAGTTGCGGCGAGCAGGGGCCACTCTTCATCGCAGTGCGCGGGCCTCTCACTGTCGCGGCCTCTCTTGGTGCGGAGCATAAGCTCCAGACGCACAGGCTCAGTAGTTGTGGCTCACGGGCCTAGTTGCTCCGCGGCATGTGGAATCCTCCCAGACGAGGGCTTGAACCCATGTCCCCCGCACTGGCAGGCAGATTCTCAACCACTGCACCACCAGGGAAGCCCTCCTTTTACTTTTATAGTCGGTACTTTCATTGTCTTCTGGCTTCCAGTATTGCTGTTAAGTCCCAAACTATTCTGATTCCTGATCCTATATATGTGACCACCTTCCTTTCTGGAAGCTTATAGATTTTCTTTGTCCCCAGTGTTGTGAAATTTCATGATGTTTGGTGGTGTAGGTCAGTTTTCACTTATTTTACTCAACATTCAGTTGGTCTTTTTGAGTCTTTTTTTAAAAAATATTTATTTATTGGCTGCATCGGGTCTTAGTTGCAGCACGCGGGATCTTTCATTGCGGCACACGGGCTCTTTGTTGCAGCGTGCGGGCTTCTCTCTAGTAGTGGCATGCAGGCTCATTAGTTGTGGCACATGGGCTCTCTAGTTGCAGCACGCAGACTCCAGAGGGCGCAGGCTTTGTAGTTGTGGCACATGGGCTCTCTAGTTGTGGCGTGCCAGCTCCAGAGCGTGTCGGCTCTGTAGTTGTGGAACGTGGGCTCTCTAGTTGTGATGCACAGGCTCAGTAGTTGCGGTGCACAGGCTTAGTTGCCCCTCGGCTTGTGGGATCTTAGTTCCCTGACCAGGAATTGAACTGGCGTCCCCTGCATTGCAAGACCGATTCTTAACCACTGGACCACCAGGGAAGTCCCTGAGTCTATCTATATGGATTTGCTTATTCTGGACCTTTCATGTAAGTAGAATCATACAATATGTGACCTTTTGTGTCTGGCTTCTTTTGTTTAGGCATAGAGTTTTCAAGGTTTAGCCAAGTTGTATGTATCAGTAGTTAATTTCTTTTTATGGCTGAATAATATTCCATTGTATGAATTTACCACACTTCCTTTTTCCATTCATCAGTTGATGGGCATTTGGGTTGTTTTCTTTTTTTTTTTCCGGTACGTGGGCCTCTCACTGTTGTGGCCTCTCCCGTTGCGGAGCACAGGCTCTGGACACACAGGCTCAGCGGCCATGGCTCACGGGCCCAGCCACTCCGCGGCATGTGGGATCTTCCCAGACCGGGGCACGAACCTGTGTCCCCTGCATCAGCAGGCAGACTCTCAGCCACTGCACCACCAAGGAAGCCCTGTTTTCATTTTTTAACTATTAAGAATGATACTGCTATGAACATTTATTTTAAAATTTTTGTGTTAATGTATGTTTTCATTCCTCTTGGATATATACCTCAGAGTGGAATTGCTGGATCATATGGTAAATTTATTTTTAATTTTTTTGTTTCCTTCTAAGAATTTTATAGTTTTAACTCTTACATTTAGGTATTTGATCTGTTTTTTCCAATTTTATTTTATTTATTTTTTTTTTTGCGGTACGCGGTCCTCTCACTGCTGTGGCCTCCCCCGCTGCGGAGCACAGGCTCCGGATGCGCAGGCACAGCGGCCATGGCCCACGGGCCCAGCCGCTCCGCGGCATGTGGGATCCTCCCGGATTGGGGCACGAACCCACGTCCCCTGCATCGGCAGGCAGACTCTCAACCACTGCGCCGCCAGGGAAGCCCCAATTTTTTAATTGTTGTAAAATACATATAAGATTTACCATTTTCACCATTTTTAAATATACAGTTCATTGGTATTAAGTATATTTGTATTGTTGTACAACCGTTACTACTCCATCTCCAGAACTCTTTGTTTTTCAAAACTGAAAGTCTGTACCCATTAAACAGTGACTCCTGATTTCTCCCTAGCCTTTAAGCACCCACCATTGTACTTTATCTCTCTATGGTTTTGACTGGGTTCCTCATAGAAGTGGAATCATACAGTATTTCTCTTTTTGTGACTGATTTATTTCACTTAGCACAGTGTCCTCAGGGTTCATCTATGTTGTCAGAGTTTCCTTCCTTTTTGAAGGCTATTTATTATTCCCTTGTATGTATATACCGTATTTGCCTATCCATTCATCTGCTGTTGGACACTTGGGTTGTTTACACGTTTTAGCTATTCTGAATAATTCTGTAGTCAGCATGGGTTTATCTTTTCAAGACCCTGCTTTCGGTTATTTTGGGTATATACCTAGAACTGGATCATATGCTGGATCATATGGTAATTATATTTATTTATTTATATATAATTAATTAATTTATTTATTGGCTGCGTTGGGTCTTCGTTGCTGCCTGTGGGCTTCTTCTCTCTAGTTGCAGTGAGTGGGGGCTACTCTTCATTGCAGTGCGCGGGCTTCTCATTGCGGTGGCTTCTCTTGTTGCAGAGCACCAGCTCTAGGTGTGTGGGCTTCAGTAGTTTCAGCACGCGGGCTCAGTAGTTGTGGTACGTGGGCCCTAGAGCGTGCGGGCTTCAGTGGTGGTGGCTCGCGGGCTCTAGAGCACAGCCTCAGTAGTTGTGGCGCATGGACTTCAGTGGTTGTGGCTCGCGGGCTCTAGAGCCGAGGCTTAGTAGCTGTGGCGCACGGGCTTAGTGCTCTGCAGCATGTGGGATCTTCCCGGACCAGGGATTGAACTCATGTCGCCTACATTGGCAGGCGGATTCTTAACTGCTGCACGACCAGGGAAGTCCCCAGTAGTTTTATTTTTAGTTTTTGAGCAACTACCATATTGTTTTCCACAGTGGCTACACCATTTTACGTTCCCCCTCCCCCACCACTGTGATGCATAAGGGTTCCAACTTCTCCACATCCTCACCAACATTTACTATTTTCTGTTTTTGTTTTGTTGGTTGGTTGGTTGTTTTTTTTAATAGTAACCATCCTGATGGAATGAGATAGTGGCCTTTAATCCATTTTTAAGTTAATTTTTGTATATAGTTTGAGATAGGAGTCTAAGTTCATCTTTTTCATGTGAGTATCCTGTTGTCCTAGCACCATTTGTTGAAAAGACTGTTCTTTCCCACATTGAATTGTTTTGGCAGCTGTGTCAAAAACCAATTGGCCATAGATGTATGGGTTTATTTCTAGACTCTCAATTCTGTTCCATTGACCTATGTCTGTTCTTACGCCAGTACCGTACTGTCTTGAATACTGTCGCTTTGTGTTAAGTTTTGAAATCAGAAAGTGTGAATCCTCCAACTTTGTTCTTTCCCAGGATTGTTTTGGTTTTTTGGATCCCTTGCATTCCCATATGAATTTTAGGTTGTGCTTGTTGTTTCTTTTTTTAAGAAAAAGGCATTTGGAATTTTGATGGAGATTTCGTGGGATCTGTAGATAAATTTGGGGAGTGTCTGGACTAGTCTTGCTATATTTTCTTTTCTATCTTTTATCCACTTTTTGAAAGACTTTCTCATTCTCAGAATGTTTGCTTGCTTGTTTTAAGGATTCTGCTCTTGTTTCATGGAAGTAGTAGCATCTCTTAGCTTTAAGGATATCCATGATAGTTTTTCTTTTGTTTTGACTTTTTCTTCTTCCTTCATGGTCTTTGTTTTCTCCTGCTTCTTTTTTTTCTTCACATTATTTTGGTCTTTATCTTTCATGTTGAAGATGAATCATGTTGAAGATGGCCAGTATCCTTCATTGTCAGTTGTTTATCCTTATTTTAGAGTAAAACACTGATTAAAGGGTCTGAGCATGTGGGGGTGAGGTTTGGCAACTCTGGGACTTAATTTATGGTTTACTGGCAGGGCTGTTTCTCCAGATGAACCACTGGTGTCCGTGAATTGTATAGATCTTTATCTTGTGCTGGTCACTTTTTCTCGAGAAGAATCTTTTAATCTGCCTGGAAGGTATAGGCAAAGCTTCCAGTGTTCTCAGGACCGTTTGGAACAAAGTGTGTATGTAAACATTCGCTTAACCTTCCTGATTTCCATACATCATCCATGCCATTGACTGTGCTTAGTGTCCCTCAGTCCTGAGAACTTATGTTGTATACATTTTAAATAACATGCATTTTCAATGAATACAAATATGCCAACAATATATTTTAAAATTTATTCCACCTATAATAGACATTTGTTTCCAAGTTTTTGCTACTACAGATACAAAAGCATCAATATCCCCATACAAATTTCTTGGTGCACATAGGTGAGAGTTTCTCTTAATAGTCAGTAGAATTGTTTGGTTATAGAGTCTGATGCTTTTTATTTTTGTAAGGTAATGCCAAATTGTATGGCAAAGTTTTTAGACACCCAACTATAGGATATGCGAGTTTTTAATTAACTTTTTTTCTTAAAAATTTTTCATTGTTATAAATATAATACACTATATAAAAGTACACAAAACAGATGTCTAATAAACTTCAGTGAAATTTTCACACATATCCAAACATTGAGTATTCTATAACATATCACCGTGTGACCCATCACCCATCATTTTGTGTTTATTCTTGATTACCTCTTCCATACTTACTGGATTATTTTAAACCCAATCCCAAATGTCATATCATTTTATCTGTAAATAATTCAGAATGTATTACTGAGAGATAATGCAGTGGTTCTCATCGGGGGTGGTTTTGCCCACCAGGTGATGTTTGACATTGTAAACACTGTTAATTGTCACAGCTGGGAGGCTACTGGCTGCTACTGGCATCTAATAGATAGAGGCCAGGGAGCTACTGAACATCCTACGATGCAAAGGACAGCTCCCCACAGCAAAGAATTATCCTGCCCCAAATGTCAGTCATTTCCCAGATTGAGAAACCCTGAGATAAGGAAGTCTGAGGTACTTTCAATGGTTCTTCTGGAACACATGCTATTGTATTACACCAAAATTTATGTTTCTAGGAATTGTAACTCTGAAAGAGCAAGCACTTGAAAAGTCATAAAATACAAAACCCTGTGGATCTTACCATCTTTATGTAGCTGATAAAAGTATTGGACATTTACATATTTTTTATTTTTATTATTTTTTAAATTTTATTTTATTTATTTATTATTGGCTGTGTTGGGTCTTTGTAGCTGTGCGTGGGCTTCCTCTAGTTGTGGTGAGTGGGGGCTACTCTTCGTTGTGGTGCGTGGGCTTCTCATTGCGGTGTCCTCTCGTTGCGGAGCACGGGCTCTAGGCGTGTGGGCTTCAGTAGTTGTGGCACGTGAGCTCAGTAGTTGTGGCTCGCGGGCTCTAGAGCACAGACTCAGTAGTTGTGGCGCATGGGCTTCATTGCTCCACGGCGTGTGAGATCTTTCTGGACCAGGGCTTGAACCCATGTCCCCTGCATTGGCAGGCAGATTCTTAACCACTGCGCCACCAGAGAAGTCCCTACATATTTTTTAAATAGTTTGTGATTTTCTCCTAGATCAATATGTAACGTTTAAAAATGGCTGCTCTCTTTAAATTTAGCTAAGATGGGTAGCTGATTATTTACCTTATTATTGAGGTTTTAGGTAAATATTTATACCTGCTAAGATTAAACATTATTTGGTTTTATAAAGGACCTTGGGCAAGATACTGGGATGCCAAATCTGAAGGGATATGGATCACTTGAAATAAACTACTTTTATCATGACTTTACCCCTTAACAGTATTTTAAAATATTAAAAATATTTCTCTTGGGCCAGTAGCTTCCAGTAGCAGGGTAGGTTGGGGGGGAGGTTGTGTGTGTGTGTGTGTGTTTGTTTATTTTAGTATTTAGCAGAATTAGAAATTTGGTATTGTTTTGCTGAGAAACTGGTATGGTGATAATTGTTGGAAGGATCTATTATTGAGCCTGTTATCTTTAGAGACTACATAGGGGTATTTATCACTTAGCTTTGCTGTATAACAAATGACTCCAAAACTTAAAACAACGTGATTTATTATTTCTCAGGATTCTGGATTGACTTGGTGGTTTTGTTTCATGTGTTATCAGCCAGGGTTATCCCTGTGGCTGTGTTCAGCTGGCATCAGGGTTAGAAGATCCAAGAAGACCTCTCTCACGTGTCTGGGGCCTTGTTGCTGACTATTGGCTGGAATGTGCTCCACTGCCCCCTAAATGGCCTTTCCAGCAAGATAGCCTGGACCTCCTATGTGGTGGCTTAGAGCTATGAAAGAGCAGGAAGAAAAGCTGTCAAGCCTCTTAAACAGTAGACTTGTAACTGACATGGTGTCATATTTATTTAATTTTTTTTTGGTCAAGCAAGATCCAGGGCAGCTGGGATTCAAGGGGAAGGGAAGTAGACCACTTCTTGATAAGAGGAGTGGTATGTTCTTACAGGGAGGGGAGAAATTGTTGGCACCCATCTTTGGAGATTACTTACTGCAGGGGAAGTTGTAGTAAGTTTTGTCTTAGTACTAACATACTTCTTGGATAAGGTCACCTGTTAAAAATTTAATTCTGTGGTAGAATTTTGCTTCTTTGGGTTCATTAAAAACAGTTCTAAATGGTTGGGTAATATTAAGTTAACATGTTTTCCAAATGTTAATTCAAAGAAGTTTTTTATGAAGATTCGTTTGGCCAGTCAACAGGAGGAGGGAAGAAGGGAAGAGTAGAGGGTAAGGGAAAGGCTTGTTGGATGTGAAATCTAAAAATGTGATTGTTTTGAGGAGAAGTATAACCATTTACTTGGGTCCTTGCCTTTTCCTGTCAAAATAAACTTCATAAGCTGCTTTGTTTATTTTTTTCTTTTTTCCCCCCAAATTTATTGAGATATAATTGACACATAACATTGTGTAAGTTTGTTACACAGTGTGGATTTGATACTTACATATTGCAGAATGATTACCACCATAGTGTTAGGTAGCACCTCCATCATGTCCCATAATTATCTTATTTTATTTTTTACTTATTTTTTGGCTGCACCAGGTCTTAGTTGCGGCATGTGGGATCTTCACTGAGGCACGCAGGATCTTTCATTGTGGTGTGTGGGCTTCTCTCTAGTTATGGCATGTGGGGTTGTTTTCTCTCTCTAGTGGCACACAGGGTCCAGAGCGTGTGTGCTCTGTAATTTGCAGCATGCAGGCTCGCTAGTTGAGGCTCATGAGCTCAGTAGTTGTGGCAAGCCAGCTTAGTTGCCCCGCGGCATGTGGGATCTTAGTTCCTTGACCAGGGATCGAACCCGCATCCCCTGCATTGTAAGGCGGATTCTTTACCACTGGACCACCAGGGAAGTCCCTATGTCCCATTATTATTTCTTTTTTTGTGGTGGCAACATTTTAAGATCTCTCTTAGCAAGTTTCAAGTATATAATACAGTATTATTATATTACCATGTTGTACATTAGATCCCCAGAACTTATTTATCTAATAACTGGAAGTTCGTACTCTTTGGCCAACATCTCCCCGTTTCCACCATCTCCCCACCACCCACAAGTTGCTTTGTTTAGCTTAGTGCTGGAGACTAAGGAAAAGGAATTAAAAAGATAGGATGTAAGAGTTCTAAAAAGCCATATATGTCCTGGGCTTAAACTATTTCTTTCTTGTAGCATTAAAATGTAATCACTAGGCTCTTTTGAGTTTTTACCTGGTATTCTTTAAGTTTTTCCTATAATATAAGACTTTAAAAGTCTAAAGACCACGGAGGTGGCTGCCTTCTTGGTTGCCTGTCTATTCTGGAAAGTGTTGGATAAAATTGAGTCATGGGAAGGAGTAATTTTATATTACCAGCCTTGTTCTTACCAAGACACTCACATAACTCATGATCTTGATAACTAACACACATGAGACCGACTAGCCTGGGGAGTTTTTTTTTTTACTTGATTCATAATGTTTTCATACTTTTCCTATTACCATACCAAAGAGCAGCTTCTTCCTGCCATCTCTTCTTTGTTAATCTTAAAAGTGCTCTCAGAATCCTCAAGTAGCACCACTGTAATGATTATATGGGTTAAACATTCCCTGTAGGTTCATTGGTCAGGTCTGCCATATCAAAAACTGCTTACGAGAACTATGCTTTGTTCTTAATATCAGGAATATAAAATGTTTTTGAAACAGGTAACAGTACCAAACCTTTCTCCAGCCTAACTACGTACTTGAAATTTCTGTTTGGCCCTTCCCCAACCTTTGCTGCAGGCAAAATGGAAATCCTTTTAGGCTGTAAACTTCATCATAGCAAGACAGAAACTGTTCATTTGTCTTATTGTCATGGTGCTGTAATATATTCCCCCAAGACAGTAGTAAATGTTTCTATTACTGTGGAAGATACTTGATTAAATGGCATCTCAAGTGATTTTAGTGTGGACAGAGAGCTCCTGTCTCTAGGCTTACATAAAATGTAACTTTGAAAAGACATTTCTTCAGATGTACCTATTCACACTTTTGTTAATACTGTTTAGTGTCTTGTTTTGGAGGTTGGACTGTTACAGGGAGATGCAAAAATCTGTTGGTGTTTCAATAGTTGTTCTAAGATGTAATCCCAGGATTAAATATTGGTTCTGTGGGGGGGGGGTTTTTTTTAAACTTGAAGTGTGTTTTCTATGCTTTGATCATCACATGAGACAGTTTTGCAAGTATGTAGCAAGTCTTCTAGCATAATAAAATTTAACAGCTTGCTTGACGATTGGTCACCTGTCTTACAGAGGTTGTCAGTCTATAGGAAGACTGATTTAACTGTGGGTAGATTCATCATCTTGAGCTCCTTAGGTTAGTGTTGGAGAACTTGTGAAACAGAAACTGACTATGCTTTGGAAGAGTGAAGAGTAAAGTCCGTGAGAAGTGTTATTTTTAAATTTCAAGGATTTACAGTTCTAGGTGAATAGTTTTTATATATTTCAAAACATCAGAGTACCAGAACATAACCATATGCTACTTACTAAAAATAGTGCATGTGAGTTATTTGGGAGGGTGGGAGCACATAGTTTTACAGGGTATAATGAGAAAAGGGATGTCTTTTTTACCTTTTTAAGGTCTTCATTGTCCTGCCACTTTAAGTAGCCTAGAAGCACACCAAGATAATGATATCACCGTTTGTTTATATCCCCATTTTCTCAAGCTTGGGACTATGGTACATGGTGATTAATGCTATAGAAGAGTTCTTTAGATTTCTAGTTTGGTATGTAGCTGTTAACTGAGGTGGAATTGGCTGGTGTAGATCCTGGTTATTCAAATGCCAGGAAGGGAGCTCTTTTCTTAGCATTCCAGTATTTTCTTCGGAGTTTAGTGAGCGCTGGAATCTTTTGGCCTAGATGCTCCACCATCTATTAGAACGTAGACTCTTCCCATCTACCTGGCTATGTGCCACACTTGTTTTGGAAACAGAGTATTGAAGAGCACGGACCGCTGCTTCAGTAGCTAAAAGGAGAGGTAATTTCAGATCCTGACAGAGACCCTGTGTGGAGTCTAACCTGTCCCGACAACTTAGCTACCAGTGATCATCAGTTCCAGAAGCAAGAAACAGCTATTTGCCTGTTTTGCTTTTGGTACCACGTGTACCACGCTAATATTTTTGTCCCCTTACTTTCTACAGAAGTAGTCTTCCGGAAGAGTTGTGATTTTCCTATCTTAACTCTGTCATTTACTCAGCCATCTTCTGCTTTGGCCTTGACTGCTAAAATTTTAAACTTGTTCCTTGTTAGGTATATGATCCTGTGGATGCAGTATCAGTATATTACTGCCTTTCCAAGTGCCTTACTTCATTGAATCTAAGACGCTATTAGTTGAAAGACGTACTACTAAGAAAGAAAAGGTATTGCCAGTTAAGCTGACGTACCATTGATTGTAGTATGCAGTTTGATTTCAAGTATATTGAAAAAAAATCTTACAATCAATGAAAGATGGTATTATCTTTCTCTACGTACTTAAAATTACTGTGTGTAGTTGTAACAATCTGTTCTTCAACAGATATTTACTGGGGACTCACCCTGGACCAGGGACTGTGCTGGAGGTCAGGTCCCTATTTGTCATTGGGTTGAGAGACATTAAATAATCACACATATACTATAAACCATCCTGAGTTGCTAAGGCAACTTGCACTTTTCCATCGTAGTATTTAACAGGAAATGGGATGGAAATAGGGGAGAAGGGCTTCTAGGAGACCTGTCTCTAAGCACAACATTTACATGAAGACTAAAGGTGCATGGAGTTGGGGTGGGGCGTGCAGGCAAACTGTTCCTAGAGTCTTGGACTAGTTAAATTAAAAATTTAACTTTTAGGGCTTCCTTGGTGGCGCAGTGGTTGGGGGTCCGCCTGCCGATGCGGGGGGCGTGGGTTCCTGCCCCGGTCCGGGGGGATCCCGCGTGCCGCGGAGCGCCTGGGCCCGTGAGCCATGGCTGCTGGGCCTGCGCGTCTGGAGCCTGTGCTCCGCGGCGGGGGAGGCCACGGCGGTGAGGGGCCCGCGTACTGCAAAAAGAAAAAATTTAACTTTTAAAAATTAAAATTAAAAGCTAATTGATTAAGAAAAAAGTTTTGAAATGAGTAAATGGTAGTTCATGTAGGTAAAATGAGGTCTAGGAAAGGTTCTTGATCTTCAATAATGAACAAAGAATATTGTCTTTAATTATAACAGAACATTTCCACCTAAGTGGTTGCTGCTGAAGTGCTCAAAAAAACGAACTCCTTGTTCTCTGGTGTTATCCAGTCTCACTCAAAAACACCTATTCCATTCATGTTCAGTAATTAAATCTTAATATACTGTTTGTCACTATAGACTTTCTCTTTCCTGACACTATAGGTGATTAGGCTGGATTGGACTGGACTTCCCCTTGCAAGTTGTTTATGTGCTTTTGTTTATCATCTCATTTGCAAGTGTTTGAGCACCAATTCTGCTTGATATGTACTGTGCTAGGCATGCTAGGCATTCATTCATCCACCCATTTAGACATTTGAGTGTCTCTTGTGTTCCAATCTAGGAAATGCAGTAAAGAATATGATATACCTTGTCTCTAACTGAAGGGATTTAGAATTAAGCATTCAAGGGGCTTCCTTGGTGGCGCAGTGGTTGAGAGTCCGCCTGCCGATGCAGGGGATGTGGGTTCGTGCCCCGGTCCGGGAGGATCCCGCATGCCACTGAGCGGCTGGGCCAGTGAGCCATGGCCGCTGAGCCTGCGCGTCCGGAGCCTGTGCTCCGCAATGAGAGAGGCCACAACAGTGAGAGGCCCGCGTACCGCAAAAAAAAAAAGAATTAAGCATTCAAGGGATAGATGCAAGGGTACACAGAAGTTTGGTAGTTGTGGATAAAATATTGATCGCAAGATATTACTATGCCATACCATATATGATACTATATTTGTATAGTATAGTTAATAAACAATAAGCTGCTTGGAGAAAGAAGGAAGTCCCTGGGGAATAAAAACGATTATTTTTCATCCTAAAAAAGCAGTGTGTGAACAGTAATCTTTTTTTTTTTAAACATCTTTATTGGAGTATAATTGCTTTACAATGGTGTGTTAGCAGTAATCTTTTTAATTGGAAGTGTTTAGTGTTGATGTGTTTTAAAATCATAACTCTGGGGGCTTCCCTGGTGGCGCAGTGGTTGAGAGTCCGCCTGCCGTTGCAGGGGACACGGGTTCGTGCCCCGGTCCGGGAAGATCCCACATGCCGTGGAGCGGCTGGGCCCGTGAGCCATGGCTGCTGAGCCTGCGTGTCCGGAGCCTGTGCTCCACAACGGGAGAGGCCACAACAGTGAGAGGCCCGCGTACCGTAAAAAAAAAAAAAAAAAAAATCATAACTGTGCTATTGTGAAAATAGATAACAGTGAACTGGGGTCCAGCCTTTTTAAGACATTTTTTTAATAGATCTTTATTGGAGTATAATTGCTTCACAATACTGTGTTATTTTCTGTTGCACAACAAAGCGAATCAGCCATATGGATACACACGTCCCCATATCCCCTCCCTCTTGAGCCTCCCTCCCATCCTCCCTATCCCACCCCTCTAGGTCATCTTAAAGCACCGAGCTGATCTCCCTGTGCCATGCCGCTGCTTCCCACCAGCCAACTATTTTATATTAGGTAATGTATATATGTCGATGCTACTTTCACTTCTCCCCAGCTTTGCCCTCCCACCGCATGTCATCAAGTTCATTCTCTATGCCTACCTCTTTATTCCTGCCCTGCAACTAGGTTCATCAGTACCATTTTTTTTAAATTCCATATATATGCATTAGCATACGGTATTTGTTTTTCTCTTTCTGACTTACTTCACTGTGTATGACAGACTCTAGGTCCATTCACCTCACTACAAATAACTCAATTTCATTTCTCTTTATGGCGAGTAATATTCCATTGTATATATGTGCCACATCTTCTTTATCCATTCATCTGTCGATGGATACTTAGGTTGCTTCCATGTCCTGGCTATTGTAAATAGAGCTGCAGTGAACATTGTGGTACATGACTCTTTTTGAATTATGGTTTTCTCAGGGTGTATACCCAGCAGTGGGATTGCTGGGTCATATGATAGTTCTATTTTTAGTTTTTTAAGGAACCTCCATACTGTTTCCCATAGTGATTGTATCAATTTATATTCCCACCAACAGTGTAGGAGGGTTCCCATTTCACCACACCCTTTCCAGCATTTATTGTTTCTAGCTTTTTTGATAATGGCCATTCTGACCAGCATGAGGTGATACCTCATTGTAGTTTTGTTTTGCATTTCTCTAACAATTAGTGATGTTGAGCATCTTTTCATGTGCCTCTTGGCCATCTGTATGTCTTCTATGGTGAAATGTCTATTTGGGTCTAATGCCCATTTTTTAACTGGGTTGTTTGTTTTTTTGATATTGAGTTCCATGAGCTGTTTGTATATTTTGGAGATTAATCCTTTGTCTGTTGTTTCATTTGCAAATATTTTCTCCCATTCTGAGGGTTGTCTTTTTGTCTTATTTATGGTTTCCTTTGCTGTGCAAAAGCTTTTAAGTTTAATTAAGTCCCATTTGTTTATTTTTGTTTTTATTGCTGTTACTCCAGGAGGTGGGTCAAGAAAGATCTTGCTGTGGTTTATGTCAAAGAGTGTTTTTCCTATGTTTTCCTCTAAAGGTTTTATAGTTTCTGGCCTTACATTTAAGTGTTTACTCCATTTGGAGTTTATTTTTGTGTATGGTGTTAGGTAGTGTTCTAATTTCATTCTTTTACATGTAGCTGTCTGGTTTTCCCAACACCACTTATTGAAGAGGCTGTCATTTCTCCACTGTATGTTCTTGCCTCCTTTGTCGTAAATTAGGTGCCCACGTGTGCGTGGGTTTATCTTTGGGCATTCTATCCTGCACCATTGATCTATATTTCTGTTTTTGTGCCAGTACCACACTGTAGCTGATGACTGTAGCTTTGTGGTATAGTTTGAAGTTGGGGAGCCTGATTCCTCCAACTCTGTTTTTCTTTCTCAGGATTGCTTTGGCTGTTCGGGGTCTTTTGTGCTTCCATACGAATTGTAAGATTTTGTTGTTCTAATTCTGTGAAGAATGCCATTGGAAGTTTGCTAGGGATTGCACTGAATCCGTAGATTGCTTTAGGTAGTATAGTCATTTTCACAATACTGATTCTTCCAATCCAAGAACGTGGTATATTTCTCCATCTGTTATGTCATCTTTCATTTTTTTCATCAGTGTTTTATAGTTTTCTGAGTACAAGTCTTTTTGTTTTCTTTTTTTTTTTTTTTTTTTTTAAATTTCAGTACGCGGGCCTCTCACTGTTGTGGCCTCTCTCATTGCGGAGCACAGGCTCTGGACACACAGGCTCAGTGGCCATGGCTCATGGGCCTAGCCGCTCCGCAGTGCGTGGGATCCTCCCGGACCAGGGCACGAACCTGCGTCCCCTGCATCGGCAGGCGGACTCTCAACCACTGTGCCACCAGGGAAGCACAGTACAAGTCTTTTGACTCTTGAGGCAGGTTTATTCCTAGGTATTTTATTCTTTTTGTTGCAGTGGTAAATGGGAGTGTTTCCTTAGTTTCTCTTTCTGATTTTTTGTTGGTGGTGTATAGGAATGCCAGAGATTTCTGTGCATTAATTTTGTATCCTGCAACCTTACCAAATTCATTGATTAGTTCTAGTAGTTTTCTGGTGGCCTCTTTAGGATTTTCTGTGTATAGTATCATGTCATCAGCAAATAGTGACAGTTTTACTTCTTCTTTTCCAATTTGTATCCCTTTTATTTCTTTTTCTTCTCTGATTGCTGTGGCTAGAACTTCCAAAACTGTGTTGAATAGGAGTGGCGAGAGTGGACATCCTTGTCTTGTTTCTGATCCTAGTGGAAATGCTTTCAGTTTTTCGCCATTGAGTATGATGCTTGCTGTGGGTTTGTCATATATGGCCTTTATTATGTTAAGGTAGGTTCCCACTATGCCCATTTTCTGGAGAGTTTTTATCATAAATGGGTTTTGAATTTTGTCAAAAGCTTTTTCTGCATCTGTTGAGATGATCATATGGTTTTTATTCCTTAATTTGTTAATGTGGGGTATCACATTGATTGATTTGCATATATTGAAGAATCCTTGCATCCCTGGGATAAATCCCGCTTGATCATGGTGTGTGATCCTTTTAATGTGCTGTTGGATTCTGTTGGCTAGTATTTTGTTGAGGATTTTTGCATCTATATTCATCAGTGATATTGGTCTATAATTTTCTTTTTCTGTACTGTCTTTGTCTGGTTTTGGTATCAGTGTGATGGTGGCTTCATAGAATGAATTTGGGAGTGTTTCTCCCTCTGCAGTTTTTTGGAAGGGTTTGAGAAGAATAGGTGTTAAGCTCTTCTCTAAATGTTTGATAGAATTCGCCTGGGAAGCCATCTGGTCCTGGACTTTTGTTTGTTGGAAGATTTTTAATTACGGTTTCAATTTCATTACTTGTGATAGGTCTGTTTATATTTTCTAATTCTTCCTGGTTCAGTCTTGGAAAATTGTACCTTTCCAAGAATTTGTCCATTTCTTCATGGTTGTCCATTTTATTGGCATATAGTTGTTTGTAGTAGTCTCTTATAATCCTTTGTATTTCTGCAGTGTCAGTTGTGATTTCTCCTTTTTCATTTTTAATTTTATTGATTTGCGTCCTCTCCCTTTTTTTCTTGATGAATCTGGCTAAGGGTTTATCAATTTTGTTTATCTTCTCAAAGAACCAGCTTTTAGTTTTATTGATCTTTGCTCTTGTTTTCTTCGTTTCTATTTCATTTATTTCTGCTCTTATCTTGATTTCTTTCCTTCTACTGACTTTGGGTTTTCTTTGTTCTTCTTTCTCTAGTTGTTTTAAGTGTAGGGTTAGATTGTTTATTTGAGATTTTTCTTGTTTCTTGAGGTGAGATTGAATTGCTATAAACTTCTCTCTTAAACTGCTTTTGCTGTGTCCCATAGATTTTGGGTCATCATGTATTCATTGTCATTTGTTTTTTTTTTTTTTTTTTTGTGGTACGTGGGCCTCTCACTGTTGTGGCCTGTCCCGTTGCGGAGCACAGGCTCAGGACGCACAGGCTCAGCGGCCATGGCCCACGGGCCCAGCCGCTCCGCGGCATGCGGGATCCTCCCGGACCGGGGCACGAACCCGCGTCCCCCGCACCAGCAGGCAGACTCTCAAACACTGCGCCACCAGGGAAGCCCTGTCATTTGTTTTTATGTATTTTTTTTCTTTGATTTCTTCAGTAATCTCTTGGTTATTTTTTAGCACACTGTTTAGCCTCCATGTATTTGTGTTTTTTACAGTTTTTTTCCTGTAATTGATTTACAGTCTCGTAGCGTTGTGGTCAGAAAAGATGCTTGATACGATTTCAATTTTCTTAAAGTTTCTGAGGCTTGATTTGTGACCCAAAATGTGATCTATCTTGGGGAATGTTGTATGTGCACTTGAGAAGAAAGTGTATTCTGCCACTTTGGGGTGGAATGTTCTGTAAATATCTATTAGATCTATGTGGTTTATTGTGTCATTTAAAGCTTGTGTTTCCTTATTTATTTTCTGTTTGGATGATCTGTCCATTGGTGTAAGTGGGGTGTTACAGTCCCCTACTATTATTGTGTTACTGTCAATTTCTCCTTTCATGGTTGTTAGCATTTGCCTTATGTATTGCGGTGTTCCTATGTTGGGTGCATAAACATTTATAATTGTTATATCTTCTTGGATTGATCCTTTGATCATTATGTAGTGTCCCTCCCTATCTCTTGTAGCAGTCTTTATTTTAAAGTCTATTTTATCCGATATGAGTATTGCTACTCCAGCTTTCTTTTGATTTCCATTTGCATGGAATATCTTTTTCCATCCCTTCACTTTCAGTCTGTATGTGTCCCTAGGTCTGAAGTGGGTCTCTGTAGACAGCATATATATGGGTCTTGTTTTTGTATCCTTTCAGCCAGTCTGTGTCTTTTGGTTGGGGCATTTAATCCGTTTACATTCAAGGTGATTGTTGATATGTATGTTCCTATTACCATTTTCTAATTGTTTTGGGTTTGTTTTTGTGGGTCTTTTTCTTCTCTTGTGTTTCCCACTTAGAGAAGTTTCTTTAGCATTTGTTGTAAAGCTGGTTTGGTGGTGCTGAATTCTCTTAGCTTTTGTTTGTCTGAAAAGCTTTTGACTTCTCCATCAAATCTGCATGAGATCCTTGCTGGGTAGAGTAATCTTGGTTGTAGATTTTTCTCTTTCATCACTTTAAGTATATCCTGCCACTCCCTTCTGGCCTGCAGAGTTTCCACTGAAAAATCAGCCGATAACCTTATGGGGATTCCTTTGTATGTTATTTTTTTGTTTTTCCCTTGCTGCTTTTAATATTTTTTCTTTGAATTTAATTTTTGTTAGTTTGATTAATATGTGTCTTGGTGTGGTATTCCTGTATGGGACTCTCAGTGCTTCCTGGACTTGGGTGACTCTTTCCTTTCCCATGTTAGGGAAGTTTTCCACTATAATCTCTTCAAATATTTTCTCAGACCCTTTCTTTTTCTCTTCTTCTGGGACCCCTATAACTCGAATGTTGGTGTGTTTAGTGTTGTCCCAGAGGTCTCTGAGATTGTCTTCAATTCTTCTCATTCTTTTTTTTTAATTTTGCTCCTCGGAAGTTATTTCCACCATTTTGTCCTCCAGCTCACTTATTCGTTCTTCTGCCTCGGTTATTCTGTTACTGATTCCTTCTAGTGTACTTTTTATTTGTTACTGTGTTGTTCCTCTCTGTTTGTTTGTTCTTTAGTTCTTCTAGATCTTTGTTAAACATTTCTTGTATTTTCTCAATCTGTGCTTCCATTCTATTTCTGAGATTCTGGATCATCTTTACTGTCATTACCCTGAATTCTTTTTCAGGTAGATTTCCTATTTCCTTTTCATTTATTTGGTCTTGTAGGTTTTTGCCTTGCTCCTTCATCTGTGACATATTTTTTTTGCCGTCTCTCTTTTTTTTTTTGAATGAGTGGAATTGTGTTCCTGTTTTACTGGTTGTTTGACCTGAGGCTTCCAGCACTGGAGTTTGTAGGTTATTGGGTAGGGCTGGGTCTTGGTGCTGAGATGAGGAACTCTGTGAGACCTCACTCCAGTGAATATTCCCTGAGGTCTGAGGTTCTCTGTTAGTCCAGTGGTTCGGACTTGGAGCTCCCACCGCAGGAGCTTCCCCCCGAACCCAGGCTTGCGAATCAAGATCCCACAAGCCAGGTGGGGTGGCAAAAAAGAGAGAGAGAGAGAGAGAGGCTTCCCTAGTGGTGCAGTGGTTAAGAATCCGCCTGCCAATGCAGGGGACATGGGTTTGAGCCCTGATCCGGGAAGATCCCACATGCCGTGGAGCAACAAAGCCCGTGCCCCACATCTACTAAGCCTGTGCTCTAGAGCCCATGAGCCACAACTACTGAAGCCCGTGGGCCTAGAGCCCGTGCTCTGCAACAAGAGAAGCCACGACAATGAGAAGCCCGTGCACGACAATGAAGAGCAGCCCCCGCTCCCGTAGCTAGAGAAAGCCGCATGCAGCAACAAAGACCCAATGTAGCCAAAAATAACTTTAAAAAAGAGAGAGAAAAATAACAAAGTAAAAAATAAAATTAGACTGGGAAGCTAACAGATATGTTAGAAAGAATGTGAAAATAAAAATATAGATGAATCAACAACCAGAAGGTACATCAGTACCACAATAGTAAGAAAGAGGAGGAAGAAAAGGGAAAAATGGCGGCCGGGGGGGGTGGCCTTAGCTGTGGAGAGTGGGGCCTAAGCAAGGGCGAGGTTTGGGCGGTGGGGGGGGGCCAATGTTCAGGACCCACAGGGCTGGAAAAGGTGCTGGGGGCTGTGGGGGATGGGGCTTAGGCTCAAGGAACAGAAGGGGCCCAGGCCTGCCCCCCAGCCTGGTCTCAGAGGGCAGGGGACCTCACCTGGGCACTAGCAGGCTTCCTTGGCTCAAGAGGACAGGGCAAACGCCCTCCTCTCCTCTTCTGCTCCTCCAGTCTGGGGTCTGAGAGGGCCCCTCCCACCTGCCTCCCCTGATCTCCCCAGCCTCCCTCCTATGTCCCCAAGGATCCATGTGGCCTGGAGGGCAGGGGATCGGCCTGGGAGCTCAGCAGGCTCCCCTGGCCCAAGTTGCCCTCCGTTCCTCTCCCGCTCCTCCTGGATGGCCCCTCCAGCCTGTCACTCCTGATCTCCCCGGCCTTCTTCCTATGCCCCCAGAACCCACGCGGCCTAGGTGGGGCTTTAGATAGGGAAGGAAGCAGCTTGGGAGCTCAGCAGCCTCCCCTGCCTGAGTGGGCCAGGTGATCGCCCTCTGCTCCTCTCCTGCTCTTCCCAGAGAGTCCCTCCCTCCTGCCTCTCCTGATCTCCCTGGCCTCAGGGGCGCTGATCTTGTCTGACCTCCACTTCTCCTCACCGCTGGGTCCCCCTAGTCCTACCGGTTCACTTCAGGGTTCCTCCCATCTCCTTGGGGGTCAGAGTCCCCCACCAGCAGCCAGTAGATGCCCTAGTTGTGGGGAGACGCTAACTCCACATCTTCCCACACTGCCATCTTGACTCCTCCCTTGACAATTTTTAACTTCAGGTTCATAATTGGGTTAATTATATCCATTGTCAGAATTTCATATTGGTTTCTGCTTTGTGAAACTTTAAATGTGCCAAAACAAATATGAATCCCTTATAACTCAGCTGTAATTTATAGAAATATCAGGGAATTTGCTGGCGGTACAGTGGTTAGGATGCAGTGCTTTCACTGCCAGGCTGGGGTTCAATCCCTGGTCGGGGAACTAAGATCCCGCAAGTGGGCCCGGCCAAAAGAAAGAAAGAAATACCATATAAGTCTGAACTCACAGCTTCTTTCCTATAGTTGAGTTTTCCCACTTACAGAATAGTGATAGCCCTTATTATACTCTGACTTCCTGACTCCTGCCTCCTTTCCTCCCCTCCTCCCCTACCCCTGCCCCTTTATTCAAGCCCTGGTTGCATAATTAAAGTCAATAATGAGTCTAAAGAAAGAATTTTCTTTAAAATTTTGTAATTCTTTTAATTCCTTGTTTTACCTTAGGGTAATCAGGATCTCCTTTGTTACATAGAATTTTAGATCTTGTTGACTTTATATGTATAAGTACAATAAGGTTACCTTGCTTAGCTTTCCTTTCTAGGTTGTGATATGAGTAGTATAAGCTTTCAGTATTTGAAAATTTTGTAGTACAACAGATAGGATTATATAAATGACAAATATTGCTAATATCTTTATGTAGCATATCATTTCCCTTTTAAAAGATATGTCCTTTGTGAGAAAAGTGCTTTTCCCCCTTTTTATCTAGAAAAAATGTTTTAAGCCAGAGACACATCAGCTATCTATTTGATCACTACGAAGCTATGGACATTGTCACACAAATAGCACTTGTAAGGATTTCCTGGAACTTGACAAAAGTAACTTAAAAAAACAACAGAAGAAACCCGTCTCCAGAAATTAATAGAATCATGTAATCGCCTTAGAAAGGGCATTTATGTTGTATTAACCATATCTGAAAATCTACTCATAAATGAGCTTTTTCTTGCTATAAGCATTCTCTTAAAACATTTTGAACAGAACATTATGAATGTATTTAATACCACTGAACTATATGCTTTAAAATGGGTAAGATGGTAAATTTTATGTTTGTGTATTTTACCACACACAAAAAAAACCACACTGAAGTAATTTATAGTCCAGATGTGAGAGACAAGGTGTAGATAACTTTAGGAAAGTATTAGCCATGTTGTGTAGATTTCTCTATGTCATGCTTAAAATTCTTTTATTCTACAACAATATTTCTTTGGGATAAAAAGTGTTCGTGATTCCTTCAGACTTATGTCGGACTTTCCCATGGGCATTAGGCATTTTGTGAGAATAAAATCTTGGGCAGGGAACGGGGCATTGGAAGAATGGGCCAAGGAAGGAAGCAAAGCCTGCTTCTGTGTCCAAACAATAGTGTTTTCTTTATGCAGGACTTCTTTAGAACCTTGAATATTCTTATAAGTATGTGGATTATAACATTTCCCAAACTTATTTGACCCCTAAATCTATAACCAAACCATGCTATTTTAGTTTAACTTCCTTGTTTTATAGATGTGAAAGTTCTGATCTGGAGAAGTTGAATGACTTGCTTAAAGTTACCTAAGAGCAGAATAATGAGAAAACGTCAAAGGAGATATATATATATATATATATATATATATTTTAAACACAAACACAAGTTTTGTTGTTGTTTTGTTTTGTTTAATATTTATTTATTTATTTGGCTGCACTGGATCTTAGTTGCAGCACGTGGGATCTTTAGTTGTGGCATGTGAACTCTTATGTGGCACGTGGGATCTATTTCCCTGGCTGGGAATAGAACCCAGGCCCCCCACCCCCCACCCCTGCATTGGGAGTGTGGAGTCTTAGCCTCTGGACCACCAGTGAAGTCCCATCAAAGGATATGAAGACTTGGAAAAACTGAATTCTGCCTGTTGCCCCTGCTGATATCAGCAAGAACACAAACAGGTTGTAGAATAACCATTATAATCCTTATGGAAACTTATTTGCATTAACATAATTACACATGAAATGGTTAGTTTCCAATATGTATAGAAGGGTTGTCAAATGGCGGTGAATGAAGATTCAGATGGAAGATAGTGTCTATCACGTTCATTTCTGTGCTCTTGGATGTTGGCAGATGAATTGGCCTCCTGGTTAAGCATGTTCTAGGGATAACTTTCCCTTCTCTAGGCAATGATCAGGTTTGCAAGTTCCAGTGTGTTGAAGAGTACACTTATTTTTGCCTGTGTGTATGGATTGAGGAAATAATTTTTAAAAACCCATACATAATAAAAGGCATCGGTGCATGGTTAAAAAGGGGGAGGGGTACTTGTTATTTAAGTCAAAGAAGTGTTTAGCTTGAAAAACTCATGTGAATACAAGAATGTGTGTATAAATATTTACCAAAACATTGTAATAGTGAAAAATAGAAAACAAATGTCCATCACCTAAAGAAAGGAAACATTATTGGTTTAGACACCCACTAGCAAAATGAACAGCAGTGAAAAGGAATAAACTATAAACTAGATCCTCATGGAAAAATACCTTACTATGTTGAGGGAAAAGCAAAGTATAGAAGAATACATGCCATGTAACACTTTTTAAATAAAAGTTTAAAAATGTGATAACAAAGCTACGTTGTTTATGGGCACATAGAAAAGTATAAAAGTATGCAAGAGAATGATAAACACTAAATTCAGCGTAATCATTACTTTGGAGAGGAAAACAAAGGGGACTTCTTAAAGATCCAGAGTTGATACAACAATGTTTAGATTGGGCAAAGCTGGGTCATAGGTTTGTGCTGGGTATTTTCTATACTTTTAGTTGACTTGAATTTTTTAAAAAGAGTACAGACTTTAACCTCAAATAAGATTACCACTTCTGCTTATACTGAGTTCAGGGAAAGATTGGTATTGATACATGTTTCCATCAGTTTGTCTGTCTTTAAAATAGAAGGCAACATTATTAAGAGGGAAATAGAAAATATTAGAGTACCAGATTCTATAATTTGATATTTTCAGAAGTTAATAATTTTCTTTCAAACTCATCTAGGATAACTGAGTTACTAATATTTCCTAAGTTTTAAAAGTTTGTAATTTTAAATACTCTAGCAGTTAATTTTTAAATACTAGCTTCAAGTATTATGCTGGACACATAAGTTAACATTTCTGTTGCAACCCTGGTAAGATAGGAGTTCAGCAGGGAGAATGCAGTACTATGGTGATGACAGACTGCTTCCCTTCAGTGTGTCTTGAAAACGTGGAACATACCTTATCTTTCTAAGTCTCACCCCTTTCTTTTTTTTTTTTTAAATTAATTAATTAATTTTTAAATTTTTGGCTGTGTTGGGTCTTCGTTGCTGTGCGCCGGCTTTCTCTAGTTGCAGTGTGTGGGGGCTGCTCTTCGTTGAGGTGCACGGGCTTCTCTTGTTGCAGAGCACGGGCTCTAGGCGCGCAGGCTTCAGTAGTTGTGGCACGTGTCTCACCCCTTTCTTGATTTCTTCATTTTGTGCTATCATTGTTGCCCTTCACCTTCCCTTCACTTTCAGTTTTGCTGGTAGTGAGTTTTCTAGCATTGTCTTCTGTCTCTGATGCTTAATTTGTCAAACATAAAGGCAGTCAGGATTTAGTGTACATCATAATTTTCTGGGGGAGTTGTTAAAATGCACATTGTTAGGCTACACTGCAGAGTTTCTGATTCAGTAGGTCTGGTTGGAGCCTGAGAATTTGCATTTCTAATAAGTTTTCTTGTGATAATGGTGCTGCTGTGCCAGGACCTCATTTTTGAGAACTACTACTTATCTAGCTGTTCTTTCTTTGCAGTTCATTCATCTTAAAAGGAGGTTCAGCTTGATTTCCTGGGCAACATAGTTTCTCAGGCATTCTAACTTGTACATTTCTAGTATTTTTTAGATTCAGACTAAAAAGACATGATATGGTAGAACATGTATAGTAGAACACCATGTCCTTACTCTAATTACTAATTACATGTTTTACTTGGGTTGGATACTTTGTATCTTTTTTTTTTTTTTTTTTTTTGTGGTTCGTGGGCCTCTCACTGTTGTGGCCTCTCCCGTCGCGGAGCACAGGCTCTGGACGCGCAGGCTCAGCGGCCATGGCTCATGGGCCCAGCCGCTCCGCAGCATGTGGGATCTTCCCGGACTGGGGCACGAACCTGTGCCCCCTGCGTCGGCAGCCAGACTCTCAACCACTGCGCCACCAGGGAAGCCCTGTATCTTTTTTAAAAAATAAAATTGGGGATTGGTCTAGATGATCTCTTCTGGTGTTGAATCATAATTTCTGCTTAAATCTTCTCATATCCTGATTAACACCACCAAAGATCCTTGATTTGTACAACAAAATTTAGAACTATTAAAAATTGACTTTGGGGCTTCCCAAAGTCAAAAAAAAAAGTCAAAAAAATTGACTTTGAAGCCAATTTTCTGTGAAAGTAACTATAACCTCTCATTTTCCCATCTTGTTTCTCTCACCACATGCCATAGGGTAAAAACCAAAATGGTGAAACAAATCTGTATTCCATGCAATCTGTATTTTGCTTCGTAATTGTTAAGACTGGGGAAAGAGGTTTTTTAAAAATAGCTAATAGTAGCATTAATTTTTACCAACTAATGACCTATTTGAGTATTTAAGGATACAGTGAAAGGAAACTCTACATATCCCTTGCAGGACCCCCTCCCCACAGAGCTAGGAAGTTTCCTTTCTTTCTTTCTTTCTTCTTCCCCCTCAACCCGCACCCTGCATTCCCTGCAGTGGAAGCGTGGAGTCTTAACCACTGGGGCACCAGGGAAGTCCCAGGAAGTTTCCTTTTTGCTACAGTGCTATGATACAGAAATATCTGAGGCTCAGAGACTTTAGCGTTCTGTTTTCTTTAATAGTGGTCCCTTTTAAAGAAGGGGTAATCCTTTGGAAAGTAGGTATTCTTAAGGAGTCATGTAAGGCATTATAATCATTCCTGTGTATCTCTTCATTGGATTTCATATTCCTGAGCCAAAAAAGGTAGTATTAGGAAATGTATTTAAAAGTTTGGCTAGAGAATGGACTTGAGGATACGGGGAGGGGGAAGGGTAAGCTGGGACAAAGTGAGACAGTGGCATGGACATATATACACTACCAAACGTAAAATAGATAGCTAGTGGGAAGCAGCCCCATAGCACACAGAGATCAGCTCGGTGCTTTGTGACCACCTAGAGGGGTGGGAAAGGGAGGGTGGGAGGGAGGGAGATGCAAGAGGGAAGAGATATGGGGATATATGTATATGTATAGCTGATTCACTTTGTTATAAAGCAGAAACTAACACACCATTGTAAAGCAATTATTCTCCAATAAAGGTGTTTTTAAAAAAGTTAAAAAAATAATAAATAAAATATAAAAGTTTGGGAACTTCCCTAGTGGTCCAGTGGTTAAGACTCCACACTTCCACAGCAGGGCACATGGTTTTGTTTGATCCCTGGTCAGGGAACTAAGATCCCGCAAGCCGTGGTGCACAGCCGAAAAAAAAAAAAGTGTGTAGTGAATTAAACCTTACTTGAAAATAATTAAATTAATTTGTGTAAGGTTTTGGGGCTGTTTGAACTAAGATAAATACTTGGGAAAGTCGCAGAGAATCAAAATTGTTTATAACCCTTAATCTTTAAAAATAACAATTCGGCTGTATACGTATAAACAAGGGGAGTGTATACCGTCAAAGAAAAAAATTTTAATTGAGAACTATTTAGTAATATCCAGTTTTTCCCAAAACAGGACCTTTATTTTAATTTTTTTTAGATTTCAAAGGAAGATTATAAAATCTTTCTAGAAATTGAGGATCCTGTCAAAGTTCCCTCCTCCCTCTTTTTTCTAAATTTAATTATATATACTTTATTTCTCTATTGCTCTTTCTATAGAAAAGTTTTTCAATAAACAGGAAAATTCCTTGGTTTTGGGTTTTGTCTTAGCCCTACTCTCAATCCCAGTAATGCGTAATTTGCTATATGATATACAAGAAATCTGAATACTATTTCTTTTGGAATAAGAAGTCAAGGAAATTAATATATAGGTATAAAGGCATATGATAAAGCCAACTGTTTAAAAAATAGCCTGATGTGTTAGGGTATTTTTTTCTGCCCAAATGATCTGTCTAGATCAGTGCCTTTATTTAATTTCAAGATTCATCTTTGTTTTGTTTTTGGCCACGCCACTCGGCTTGCAGGATCTCAGTTCCTTGGGCCATGGCAGTGAAAGCCTGGAATCCTAATCACTAGGCCACCAGGGAACTCCCTTCAGTTTTCATCTTAATGCAGGCACATCAAATTTTGTAGCTTCTGTGTCTATTCAGTCCAACTGGCTTTTCACTATTTTGAAATGAGATGGTCACAGCTTTTAATAGCTATTTTATTTTAATCAAAATTTATAGTCAGAACTGGTAAGTTATTTTTTTTTAATATAGATTTATTTAATTAATTTAATTTTTTGGCTGCATTGGTTCTTCCGTTGCTGTGCGCGGGCTTTCTCTGGTTGCGGCGAGCGGGGGCTAGTCTTTGTTGCGGTGTGAGGGCTTCTCATTGCGGTGCCTTCTCTTGTGGCGGAGCACAGACTCCAGGCGCGCAGTCTTCAGTAGTTGTGGCACACAGGCTTAGTTGCTCCGCAGCATGTGGGATCTTCTCGGACCAGGGCTCGAACCCGTGTCCCCTGCATTGGAAGGTGGATTCTTAACCACTGCGCCACCACCAGGGAAGCCCCTGGTAATTTATTTTTCAAATAGGCAATAAATACACTTGTTAAAAGGTATAAAAGGAATACATATAGTTCCTATTCTCACCCCCAAAACAGACTTTCCTTCTGAAGGCAAATACTGTGAACTAGTTTCTTATGTATTCTTCAGAGATATTTTATGCATATACAAAGATGAATGGATATATGCTTTTTTAGCAAACAACTTTGATATATATTATATGCAATAAAATTCAACAATTTTAAGTATACAATTTGAGTTTTAATAAATATATACACAGTGTTGTGGTCCCTATGAAAATCATGATATAGAATATTTCCATAACCCCCCAAATTTTCCTCATGTCCCTTTGCAGTTCAATCCCCTCCAGCTCTCTCTAGCCCCTGAAACTATTAGTCTGCTTTCTGTCACTATAAATTTACCTTTTTTAAAATGCATATCAGTGGAATCATACAGAATATAGTCTTTTTATGTCTGACTGATTTCACTTAACATTATGCCTTTGAGATTCATCCATATGAGTGCCTTGAACCAAGGAAGTGTTGAATGAGTATGTTAATTGTGTATTAGCTTAAGTTTGGGTTAAGGTTTTTTGAATTAATTATATCATACTGGCTCATGAAGTGGACTGATGGATTTTTTTTAATGGCTCAAATTTTTTTCCTTTCAGTTTTATTGACATACTATTTAAGTTTAAGATGTTCAGCATAATGATTTGACTTACATATATCATGAAATGATTACCATGGTAAGTTTAGTGAATATCCATCATCTCACAGATACAAAATAAAAGGTAAAGAAAAAAATTTTTTTCCTTGTAATGAGAACTCCTACGATTTATTCTCTTAACAACTTTCATGTATAACATACAGCAGTGTTGGGACTTCCCTGGTGGTCCAGTGGTAAAGAATCTGTCTTCCAGTGCAGGGGATGCTGGTTCGATCCCTGGTTGGGGAACTAAGATCCCACATGCCGAGGGACAACTAAGCCTGTGTGCCGCAACTATTGAGCCCACGTGTTCTGGAACCCACGTGCCACAACTAGAGAGAAGCCCACGCTCCACAACGAAGAGCCCGAGCGCTGCAACTAAGACCCGATGCAGCCAAAAATATAAATAAAATATTTTTTAAAATACAGCAGTGTTAATTTATCATGATGTACATTTACATACCTAGTACTTATTTATCTTATAACTGGAAATTTGTACCTTTTGACTAATTCACCACCTCCCCATACCTCTGATAAACAAATCTGATCTCTTTTTCTATGAGTTTGTTTGTTTTTGAAGTATAGTTGACCCACAACACTATGTTAGTTTCTGGTGCACAACATAGTGATTTGATATTTCTGTACATTACAAAGTGATCACCATCTGATGAATCTTATATTCACTTAGATAAATGTTAGTCAGAAGTAGATTAACTTTTTGTTTCAAATCAAGCAAGCATTCTTAGTTATAGTGACCTTTATTACAAACATTTGGGAATAGGAACTGTACAGTAGGTTGTTTTTTGTTTGTTTTCCTCCTTGAGATGGGCAAGGAATCTCTGTTGTAGAGGAATACAAAATCACCAAATTGAGATATGAAAGAAAGTAAATATTGTTAAATCTTTATCTCAACCCCAGCCCTTTAAAAAACAAAACAGAACTTTATTTCTATACTTTATGCTTTGTCCTCCGAGCTTACAGATAGGATAAAACAGGATAATTGATGTAACCAAATGGCTGGTTGAATAAGTTAACTCAGAAGAAGGGACTTACAGAAATATCTATGTGTTGCAAGTTAAAAAGTTTACTTATGTAACTCATTAATAAGATTTGAGATAGTTTTTATTTTACTTTTAATAGATTTTACTGTTTTTACTGTTCTGGTTTTAACATATAATTAAAACTAGTCCTCCCTCAGAGCTTGTTTTTATCTCAAATACCAAGTCAAGGGGAAAGGGAATATAGTATGATTTCCTGCTTTGTGGTTTTTCAGGCATCCCCACCCAGTAACAAATCTCAACTTTGTGGGTTCTTACGTTAAAGTAGCTAAGAAGCTGGCATCTGGTTGTGGAGCATTACTACAAGTAGTTCCATCTCTGATTACAAATCTTTATGATGGGTTATGTTCAGCCAGCTTTGTAATATATCCTTTTTGTTTGTTTGTTTTTTGTAGTACGCGGGCCTCTCACTGTTGTGGCCTCTCCCATTGCGGAGCACAGGCTCCGGATGCGCGGGCTCAGCGGCCATGGCTCACGGGCCTAGCCGCTGCGCGGCATGTGGGATCTTCCTGGACCGGGGCATGAACCCGTGTCCGCTGCATCAGCAGGCGGACTCTCAACCACTGCGCCACCAGGGAAGCCCTGTAATATACCCTTTTTTAAGTTTTTTCTACTACATTTGAAACCTTGGTAGTAGATATGAGCTGAAAAAATACCAGTATCTTGTCAGATGGTTCCGTGTAATTTGGAACATTTATGACTTAAAGATGACTTAAAGAGTTTGTCTCAAGTATAACCTAATGGCTTTGAGGTACAAAAACCAGCCTATGGGGACTTCCTCTGGTGGCGCAGTGGGTAAGACTCTGCCTGCCAGTGCAGGGGATACAGGTTCCATCCCTGGTCCGGGAAGATCCCACATGCCGTGGAGCAACTAAGCCCGTGTGCCACAAGTACTGAGCCTGCGCTCCAGAGACTGCGTGCCACAACTATTGAAGCCTGCATGCCTAGAGCCCGTGCTCCGCCGCAAGAGAAGCCACCACAGTGAGAAGTCCAGGCACTGCAATGAAGAGTAGCCCCCACTCGCTGCAACCAGAGAAAGCCCACGCACAGCAACGAAGACCCACTGCAGCCAAAAAAATAAAATTAAATCTTTTTAAAAAAAAAGCCGTTGATCTTTTTTGAAAACTAATAAGTTTTTACTTAAAAACAGTTTTTGTGGTTCTTTAGTACGATACATGTTTACCTTCCTTATATTTAATACCTACTAAACTCCGAACAAAGCAAAAATGATTACTTGTATAAACATAATTTGCATTCAAGAATCCCAAATAATGAAATCCCAAAGATTTCATTAATCTACCCTTCTCTGACTTTGAAGGAGTGCTCCTAAAAGAGCTTTACT
The DNA here is from genome assembly GCF_059928025.1 of Delphinapterus leucas. Taxonomy (NCBI): domain Eukaryota; kingdom Metazoa; phylum Chordata; class Mammalia; order Artiodactyla; family Monodontidae; genus Delphinapterus; species Delphinapterus leucas. The sequence goes on from NC_143131.1 coordinate 117,816,664, forward strand.
GGTGGGACAGAGAATGTTGGTAACAGTGACAATGTTATTAATGGATAAAAGTTATATTTATGTTGAATACATTTCTTTTTTCTCTCCTTCTTAAGGAATTGAACGACCTGGCGCGGGACCCCCCAGCACAGTGTTCAGCAGGTCCCGTTGGAGATGATAGTAAGTATGTGAAAGGAATGATAGAGTGAAACATAAAACAGCATAAAAATCTGCCTCTGGGGAACTCTGGGACTGATAAATATACATCTCTTAAGGTTATTTTGTGTGAAGAGATAATTATGCAGTAGAGAAGAGGCAGTATTTACCTTTACTTGCCCATGAAAGGTGCAGTTTTATGTGTATCCCATCATCTTCTGTACTGTTTATTACATTTTGAACCTCTTCTGCCAGACATTGTCTGTGTAGTTGTCCTGGCTCCTTCTTATCTGTCCTTTGTCCCTTCTGGGTATTTACTTGAGTCAAAATATTCGAGCTTTTACTTACAGCAAGCTACTGTTCTTTCAGTAAGATAATACTAAAGATGATGGGGGGGGTATGTGTGTGTATATGTATATGTGTATGTATGTATGTGGGTCTGTGTCTGTCTTTCTGTTGACTCATACTCGTGAAGACAGCTACAATTTATTTTTAATGTCCAGTTTATCTCCTTAATCCTGTCTGAAATAATCTATTGTACTTATCGTACATGTTGGATAATAATTTTGTTTTTGTTCCACTTTGTCTCAACACAGCTTTTTCCCCTTATACCATCTTTTATCCTTTTTAAAATGGAGGATATTTGAAGAGGCTGTGCCTTGTAACACAAAACTAATTCACACACAAAAAATGCAACATTTAGCAAATAGGGAAAAAATGGAATATACTTGGAGTATACTTGGAAACATTTGTGTAAGAGAAGTATATAGATTAAGACAAAAAATAAATGAGGTTATATTAGTTTGTGTGTAAATTAATTTCTTCCTTGTTTTTCTTAGATTGCTGTTTTGGTCTCCTAAATCCTTAAGAACCAAAGCAAAGCCCTTGTACAAGGACTGCTTTATAGATAAAACAGATGTTATAAATTATAAGACTAAGTACTTGTGATGAAAAATCCCATTTATGTTATGTTTAGACCTGTCCAGTATGAGTAACTATAGTATTTGATACCAAACAGGACGGGACAAGTACTTAAACACACATTATCTCATTTACGCCTCACAATTCTTTTAGGTCATTGGGATAGAAATTGTAAACTATTTTAGAGAAGAATCTGGTGAGAGGCTTGTGGAGTTTCCGGAAGTGGACTCATTCTCAGGTTTTCTGATTCTACTTTTGTCATTTCACGGTTATCATATAATCCATCTGCATCAGTGTGGTCATTCAATTGAAAGAGTGTTTTTATTTCAGGTAAATTCCTCAAAGTTGAGAGTGGCTGATTTTTAATTAAAAGCGTTTGAAGTCTGGGGATTAGATTTCATTTTTGAAGTTCTGTAGTGTGCTAAAGTAATTTGCCTTTGCTTCTACCATAGTTAGTACTATTACATTCCTTTGTCAGATTGAAAAAATGGTTACCCTGGAGAGTTAAACTCCCCCAAAGCATAAGCAATAAGAGAAAAAGTTAAATTAGACTTCATCAAAATTTAAAACTTAGGTGCAACAAATGATACTATTAAGAAAGTGAAAAGACACACAGAATGGGAGAAAAATTTTGTAGGTCATATATATCTAATAAGGCATATTTATCCAAAATATTTTTTAAAAGTCTATATCTCAGCAATATAAAGATAGATAACCCAATTTTAAAATAAACAGAGGATCTGAATAGCTGTTTCTCCAAATAAGATATACAAATGGCCAGTAAACACATGGAAAGATGTTCAGCATCATTAATCATCAGGGAAATGCATGTCAGAACCATAATGAGATGTCACTTTACACCCACTAGGATGGCTAGAATCAAAAAGTCAAATAATAACAAATGTTGATGAGGATGTGGAGAAATTTGAACCTTCATACATTGCTGGTAGAATGCAAAATGGTATAGCCAGCTTGGAAGACAGCCTGTTAGTTCCTCAAAAAGTTAAACATAGAGTTATGATATAACCCAGTGAGTTCATTCCTAGGTATGTGTCCAAGAGAAATGAAACATATATCTGTACAAAAACTCATACATGATTGTTCATAGAAGCTTTATTTAAAATAGCCAAAAAGTGAAAACAACCCAAATGCCCACCAGCTGATGAAGGGGTAAATAAAATTTGGTGTATCCATACAATGGAATATTATTTGACGATTAACAAGAATGAAATGATATATACTACAACATGGATGAGCATTAAAAACATTATGCTGAAAAGACCTATACTCTGAAAACTATAAGTTGCTGGTGAAAGAAATTGAAGACGACGTAGACAGATATTGTTAAAATGACCATACTGCCCAAGGCAATCTACAGATTCAGTGCTATCCCTATCAAATTACCAATGGCATTTTTCATAGAACTAGAACAAAAAATTTAAAAATTTGCATGGAAACACAGAAGACCTCGAATAGCCAAAACAATCTTGAGAAAGAAGACTGGAGCTAGAGGAATCATGCTTCCTGACTTCAGAATGTACTACAAAGCTACAGTAATCAAAGGGGTATGGTGCGGAAAACAAGAATATAGATCAGTGGAACAGGAAAGCAGAAAATAAGCATATAGATCAGTGGAACAGGAAAACAAAAAACAAGCATGTATATCAGTAGAACAGGATAGAAAGCCCAGAAATAAACGTACGCACTTAAGGTCAATTAATCTACAACAAAAGAATCAAGAATATTCAATGGAGAAAAAGATAGTCTCTTCAGTAAGTGGTTCTGGGAAAACTGGACAGCTACATGTAAAAGAATGAAATCAGAACATTTTCTCACACCATATACAAAAATAAACACCTAAGTGTAAGACCAGATACTCTAAAACTCCTAGAGGAAAACACAAGGAGAGTACTTTTTGACATAAATTGCAGCAGTATTTTTTTGGCTCCGTCTCCTAGAGTAATGGAAATAAAAACAAAAATAAACAAATAGGACATAATTAAACTTAAAAGCTTTTGCACAGCAAAGGAAACTGTAAACAAAAAAAGACAACCTGTGGAATAGGAGAAAATATTTGCAAACAATGCAACCAACAAGGAATTAATTTCAAAATATACAAACAGCTCATACAGCTTAATAAAAGCTTTTTGATAAAGAACAAACAACCCAATCAAATAATGGGCAGAAGACCTTAAATAGACATTTCTCCAAAGAAGACATACAGGTGGCCAATAGACACATGAAAAGATGCTCAATATTGCTAGTTATTAGAGAAAAGCAGATCAGAACTACAATGAAGTATCACCTCACACTAGTCAGGATGGCCATTGTCAAAAAATCTACAAACAGTAAACGCTGGAGGTGTAGAGAAAAGGGAACCCTCCTACACTGTTGGTGGGAATGTAATTGGTGCAGCCATTATGGAGAACAGTATGGAGGTTCCTTAAAAAACTAAAAGTAGAGTTACCATATGATCCAGCAATCCCACTCCTGGGCATTTATCTGGAGAGAACTACTTGGAAAAGATAATATGCACCCCAGTGTTCATAGCACTGTTTACAATAGCCAAGACATGGAAACAAATGTGCTCCAGAGGGAGACGTAAGTCATTGATTCCAGTAGGTATTCTTACATTTAACCAGTGTGGCAGAATACTCAATTCAGATTTAAATGGTAGGCCTTGAAATGCTTTTGTTAATTAAATTAATGTGTTTTTTTTTTGTTGTTGTTTGTTTTTTTGTTTTGTTTTTTTGCGGTACGCGGGCCTCCCACTGCCGTGGCCCCTCCCGCTGCGGAGCACAGGCTCTGGACGCGCAGGCCCAGCAGCCATGGCTCACGGGCCCAGCCGGGCCCAGCCGCTCCGCGGCTCATGGGATCTTCCCGGACCAGGGTGGGAACCCGTGTACCCCGCATCGGCAGGCGGACTCCCATCCACTGCGCCACCAGGGAAGCCCCAAATTAATGTGTTTTTATTTTGTTCTTCTCTGCCTTTTGTTGGTATTGTAGATTCTAGATCATTTTAACAAGAGACATAAATATTGTTGATCTCAGTTGCTACATTAGCAATTTCCTTATTCCTCTCCCCTCTCACTCTTAAAGACAGCCCTGTGTATGTGCTTTTGCTCATTTTTCTGGTGACAGTATTTGACCCTTTATTTATAAAGACGAAAAGAAGTTAATAAAGGTTAGCATTTGAGTGTTAATGGGTTTTTATTTAGAACTAATGGTTTATATAAGTTTAGTTCTATTGGGGTATATTAAACAAACATGATTTACTAACTAAATGGATATGAATTACATATGAAATAGCCTGTTGATGTTGCTTATAAGAGTTCTCAGTAATATAAGATTCTTGCTTAAATATACTAGAATATTTTCAATTTTCCAGAGTGCCAGATATGAAAGAGATTGCATTATTACTTGAAAATATTGATCTTTTCACATCTTCTTCTAGGAAGGGTATCCTTTATGTAATTGTAAATGTTCTAGTTGCCAGCTTGTCTTGTCAGAATTTCTGCTCCAAGCCTTTTGGGTTTCTATGTTGTCTAATTTTTAGTCGATTTTAATCATAAAGCATAAAATCGTCTTTGTTTTCTGTAGAGGAAGAATAGGAAATCACCAAAAATAAATATTTTACCTTCAGCCAAGAATTTGTTCAGGTTTAAATTTTTCCAATAACTTCTTAAGTCTGGCAGTATTTTTAGCAAGAGAAAGATTGATCTTGAAAAGACTCAGAAGAAAAAGTTAGGACTTCGATAGTTTTAAAAAATTTTAACTAAATTTTTTAGCATGTCTCGATATTTGTATATTTTATCATCTAAGTGCTTTAGTTCTCTCTTTTTATTCCTTATCTGATTCTTACAACCTTTAACAAGAGTGCAGGTATAAATATATCTTCCCATTTACAGCCACAAATTTTAAAAATATAGAAGGATTAAATGGAAGAATAAGATTGCTTTAAAACAATTCCCTTGGCCTGTAGCTTGGTCATTTTTAATAGTGTTTTCAGCTTTGTCATTGGGATTGTTTACTCCAATTATCAGTGTGTTTTGTTTACTCGAATTGTAAGTATATTTATGATTAAAAACAGAATGAGACTTGTTTCTTTAAATAGGACCTTAGGGCTCTTTTAATAGGACCTTTGTTAAAGATACTGGGACTAATCTTAGTGACTCAAAGTGACTTTCTCCTTAGCTGCTTAATCCATAAAAAATTGGTTGGCAGAAGTTATGAGGAATTTTTCTCAGTACTAATGATGGGTAACGTAAAAAGGAGAGCCTCAGCAGTACCTATCCTTTATTTTTAATTCCTAATAAACAGGCTGCTCTTTGTAGATTCAGGCCCCAGTGAGGGGCAGACCAACTATAGGGTCAGTTCTCATGCAGGTGGTCAGAAGGAATTTAAGGATTTGGCCTGATATCCCAGTGGATTTTCGTGCGGTTTTTTAGTCTTCACATTTCCTCTTTGTGTCGAGGGTTAGGTGGTTTGGTTTGCTCATGTATAATCCCAGTGATAGCTTCCCTTAGTTTGCTCAAATCCTAGTGTGAATGTTAAATGCTAAGTAGCTTGCTTAGAAGTGAAAACTGGCTTTTTGATCTTGGTGTTGTCCTTAGTGGCATTACCTTGGAAATGGAACAAGCACCATTTTTTGCAGTTTGAAGAGAAAATTTCCTTATTAAACAAGTATATAATTTATTGGGATTATCCCGAGTTTGTAATCAAGCTTGGGGCTTTCAGCTGATGTTTTCTTTATTTACTGAGGTACCAGCAATTCTAAACACCTACAGGTGAGAACTCCTGGAAATTTTTTTCTCACTGGAAAAAAGCCAGCATTTCCTAATTTGAGTATTGTCTACTTTAAGTTTACTGTTCTGCTCTATGCCAGTATTATAAAAGGAGTATATTATATATATTTGTGTTGGGGAAATGATATAACACATGAAAGAATTGAATCTTGTGGTTCTTTTTTACCCTTTGAGGTAAGGAAATGCCTGTTTAAAAGTGAAATTTTGGACCTTGTCAAGAATTTTGTCTCCCTGACATGAATTTTCAAGATGTTTTAGCCCAAATACTTCTTTGTTGAGCACCTTATCAGTGTTCTATACCATGCTAGTCATTTTTGTTTTCTCTGTTCAGACTCCAACTTAATTTAGATTCCTCATCCTGCTCAGGACTCATCATATTGCTAATAAATGAACTGTGATTACATGGGGAATGATGTGTTATTATGGTGTAGGCATACTGTGGATATTGCTTCATGGTGATTTTTTGTTGTTCTTTTTCAGTGTTCCATTGGCAAGCTACAATAATGGGGCCAGTAAGTATTCAGATTAATTTCAGAATAAATAGTTTATGTAATTTACTCATTTTAATCCAACTTTTCTTGTTATCAACAGAATGACAGTCCCTATCAGGGTGGAGTATTTTTCTTGACAATTCATTTCCCAACAGATTACCCCTTCAAACCACCTAAGGTAATTGGGATATGACAATTGTTTTGTATCTACTTTCGACAATACTATTGAAACAGTTTACAAAAAATTTTCCTTTTTTGATAGGTTGCATTTACAACAAGAATTTATCATCCAAATATTAACAGTAATGGCAGCATTTGTCTTGATATTCTACGGTCACAGTGGTCTCCAGCACTAACTATTTCAAAAGGTAATAGAATGAGTATTTGATATCAATATAAAAATCCTACTGTGTTTTTTGTCTTTTTAAGATTACTTATTCTTGGAAAGATTGCTCGGATTCCTTTTTTAAGAGGAAGTAGCAATCCCCCTTATTCTTTTTTTCTTTTTAAGTAATTTATTTATTTATTTATGGCTGTGTTGCGTCTTTGTTTCTGTGCGAGGGCTTTCTCTAGTTGTGGCGAGCGGGGGCCACTCTTCATCGTGGTGCGCGGGCCTCTCACTATCACGGCCTCTCTTGTTGTGGAGCACAGGCTTCAGACGTGCGGGCTCAGTAGTTGTGGCTCACGGGCCCAGTTGCTCCGCGGCATGTGGGATCTTCCCAGACCAGGGCGTGAATCCGCATCCCCTGCATTGGCAGGCAGACTCCCAACCACTGCGCCACCAGGGAAGCCCCCCCCCGCCCCTTATTCTTAAAAAGACCTTTAGACCCACTGGAGAGAGCTGGATTTTCAAGCATAGGTATTCCTTGGTGTCGTGACTGCTCTCTGTCCATTGCTCTTGCTATTCAAGCATAGGTTGGAATATGACTACTTGGTATGAATGTTTTTTTAGAGCATAGTAAAAGTAGAAGACAAACAATGTCTCTTCCAACCTTGAGATCCATGAATGGAAAGGATAGATATTGTTCCAGAATAATAAAAAAACAGCCATTGTAGAGGAATGCTTGTATACTATAAGCATAGACAGTAGTTTCTTGAAGAGCAAAGTATAGGTGAATTCATATTCACATTCTTTAAGGTTTTACCAGCTCTTATCTTTAGGTTTCTGTCAGGAACAGAATCACCCTCTAAGATAATCAATTTAATATAAATTTTTATTTGAGCATCTTAATCTTTGGTACATTGTGTGTGTGTGGGGGGGTGAAAATGTGTAGAGAAAGTTAGTTACCAACTTAGTGATGCAAGATCCAGTAGTTGTTTCTTTCTTTCTTTACTTTCTTACTTATGTACTTACTTATTTGGCTGCGTTGGGTCTTTGTTGCTGCATGCGGGCTTTCTCTAGTTGTGGCGAGCAGGGGCTACTCTTCGTTGCGGTGCACGGGCCTCTCATTGTGGTGGCTTCTCTCGTTGTGGATCACAGGCTTTAGGTGCGCGGGCTTCAGTAGTTGTGGCACACAGGCTCAGTAGTTGTGGCTTGCGTGCTCTAGAGTGCAGGCTCAGTAGTTGTGGCACACGAGCTTAGTTGCTCCACAGCATGTGGGATCTTGCCGGACCAGAGATCGAACCCGTGTCCTCTGCATTGGCAGGCGGATTCTTAACCACTGCACCACCAGGGAAGTCACAGGGTCCTTAGTTGTGGTATTCGAACTCTTACTGGTGGCATGCATGTGGGATCTAGTTCCTAGACCAGGGAGCGAACCCGGGCCCCCTGCGTTGGGTGCGCAGTCTTAACCACTGCGCCATCAGGGAAGTCCCCCTCTAATAGTTCTTCAAAATAAGACCTAGTTATATGAGGAGGTTGGGGATTTTTTTATATTCCTGAACTGAATATTATCTTATTTGTTGATGTGAGATTGTTCAACCCCTCGACATCATACCCAAATGAAATCACAAGTGGATTAAATGTTGTCAAAGTACAGATACTAGAAATAGGCTACAAGTATGATAATGGGCCAATATGTTTAACAGCTATGAAGAACATATATAAATCAGTAAGGAAAAACCTAGATCCCAATGGACAGAAAGGAACAGAGGAAATAAAAATTAAAATAAGTTCCCATTTTTCACCTTTTTAATTAACAAAGATCTTTACAAAAGAAAAATAAATGTTGGTGAACTACATTGAAATGAGTGCTTATATATGCTACAGATAGAAGTATAGATTTGTATAGTCCAGTCTGCCAGTATGTATTAAGAAATAAGAGATTTAATCATTTAATACCCTTTGACCCAGTAATTCTAGGTTCATTCATTTGTACTAAAAAAATAAGCCCAACGGTTAAAAAAAGTTCTCTGTGCAAGTACATTTGCAACAGTGTTATTTCTGAAAAATAGAAATTACATATAGACTCAACGGTAGAGGAGAAAATATATTGGTTCTGGAAGATGCATTCAAAAGAGTATTGATCCTTAAAAATATTGTGGGAATTAGGAAAATACAATGTTTGAAAAAAGCAGAAAAGAGATAAAGTGTTACACACTGTAACTTGCGTTGTATAGAAAGTATATTAAATAGCTAGAAAGAAATAGTTTGGGTATTTGGGGATGAAATTTGGTACATAAAAATATTTTTCTTTTCTGTCTACTTAAATTTTATCATTTCTTTAATGCATACATTTAGACAAGAGGCAACATAGTTTCATGTTAAAGAACATAGATTCTGGATGCAACTGCCTTTATTAGGATCTCAGCTCCACCTCTTATTGGATTAGACTTGAGACAGATTGGCTTCTGCATTCCACAGAGTTTTCATCGGTAGAATAGGGATGATAAAAACTATTTCACTGTTATTATGAAGATTAAAAAAGCAAAAATGCATAGTTAACTGGTTCCTTGTAAGCACCCAAATAACTGGGATAAAGGCACTATTGTAAAAAGTATTGGAGGGGACTTCCTTGGTGGCACAGTGGTTAAGAATCTGCCTGCCAATGCAAGGGACTCAGGTTTGATCCCTGGTCCGGGAAGATCCCACATGCCGCGGAGCAACTAAACCTGGGGGCCACAACTACTGAGCCCGTGTGCCTCAACTACTGAAGCCCAAGTGCATAGAACCTGTGCTACGCAACAGGAGAAGCCACCTCAATGAAAAGCCCGCACACTGCAATGAAGAGTAGCCCCCGCTCACCGCAACTAGAGAAAGCCTGCACACTGCAATGAAGACCCAATGCAGCCTAAATAAATTTTTTTTTTTAAAAAAGCAAAAAATCCATAGTTGACTCGTACCTTGTAAGCACCTAAATAACTGGGATAAAGGCACTATTGTAAAAAGTTTTGGAGGGGACTTCCCTGGTGGTGCAATGGTTAAGAATCTGCCTGCCAGTGTAGGGGACACGGTTTCGAAACCTGGTCCGGGAAGATCCCACTTGCCGCAGAGCAACTAAGCCCGTGCGCCACAACTACTGAGTCTGCACTCTAGAGCCCATGCACCGCAACTACTGAAGCCCATGCGCCTAGAACCTGTGCTCCACCACAAGAGAAGCCACTTCAATGAGAAGCCTGCCACAATGAAGAGTAGCCCCCCCCAAAAAAAAAGAGTAGCCCCCCACTCGCCGCAACTAGAGAAGGCCTACATGCAGCAACGAAGACCCAACGCAGCCCAAAAAAAGAAAAAAAAAAAGTACTGGATAGGAACTTCCCTGGTGGCACGGTGGTTAAGAAACTGCCTGCCAATGCAGGGGACATCGGTTCGAGCCCTGGTCTGGGAAGATCCCACATACTGCGGAGCAGCTAAGCCTGTATGCCACAACTACTGAGCCCGCAGCCTAGAGCCCGTGCTCCACAACAAGAGAAGCCACCACAGTGAGAAGCCCACACACTGCAACGAAGCATGGCCCCCGCTCGCTGCAACTAGAGAAAGCTCACACGCAGCAGCAAAGACCTAGTGCAGCCAAAAATAAATAATTAATTTTAAAAATTATTGGATATTTGTCATGTTGTAATTACGGTAAGACTTGCATATTCTTAAAAGTTAATTTTTTGAAGGAAACAAAAACTCTGGGGCATTAAATGAAGATTTCTGGGGTCCCAGGCAAAAATACAAACAAAAAATCAGAGGACCATATTTTTCAAAATTGTGACTAAAATAGTTTTCCAGATAAGTGACCCCTTTTCTTTTTGAAGGCCTCCTTGTAATTCAAGGGCTGCTTGTGAAAGTGTTCATATGCCTATTGTTCTTGTGATTTCCTGGCCTGGTTGCTCTTCTTTTACCAAGTAGCTGTAGAGATAGAAATCTAGATATAAATGGGGCCAAGAGAGGTGGGACTCTGTGTGTGTGTGTGTGTGTCTGTGTGTCTGTGTGTGTGTCTGTGTGTCTGGGGGGGCGAGGGGGTCTAGATACCTGAAATTGTTACCATAGCTTTTTTTTTTCCCTTTCCCTTCTGTGCCTGGTGTTGATTTTTTCAGTTGTTCTAAATCATAAGGGCTGTTAGTTTATTTGACTTGATATGTTCTGTCTAGATAGCTATCTTTTAAAATACCTGCAGTGCCATTTTGTTGAATTTGGTTATATCAACATACCTAGGTTTAGTGTTTTAAAGAAGGCCTGAATCCTGTATGTGATATAATTATCCCTTTAACATAGTCCGTTTTTTCTTTTTTTTAATTAGTTAATTAATTTTTGGCTGCATTGGGTCTTCGGTGCTGCACACGGGCATTTCTCTAGTTGCGGCGAGTGGGGGCTACTCTTCATTGCAGTGTGTGGGCTTCTCATTGAGGTGGCTTCTCTTGTTTCTGAGCATGAGCTCTAGGCACGCGGGCTTCAGTAGTTGTGGCACGCGGGCTCAGTAGTTGTGGTGCACGGGCTTAGTTGCTCCACGGCATGTGGGATCTTCCCAGACCAGGGCTCAAACCCTTGTCCCCTGCATTGGCAGGCAGGTTCTTAACCGCTGTACCACCAGGGAAGTCCCCATAGTCTGTTTTTGAGGGCAGTAATCTTGACCCGAAATGCCCTCCGCTTTGAGTATATAGGTAAGGGACCTAAATATACAGAAAACTTAAAGGAAGCAGATTAAGTGCATCATAAAGCCACTTGATTATATGTTTTTAGAATTGGAAGTGACTGTGGGTTATGGCACTAATGAAAAGGGGTATGTACTGATGAGGAATATATATATGTTGGTGAAAATTTAGTTACTTCAGTGAAGAGTCTCTACAAGCTGTGGAAATAGAAGTTATTCTCTTTATAGAGAAAGAAGGTATAGTATATTATAAGCCAAATCAATTTTCTACAAATTCAAGGATCTAAGTAGTGTACTAAGAACTGTTTTACCAGGTCCAGATAACCCGCATCCTACCTTCCTTTCCTGGAAAGAAAGAGAGAAAAGTTATTTACTTAAAACTTATCTTTTTAAAACTATACAAATGAACTTATTTACAAAACAGCAACAGACTCACAGACATAGAAGACAAATTTATGGTTGACAAAGGGGAAATGGAGCGGGGAGGGATAAATTAGGAGTTTGGAACTAATAGTTACACACTACTATATATAAAATAGATAAACAAGGACCTACTGTATAGCACAGGAAACTATATTCAGTATCTTGTAATAACCTATAATGCACAACAAGAATCTGAAAAAGAGTATATATGTATATGTATATGTATAACTGAATCACTTTGCTGTATACCTGAAACTAACACAACATTGTAAATCAACTATACTTCAATTTTTTTAAAAATTTGTCTTTTTAAAGTTGCCTTATTGAAATACTTGGAAGAGTAAATAAAGGGAACTTAACAAATACTAATGGTCGTATGTCTAATTTTAGGTGAAGAATCAGTTGTATTCTTGCCAGCTTGATAGGCCAGATAAGTTTCTTCTTCTATAGTCAGTAATTTCATGAACATTCAAAGATCTATAACTCCTTGTTGTCATTTCCAGGAAATACATGAAATCTTTCCTAATTGCTGTTAGAATGTTCTGTACTTGAAGAGGGCATCAGGTGATACACCTGACAATGGGAAGAGAAGATATTTTGGGAATGCCATCTGCCATTTGTGGGCAACAAGAATGAAGAGTCAGAAAACAGCTTGCCTGATGTTTTTTGTTTTCCATATACTCTTAAGGCAAGGAAATAGCTTTTTTTGTTAACAACTGAATGATAAAGGGCATGTAAACTTTCTCATCTCTCAGAAGCCCCTCATCTCCGTAGAATAGATTTGATAGGAAAAGGAATATTCCTTTTCCTGATGAATTTGATGTTTGGGGAGTAATGTGGGCTCTGAATCATTGTCTCTTGCTACAGAACATTAGAGAGAAATAAGGTAGCTGAGTTCTGGTAACATCAGAATAGAAGGATTGGAATTTATTTCAGTATGTCAGAGACCACTGGATTTAATGTAATTAGTGGCCTTAGCCTCCTCTTTGCTTTCAATAAGGAATACATAAGTTAATGAATTTGAACAGAGGAAATTGTACTGTTGAGATCTGTCTGCTACATTCCAGGTTGTCACTGAGGAAATGGCTTAGATGAGATTCTAAATCATTACTGAAAATAATTTGAGACTTTAGTTTGAGATATGTTGTATCCTCTATAATAAGTGTGGCCAGCCCCATTTGGGAGCAAGTACTGGCCTTTATGTTCTTAGACTAAATCGTTTTCAATTAAAAATGAAACAAATCCATTGCATCTGAATATATAGTACCTGCCATGGAGAAAGCAGTGATTGTTGGATTTCATAGTTGTCATTTCTTACTAAGAGCATTCAGTAGTGTGGTTGTCTTTGGAATTTTGAAAGCCATTTATCCCTGAACATGGGCTTCTAAAAATTGAACTTCATAAGCTGGGAAAAGTGTTATTGGTCTAGGATTTGGAAGACCTGGATTCTAATTCCACTCTAATTTTACTCACTAACCAGGGACATGAGGCAAGACACTTCACCAGCCTGGGCCAGCTTCCTCAGGGGTTCAAGCATAGAGAAATCTTAGAATCTTTGTTGATTACTGTTACTGTAAACTTAGGTAGAGCTTACAAAGCTGTTAGGCACTACAATATAAATAGGGTCTTAGAATTTTCTCTTGTGTTGGCATCTCATGTTTCTTTCAACCTTTTTGCTTTTGTTCCTCTACTAATTTGTATGTTTTTTTCATTCTAGTACTTTTGTCCATCTGTTCTCTGTTGTGTGATCCCAATCCAGATGATCCTTTAGTGCCTGAGATTGCTCGGATCTACAAAACAGATAGAGAAAAGTAAGTATGGTCTCCAGACAGCAGAGTATCTGTGGTAGGGTGGAGATGTTTTTGTCTAAGGGCTGAGTATCTGTCAGATACTTAAAATGAAGTCCTAATATACTCACCTGGGGACAGGAAAGAGGAGTATTTGCATCGAGTATCATTATAAGTAAATGATTTTATATCTGATTGTTTCATGACTCCTACTGCCTAGAAAAACTTTTCTATAGTATATTTTCCAACAGCTTTAGGTCTTCTGCTTGGCTTTTGACGTGTAAAGATTTTGCATCAAGAGCCCATTTGTCTTAGGTAGGTATTTATAAATTAATGGGAAAGAGAATTGATTTTCTACCATTTGGAATAGTGTAAAAAAGAAAGTGAATAAATGTTACAAGACATTGATTATTAATAAATGTTATTAGCCCCAAGTTTCCTTTAAAACAAAACTTGTAGAATTTACATATTTTAGAATTGTATTGTGAATTATTGAAGAGTGGTCAGGATATCACAAGAGATAATAACTGAGAGTATTGAAATTTTTGTTTGTTTGTTTTGTGTATTATTCAATTAGAGTGTGAAGGAAATAGTTGGGAGGTAGTGGATAATTTTCTAAAGTTAAAATATAAAAGATTAAACAATTAATTGAATTATTGGTTAGAGAGGCATATAAATAGGATATTTTAAAATGGAGCTGCATTGAGAATGGGGAATTCTAACAGCAATTGGTTCTTAGTTTAGTTTTTTTCTGTATTTAGGTCTGAATAGTATCTATAACTATGTATTCTTGGCTGCATTCAGAATAAAATTAGATCATGCATTTTTCTATTTGTGAATTTACTTAGAAATACTTTTTTTTTTTTTTTTTTTTTCGGTACGCGGGCCTCTCACTGTTGTGGCCTCTCCCGTTGCGGAGCACAGGCTCCAGACGCGCAGGCTCAGCAGCCATGGCTCACGGGCCCAGCCGCTCCGTGGCATGTGGGATCTTCCCGGACCAGGGCACGAACCTGTGTCCCCTGCATCGGCAGGCGGACTCTCAACCACTGCGCCACCAGGGAAGCCCATAAATACATTTTTTGATTAGAGAACCATTTTGTCCCATATTTAGAATTATGGGCATTTTTCCCAAGTCATTGTGGCGGTAATGGTCAGCAGAACTTTTTTGATCAAAGAATTAAAGATCCTTTTGCCCTGCTTATTTTACTACTAGAATGTTCTTCTGGAGCAATAAACCCATTCATTTTAGCAACCAAATTGTTAAAATAAGTCCTGCCAGAACTGGTTGTTTTATTGATGCAGGGGAAAGTGTTATGTCAATTTAATCATTATTATATGATTTCAAGAACCATATAATATAGAATTATATTGTTCCAAGAACTCCAAATAAGTCAAACAAGGGTTGAAGATTGTCTGTTAGAAATACGTCGATCAAGTATAGACTGAGGGTATGCCAGCAAGTGCTAAAATTTAATTAGAATCCTGTATTAGTAGCATTTATAGGATATTTCCCACTATCATTGAATAAATGCTTATTAGAAATTTGGAGTAGGAAGATGGCTTAGCTTGAATATACTATAAGTTATTCCCTTCAAGTTACTGCATTCGATAATGAATGAACTCTTTTGCTTTCTAACTGACTCCTCACCTGTGTTAAGCTAAGCTTCTCTTTGTGTGTACAGGTACAACAGAATAGCTCGGGAATGGACTCAGAAGTATGCGATGTAATTAAAGAAATTATTGGATAACCTCTACAAATAAAGATAGGGGAACTCTGAAAGAGAAAGTCCTTTTGATTTCCATTTGACTGCTTTCTATGAGCCCACGCCTCATCTTCCCCTGTGCACATGTTTACCTGATACAGCAGTGCTGCGTGTTGTACATACTTGGAACAACAAACTAGAAATACTGTACTTCTGTACCAACATTGCCTCCTAGCAGAGAAGTGTGTGTGTGACAAGCCAGTTCTCCAGGCATAACCTAGGTGTGAGACTAAAAGCTTTCCTTATTGACTTAAATTTGGATAACGGCAGAGTGAGGGGTGGTGGGTATGGTGTGTGCTTGGATGGGGAAGAAAAGCTCCACTGACCTGTAGGAGATTGTTTTTTAAGTGAAATCCCATTAAACTCAAAACAGTTATGAAAAGCAAGGCGAAGAACATGAAGCTGTTTCTGTATTCGTTTTATTCCGAAGGACTTAACGTCTTAGGTGAAAGTTATGACCAATCAGATTAAACTCTACCTACATCCTGTATTTTAAGGTCTAAGTTTAACTGGTCAACATTTAAATGGATTGGAGCTATTAGTAAGTAAAGTGTGATGGGCTTTGTTTCCAACTCTTTTACATCTCCCCACCCTTCAACCTTCGTCCTTCAGCCCCTCTTTCTCTCTTCCATATTCTTTGGTTTGTATGTGGTTTCTCAGTTAATACATAGCTAATAGCTCTTATTTTTCTTATGTTTTTAACTGCTTAGGTCTATCTGGATGTAAGGGTGAAAATTCATTCGATGGAAATACTTGTGTATATTTAAAGACCCAATTGCTCCTCTGGAGCCTGTACGTTCAAGAATGATTAATCTGTGTAATAAACTGATTACTACAGTCATTACATATAATTTTGTGTGAATAGGCTTTTTGATTTTAAGAATTTTGTCTAGCTGAGATTAGTGGTGGATTTTTTCCCACCCCTAAAATGTTTTCATTTATACTGGTTGCATTTCAAAATCATGAAACAATTCAGTTTACATAGTAAAAAGGATATCTTGAAAGTAATTTTACTGAACAAGATAAACGCATAAGCTTAAAAGAATTTTCATGAAATTTATATGTGCAGTATTCCGGGAACATGACTGTTAAACTAAATAAGAAATTTGCTTTATTATTGAAACTAAGCTGCATTTCACTGAAACCTTGTGACATTCCTTTGGTACATAGGACATAAAACAAAGGCATTGCTATTTGGTAAGTTCAGCTTCTGTGATTGTGATTGTAAAAACAACATTGACCAAACCTGGGAAACATGAGCACAATCTTGTATTGGAGAGTCTACATAATTACTTTGCACTAACATTGCAGGATGTTCATCCAATTTTAAATTGTACTGTATGTGGCTTTTTGGTCTTCCCTTGATGCTAGTAAAATGTAGTTTGAAACTTGTAAACAGCTGTGTTTGCCAGAAACATCGTTCCTGTGAACTAGGCAAGTTACTTTTTTTCCCCCTACTTCTCCTAATCTAACTGTAAACCAGGCCAGCCTGAAAGCAATGGCTGATGCTCTCTAGCCGTCAGGTTCTTTCAAATGCATCTTTACACTCTTGCACAAAAATTGAGGAATAAATGTCCACTGCTTTTGGTTTTAAACTTGTTTAACTTGTCTTATCTCTCAGTGTCACTATTCCATCTCAGAACTAAGGTGTGATACCTGAAACCTTTAAAGTGCTTCATTTTAGCTGCTGGCTACTTATTATTAGCATTTCTAGCATCCTTGACCTTGCAAAGAAGTTTGACTATTAATAGTTGTGGGTAAAGGAGTTAGAATTGAGCTCTAACCTAAAATTACCCTCGTTCTCAGTATCATGGGTAAGTGGGAATTCAGTTTTTGACTGTTGACCATGGGCTAGTTGCACAGATCCTGAAAGCCCCATTCTTTGTCATCTTAAACAGCAGCCAGCTTATTACCATTTATTAGGTCATAATGTAGATATTTTCACAAGAGTACTTTTAAGTAAAAGTCATCCTGGTGTTCATGAAACATTTGGCTTTTGAATGCAGTTTGGTCTTGCTCATTTGAGTTTGGAACATATTTGGTCCAGTCTGCTTACATATGCCTTGGCCAGAATGAAGGCTCAGTGAGGAGACCACCTTCCCCACTCACAAAAAAAGTGTGTAACTCAGGATGGGCCTCATCTGGGATCACATTGCTTTTTACAGAAGTGTCTGTAGTTTTATCACATGTGAAAGCTTGTTTGCAGTAGATTTGATTATCTTGGTGGGCAGTGGTTATAAAGGAATGTCAGTGTATGGGTTCCCATTGCTTCTTTTTTGTTTTTAATTGAAGTATAGTTGGTTTACAGTGTTGTATTAGTTTCAGGTGTACAGCAAAGTGATTCAGTTTCATATGTATATATATATATGTATATATGTGTGTGTGTGTATATATATAGATAGATAGATTCTTTTTCCTTATAGGTTATTACGAAATATTGAGTATAGTTCCCCGTGCTATATAGTAGGTCCTTGTTGGTTATCTATTTTATATATAGTAGTGTGTATATGTTAATTGCTTTGCTTCTTTTTTTTTTCTTAATGTATTTTATTTATTTATTTTTGGCTGTGTTGGGTCTTCGTTGCTGCGCACGGGCTTTCTCTAGTTGTGGTGAGCAGGGGCTACTCTTCGTTGAGGTGCGCAGGCTTCTCATTACAGTAGCTTCTCTCGTTGCAGAGCACGGGCTCTAGGCGCCCGTGGGCTTCAGTAGTTGTGGCTTGCGGGCTCTAGAGTGCAGGCTCAGTAGTTGTGGCGCACGGGCTTAGATGCTCCATGGCATGTGGAATCTTCCCAGACCAGGGCTCGAACCTGTGTCCCCTGCATTGGCAGGCAGATTCTTAACCACTGCGCCACCAGGGAAGCCCCTGCTTTGCTTCTTAACAACATGGAGTGCTTGATCAAGTTATAGTTGGAACAGTCTCTTTTGGTAAAGCTACATGATTTTGGATACCTGCATGCTCTGTTACTGGCCAGTGGTCAAAGGTAGCGTTGTCCTGCTAGTTTGTAATATAAAGATTTGGAAAGAGGACTCTTGGGGTGGGAGCAGCAGGGAGGTCTTTAGAGAGAAGGATGTGGTGGTCAGAGAGGGGGGCCCATGTTCTCTGCACTGACCTAGAAATTGAGGCATTCCTTTTCTACTTCCAACAGCTACAGTATTCCACTTTTCTAGTCATTCCTCTTTGCCTCAACAAGTAATTTGGAGCCCTAGGTAGGTTGTCAGGAGAAATGAATTATTTCTAAACTACAGTTGGAATGCCTGTAAACCGCCCCTTGTCTGCAATTAGAGTGAAACTGTGGCTTTTGTCTTAGTCTGCTGTACCATACCCATTAACAACCAGTGGCTAGGTTTTAATAGAAGAACTTTCTTCAGTTCCTAGATCTTCTGAATTATGAACACATCTTTCCTTCCTTCCTACTCAGGAATAGCATCTTTATTACCCCTGCAGAAAATTGTCATTCATGTTAGGAGCCCATCTCCATTTCATTCCCTTTGTGAAACAGTCTTTATTTCACATGATGGGTTATTCTGGTGATTGTGATGGTAGAGAAAGCAGATTTTTTTTTTCCCGTTTAAGCAAAGCACAAATGCTGACTCAACGTAATATCACGTAAAACTTTTTCTCTTATGTTTATAACTCAACAGATTGGTAGATCCAGAGGAACTGTTATAATCACTATATGGGACATACTGTATTAGTATATCAAAAGTTTATTCCAACCCATTTCTTCTTTTATATTCTAAAACATCTTCATTATGTTTGATGAGATAGATCCACAAGAAGATGGAGGTACCCAAGGCCAGTCCGGCTTTCAGCCAGTCAGGTTTGTCATCTGGTAGCTCCCAAATGTAGAACTTAGAGCGTGCTAAAAAGCCATTCAGGATCCTGGCCGGGGCCAGCAGCCTGGAGAGGGTGGAGAAAATAGACTTTTAATATGAGAATAACTATGAAGGTAGCAAACTATCAGAATATACATTCATATCCATCCAGGAAGAGAAAATAGACTTCTTTGGGACACTCCTGGAGCCTGTTTCCTGTTTCATCATTCCTTTGTTGTGCATGTGCTTAGATGAAAAGTGGCTCTGAGTTCTCTGTACCAAACAAAAGGCTTCCTTAAAAGCCTTTTCCTAACCTTAGCCCCAGCTGGTATAAGTGGTTGGTATTCAGGCACCTCTGAATATTTCCAGGGATATTCAGAGGTGCCTGAATACAATTCCTGGGATGGGCTTAGAAATAATGAAAACCGGCCATGGGATCACTTTCTCAGGGTGATCCCGAAACACATACATTCCCCCATTGTTGCCATATTTTACCCTAGTCAATATAAGTGGCAAAGCTCAAAGCTTGGCACTGACTGTAAAGCCTTTAAGGCCTTTGGTCTCAGTGGCTCAATGTGTGACACAGTCACCAGCCAGCTTTGCCCTTTCTCAGTGCCTGCTCCTGGGCTGATTGAAGAAGAGGCAGAGTCAGACATTTTTGTGACAATTGATTACTTTTCATCTTTGAATTTTTTGTGGAGCTGCAGCCTGCCTCTTATCGGATGAAGAACTATATGAATGTCTTAGCACCAGGATAGCACTTAATAGTTTTCAGTTGAGTGGGGGTTTTGTTTGCTTTTAATCTCCTGTGTGAGTTGTTATTAATAGAATGGCCTTTTCCAGGGCTGGGGTTCCTGATAACCCTACAGTGTATATACACTGAAAGCAAATGGTTGATCACCTTTGGAAAGGCCAAGAAGTTACTGAGTGCCCAGGCCTCTGGTGACTGATGTCCAGAGAAGAGCAGCACCAGCCTCAGTCAGTGTGCCATGTTCCTTTTCAGACTTCTCCTAAGGATACGAGGGGCGACAGCAGCCATTTTCCCAGGAACCTCGCTCCTTGCCCTGAGCCACTTGTTCTCCTGTTTGAATTTCTTCCTAAGTACTTAAAAATCTTGACTCTTAAAGGGTACTCCCCTACCCTAAATTGTAGGGTCTCTAGAGAACGAGAGTGAGTAGGAAGGGTTTGGCCAGCTTTCTCACCTTTGAAGTTTTCCATAGGAAGTGAGTAGCTTTGAAAGCTCTAAAACTGCTATTTAGGCCTTCTGACTTGGAGGTTTCTAGAAACAGTACACAAGTACAACCTGACATTTGTTTGGGCTCCAGAGCCAGCTCAGGGGTGAGAGATGTTCCATGCTTGAGGTAGTTGGCAAATCTAGGCTACCTACCTGATGGGCTTCTGGAGCTTCCCCCAGCTAATTAAGGGGCAATACTGGTTAGGTCTTTCTGGGCAGTCTCCCCCCACCTCCATTCCATATCTCTGCCATCTTTGAAAGGTGTGGCTGCTTGCAGGGTGTTGCAGTAAAAGTTGAGGGGAGCTGGCCTTGTTTCAGAGGCGCCCAGGACTCCCAGTCACCTGCTGCAGTGTAACAGAAGGAACCAGGGGAACAAAGGCTTTCTCAGACCTGCCAGAGAAGTTGAGCTTTTTCAAAGGATGGTTCCAGATCATCTAAGCCTGGCCCTCCTTTGGAGGGGACAAAGAGAAGGCATAAGACAAGGGGTAAAGGGGAGGTTCTGCTGCATTGCAACAGGTTATGGGGCAGGCACTGTTCCCATGAGTGTGGGGTTTTAACCTCTAAGCTGGAGAGAAAGGACACTTGAAGTTTTGGATGTAAATTTTGGGAAGAGGGGCAGAATTCCTTTGTGATTTCTCCTCTGACACACTGTGTCCCTGGGTTCCTCCCTGCTAATCCTGCCTCCTGCCGCCTTCTGACTTAAGTGACAGTTGGGTAGGCTTAAGTTTCTATGCCCACAGATGGAGGAGGTGACTGAAGTGCATTTGCTTGGGTAGGGAGCGAGCTGGTATCTGAGTGGATGCTAGTGCCTGAGTTGCCAGCAGAGGGCAGTGGTGACCTATAGCTGTAACAACCATGAGGTAGGTGGTCAGTAAATCGGCTTGGACAGAACCTGGGAGGAGCTTTGGTTGGGGTGGGGAGGCCTGTTTGGGTTTGGCTTTGTTTACTGTTTATCCAGAACTGGATGGCCCAGTGTCTAACTCATTATGCTCCATCATAGCCTTAATCACACTGAGGGAACAGATTAGTATTCTAGCCCAAGGCCTGCCAGAAGTGTCAAGCCACCAGCTCCCCATTCCCCTCACCATTGGTATAGTAGCCGTATGCCTGTGTGTGGACAGGTTCGTAGGGACCAGGCCAGGGCCTTTGCCCACCTAACTGCAGGTTGCATGGGGACAAAGGCCCATCTGTTGCTTCATGTGAACAAGGGGATTTCATATTTCTGCCACTTCTCTGTCTGGTGCCACTGTTACCTTTCCCCAAAGGCAGGCAGTCTCTCTGACTCTAGCCAACTAGCCCTGTCTCCTTTGCCTGCCTACCTACTCTGGGCAACCAGGACATGACTTTTCATACCTGAGGGGTGGAGGTCTGGGGACAGGAGGAACAGAGCTGGGGGCTGGTGATAGGGCCTGGGAGATGTTCTTGCCTTGTCCTTTTCAATCTTATCTTGTGTGTTGGGGCCCTAGACTCCCCAGTCTTCCAGCCCAACAGCTGTGAGCCTCCAGGGCCACTACCGGGAAGCCAGCTGCCTCTTCTTGGGGAATTCTTTGAAATTCCAGGCTCGGCCATCTGGGTATGCAAATATCTCCAGATTTGCTGAGCCCTCCAAGTGGCTGCACCCCAGGCAGAGCTGTGAGAATTAACTGCCACTACCCCCGGATGGGGAAAACTGCCTGGGGGCTGTTGGTGCATGGAACCTGCGCTTTCACCTGCTGAGAGACGCTTTAAGAGTGGGAGAGAGAGGAGTCCTGGGGGCTCCCTAGGTCCTGCTCTAGTTACTAACTGTATAAGGGATTTTGCATCCAAAGGGTGAGTTGGGAGACCCTTGGGGGCCCTTCCTGGAGTGTGAATCTCTGAGCATAAGGAAGTTCCTGCAATATGGAGGGAAGCCTTGGGTCTAGCGTGGCTAGAAGGGTGGGGGCTATCTGCAGGGAAAGCTTCTGGCTTCCTACCATGCCAGATCCAGGCAGTAGAGCTGGCTTAGGCAGCCCAGAGTAGGCCCAGCAGTCTGGCCCCCAGAATGCCTTGCTTTCTCCCAGGCCTCCCCCTGGGGCTGGTTATCTGGCTGTAGCAGGAGGAATGTGTGATTTGAGTGGGAAGGGTGGGGGGGCAGGGTCAGGGCGGAAACCTGGGAATGTGGACTCCCTGCCTGTCCCTGTCCCTGTTGGAGGGAGGGAGCCATGGAGAATGTGGCTGACAGGCCCCAGGCGTGGGAGAGTGTAGGCCTGCTTGTATGTGTGAGTATGTGCGGGAGGGGGCTGCCCATGTGTGTAGGAACGTGTGAGAGAATTGTGAGCATGGACATTCCTTAGTGTTTATGCATATGGGTGTGAGCCTAAACTGTGTAGCCTTTGAGGAACAGAAGTCGAATCTGTATTTGAATCACAGGCCCATGACTTTTCAGTTGTATATTCTTGAGCAACTAATTTCTCTCTCCTTTGCTTGGTTTTCTCATCTGGAAAATGGGCACTTGGCCCAGCCTGGCCCATAGGCAATGCTTGGTGGAAAATGGCCTTATCAAATTAAAGGGTTGCGGCTGTGGGTGCTTATGGATTCAGGGTAGTAGGCGTGGGTAGTTGGACATTTTTGCTGGACTCTTATACAAGCCAGATGATTTTGAGCAGGACCAGCTCCTGGGACACCCAGGGACTTGGGGCAGGCTGTCTGGGCCCCTTTGGGGCCTATGCCTTTCATACCCACTTGGCAAGGCCTGCAAGAATGTGCCTAGGGCTTCCCTGGTGGCACAGTGGTTGAGAGTCTGCCTGCCGATGCAGGGGATGTGGGTTCGTGCCCCAGTCCGGGAAGATCCCCGCGGCTGGGCCCGTGAGCCATGGCCGCTGAGCCTGGGCCTCCGGAGCCGGTGCTCCGCAACGGGAGAGGCCGCAACAGTGAGAGGCCCGTGTACCGCAAAAAAAAAGAATGTGCCTAAAAACAGAATGGGTAGGCATTTAGATGGTGGACATGCCTGGCCAGCCTGTGTGCCCCTGCACAGGGTTTGTGTCCCTCTGTTTCTCTTGGGGGACAAAAGGGGAGCTCAGATACCCTTTCTGGTGAATAAAAGCCTGGAAGGGGATGCTCGGAAGAGCTGCCTCCAGCCATCTGGGAGTGGGGATGTTGTGGAAGGAGGCCAGACCTCCCCCAGCTGTTTCCCCGCCCTACCTGAAGGGTGAGAGTAAGGGATGAGACATGGGTGATTGTAGCACTAGCCCACAGCCCAGAATCCTTGCTTTCCCCCATTCTAGAGCACAGGCCACCTAGTGGTTCTACGCTCTCTTAAAGAGTGCCTGTGTGTGCGTGCATGAGGTCTCGAAGGGGGGCAGCCGTTGGAATCTTGGATCAACAGGCAGGATTTGGGATCCAGGCACAGAGAGGCTGGGGAATTAGGCAGTGTTACACAGCCAGGCAAAACTAGGGAATGTTTGAAGCCTTTCCGGGTGGCACCTTTAGGGGGAGCTCCCTGGCTGCAAGGGATTCCTGGAAGCCCCTGGGAGGTCCCAGGCCTTAACTGGAGGAAATAAGGGCTACAGCCCAGCTGGCCCTACAACTGGAAGCACAGGAGTGGCCTGTAAGGGTGTGTTGAAGGAATGAGGGATCTTGGCCTTGTTCCTACACACATGTACCACTGGGAAATGGTGGTGGTGAGGGGTGGGGTGGATTTCTGAGATCAGGGGCCAGCCCTCTTTCCTGCTTTAGATTTGGAAAAGGGAGCGCTCTGGAACTGATGCCTCGGTTTCTGTACAAAAAATGGCGGAATGGAGAGAGAGACTGATTAGGGATGGTCCTTAAGGAGCTTGCGTGGGAGGTTCTGGACCTTGTTTTAACTGAGAGAGCAGATCACTGCTGGGTGGGCGGTGCTTTGTGTTCTACAGCCTTGTGAGAGTGGCAGGAAATGGGGCCAGTAGCTATGTACTAGTTGAGTTGCACCTGATGAGAGATTGGGGGTGGTTTCCCCACGGAAGTCCCAAAGTGTGTGTGGCCAGTGTGGCAGTGTACTAGGGGAATTGATATGTATGGCCACTGTGTGAGTGAGTGCAGCAGTGTGAGTGGTTTGTGACACTTGAATTGTGTTTCCCAGGTGTGTGTAATGGCTGAACTAATTTTGTTGTTGGGATGAATCAGGTTCCTGGACAGGAATGGACCTATCTGGAGAGAGTGATGCTATTAAGTAGTTACAATCATATTGATATGACTTAACTAGTATACAGACATTAAAAATGATCCCACTACCCTCTGTGTTTTGAGTGCTTACCATGTGCTTGGCCCTGTGCTAAGTGCCTAACCTGCAGTAACTCATTTGGTTCCGTCAGAACCCTGAGAGTTAATGCTGGTTTGCCTGTGCCACAATGTTTATTGTGCCATGTTATATTCTCGTTGGCGGATGTGATACAGCTGCATCTCTGTCTTACTTGCTGAAGTGCAACTTGTGGCAGTGTGGGGTCCTGTTGTATACTTGGGCTCTCTGTCCTGTTTTGTGTTGCCAATATGGGGCTCCACTGTGTTGTTCCATAGTTTAAGACCCAATTTGACAATGTTTTTTGAGGTGATGGTGATGGTGTATAATTTGGCTGTGTGACTTTTTTGCTTTGTTGTGCAGCCAGAGTATGTAACTCCCTTCTGTCCTGTAGTTGAGACCAGCTAGTAGAATGTATGACTTACTTTGTATTTTGGTGATGTGGGTGTCTAGTGTAGGGTCATCGGTTGTGGTGGTGTGAACTGGTTGTGTGACAGCGTGACTGGCTGTATTGTTATGTGTCTGTGACCCTATTGGGTGTGTCCGGGGGAACCATTTGTTTGACCCCTTGACCCTCCTGTCCTAACTTGTGTCAGAGACTGTTGTAGTGTGCTGTAACTCCTTGAGGTGAGTGTGCTTCCTTGGTGGGGGCAGTGGCCCATAGTGGCCCATCCCTGTACAGATTGTGTGTCCATGTCACCCCATGTGCCTCTGTGCCCCTTTTCGGGTCTGTGTGTTGTCTGACCTCAGCCGCGTATGCCAGCACCACTGCCCCTCCCCCGTGCCGCCCGCCCGCGCCGTGCAGCGATCGATCGCCATTGATTGTCCCTGACGAGCTGCTC
Organism: Delphinapterus leucas; assembly: GCF_059928025.1. Taxonomy (NCBI): domain Eukaryota; kingdom Metazoa; phylum Chordata; class Mammalia; order Artiodactyla; family Monodontidae; genus Delphinapterus; species Delphinapterus leucas. The sequence continues at coordinate 117,842,128 of NC_143131.1, forward strand.
CACTTTCCAGCCAATGTCAGGAGGGGGGATCTCCGCCGCCCTGGCGGTGTCATTTCCACACACTCCCTGGGCTGCCGCCAGCGCGGGCGCCACTAAGAGCCGGCCTGGATTGCCCAGAGCGCGGACCGGACCGCCCACGCCAGGACGCCCGACGGAGAGGCCAGATCCCCGCCTGCCCGGCCTGCGGCCCTGCACCCAGACCTTCCTCCCTGGGTGGGTGGATGCTTGTCGCTCCACTAGTTTGAGCTGGCCCCGGGGAGGGCGGGGGCATGGTCGGTGCGCCTGTGCGCTCTCGGGTGGGGGCGTGGGGGGCTGTTTCCGGCGGGCGGAGGCGCCTGCGGGCCAGCTTTGCCGTGGCCCAAACAGATGCTAATGATTTTCCGGGAGGCGCCGGTTATCTCTGGCCCCAGCCAGCCAGTGCTCGGGCCTGAGCCGGGCATAGACACCTCCCCACCCTCCTCCTCACCCATATGAGCCTCGCCAAATGACCACCTGGCCCCGAGTGGACAGTGGGGGTCGCAGGCTCCCTGGGGTGCCCCCAGAACTCTGGCTGCAAGGGAATGTTTGCTCCTGTCCACCCAAGATGCAGCTGCATTCTCCTCTGAACCCTTCCCAAAGCACCCCCCCATCTGAACAGGGGAAACTGAGGCTCAGAAAAGCCCAACCCAAGGTCATGCTGACCCACCACCTGCTGGGCTGAGTGGATCACAGCCTCTCAAGGCCACCGTGTCGGGGACTCAGCCTTCCTGGTCCCCCTTTGCCCAGGGGCCAGAGCCAGTTTCCAGGCTCCCCGGTGGAAGTGCTGACGTGGCTTCAGGCAGCTGTCTGGGGCCGGGAAGCGGGGCAGATGTCACAGAGCCCAGGGGAGGAGGCGCCTCCATGGGGAGGGCGGGCAGGGCCTCTTGCCTGGCGAGACACGCCTCCTCCCCCTAGGCCTGGCATTGTCTGGGACTGGGGCATAGCTGCTGCCCAGGCTGACCCGCCTCCAGTTCTAGTCCCAGCTCCTCTGTGTGCCTGCTAACAAGTGCTGTAACCTCTCTGGTTCTCTTCCTCCCGTGTGGAGGAATATAACAGCACCTGCTTTGGATGAGTGTGAGCCTCAGATGAAAGCAGAGGTGTGCAAAGCCCCCAGTCCAGTGCTGGACATACTGTTCCTGCTCAACATGTATTAGCAATTATTATTATTGTCTTTGCAAGTGGGAATTTGGTGTGTCCAGGAGCAAAACTGAGTCCTGAGAGTGCCAGCTGGCTTCAGAGGTCATTCCAGCCAGCCTCCTGCCTTGGTGCCCCTGGCCCTCTGCATTTCTCATGCCTGTCTAGCTTTGTTTCTTCTCCCTAAAGTGTCAGCTCCCCTCAGCTCTGCCTGCTGCCAAGCTGCCCCCACCCCCCCCCTTATCGGTGTAGTTCCCTCCTATCTGGCCACCACATTGGGTCCCTCGAGCAGCACAGCCCCCTGGGAACAGCAATCGATGGGGCGGAACAGCCTCCCTGACAGATGGACCCATGGAGGCTGGGCTGCTTCAGCAGAGCTCCCTAGGAAACCAGAGACAAGAGCCGAGCCACCATGGCTGCCTCCTAAATAGAAATGGGAGGAGGCAGAGAGATGAGGAGGAGGCCAGAGCTTCCAGCCAGCCCCATGCTGGGCCAACCCTCTGGGGATGGGTCTGGTGGGGCAGGGCAACCCCTATACTTTTCCACAGATCCTCTTGAGGGGAGGGCTCTGTAGGGCTCGCTGGGTAGGTAGGATATGTCTGAATTCCCATCATGGGCAGGTGAAGTGTTGCCGTCCCCATCCCCCCATGGGCACTTTTTCTAACAAGCCCAGAGGCTGGTGGGTGGGTGGGCAGGCAGGCGGCTTACCACATTCCTCAGGCTATAAGGGGCCTTTGAAGCCAGAATGGCAGGAGGACCTTCTCTGCCTGTTGGGGGTGGGAAATGATGAGCCTCGGCCCCTGTGAGTGTTGTGTGGAGAATACCTCCTATCTCCTACCAGGCTCCCAGATTAGTCAGGGACTTCTTCCAAGGGTTTCTCAACCTCAGCACTATTGACATTTTGGGCCATTTAATTCTTTGTCCTGTGCATTGTAAGATGCTTAGCAGCAGTTGTGACAACCAAAAACATCTCCAGATATTGCCCAATGCCCCCTGGGAGGCAAAATCAGCTCTAGTTGAGAATCACTGGTCTAACCTCAGGACCAGCCCCCTGGGTTGGAAGGGGTGGCTAGGACCCCATGGGGATGCCATATATCCTCTTCAGTAGTGGAAAGGGAGGTTTCCAAAAAGGCTCTGTCCCCAGCTGTCTCAGGCCCAGGAGGGTGGGAGACACTCTCCCCCCTCCCCATGGCCCCTGCTAGGTTGGAGGGAACCATGCTTGCCTGAGATGGCAGAGCATTTGGCGTCACTGCTCAGCTGCACCAGGCTTGGTGCCAACACCTTACTGCTGAGACTACATAGCATGGGGGCGGGGGAGCGGGGGCGTTCATGGGGGTACTCAGGCTGCCTGTGCGACCTTCTGCCCAGCCAGCTTGAGATGAGGGGAGCCAACATGGATGATCAGCCTCCTGCCTTCCCTTGGTGCCCTGGCAATGTCTCTGCTGCCTCCCTCTAGGCCAGTGTTGGGTTGGGAGTAGGTCTGGCAGGACTGAGAGCCAGTGGGGGCTACTGCCTGGAGCAGGATTGTGGACACAAGTCCAGCGGACCCAGCCAGCTGACAGCTGGGCCACCTGAATGCCGAGCTCTCCCCTTGAGGAAGGGGAGGAAAGAAGACACTGTGGGTGGCTAAGTGCTACCTGAGTCCCCCCCAACCCAGAAGCCCTTGAGCCTGAGGACTGGGGAGGGAGCTCCCTCTGGAGTCATCTCCCTCTTCCTGCTCAAGCAGGCAGGCAGGCACTGAGGTAAGGGAAAGTTTTCTAGAGCATAGTGTCACTGCTGGGAAGTCCCTACTTATGTCTAACCTACTTCCTTTCTTCCTGTAGCATCTGCCCTCTCCTGGGCTGTGTGGTTCTCTGGCCAGGGTGTGCCCTTATTCCTGGGGAAGAGAACCCCATGGGGGAATTTTCAGTCAAAATAAAGGTCAACAGGTCCTTGTGTGGGTAGAGGGATGAGGGTGCCTAACTGGGCTCAGCTAGGGGATGGAGAAGAGCACTGGTGCCAGTTGACAGACCAGGGCCTACAGAGAGCAGGGTTTCCCCAAGACACACTGAACCCAGCACCAGCCTAGGGGGTCCTAGGGTGGGGAGGAGGAAGTGGCCTGGAGGTGGGCAGTGGCTTTGTAACCAGAGATGGGCCAAGCGGTATGAGGCAGCAGCTTGGAGCTGGAGTTTAAAATAGCGCCTCGGCCTGGCCAGGATCGGGTTCGGGTCACCCACAAGGCAGTGTGGCCACGACCATCCGGCTCGGGTTTCTTGCCACCCTTGATGATTTAATGGAGGAGGGGGCTACCCAGGTAGATGGGCCTAAGAAAGGGGGTCCAGGCACTGCCACTTACAGTCCCCTGAGCAGGCTCTTGCCTGTTTCCTTTCTCCTCCACACCCACCCCCACGGGACAGATTGCCCCAGCTGCATCCTGATGCCCTCCCTCCTCTTCAGTAAATATTTGACACCAACTGAGGACCAGGTACTTGACAGAGCATGGAGATGAGTAAGGCCTTGATCTTGTCTAAAGCCCAGGAGTTTTGGTCCCCAGGAGTGCACAGAAGGGGGAAGGTGATAAGTATTCAGCAGAGACCCTCCACTGATGTCCTAGCCTCAATCCTGAAAGTCCTAGGCATTGGGAAAGGAAGAGGCAGAAAGACCCCCACAGGCTGCAAGAGAGGAGGGTTAGACCTCAAATAAGCCTTCCAGTGAAGAAATGGATTATGGCTACAGTGGAGAAGGGAGAATGTCTTCTCAAAAGCTAGTGATCATCCTTGAAAATTCCCCAGGGTGGTCCACTCCCCCAGTGTTCCCTGGCCTGCCCCTCCCCCAAGGCAAAGCCCTCAGACATAGATCTGAGAGCACATTCTGGTCCTTCTCTGTCCAAGCAGTGATCACTTCCTCAGGCTGACCCAAGCAATAGGGCAAGGGGCGAGGGGATATGGGGGTGGGGGGGGTCCCCTCTTTAGTTTTTTGAGGGAAGTAGCTCTAGCTCTGCCACGTCCCATTTTGCTGTTAGAAAGTGGGAAAAAGCTACTTCAATCAATAAAAAGTTCTAACCATAATCCCTTCTGCTCCACTCTCCCTTGCCAGAGAGTCTCTGGGCCCCTAGGGGCAGTAACAACCTCTGGGCAGTGGCCCTTGAGGCCTGGCAGGTAGGGTTTCTCCCCACTTTGCCCTCCTTCCCCAGCCATGAGTCCAAGGAGGTGACCCAGCAGGCCAAGCCAGCTCAGGGCCAGATCTCTCTCTAACTGGAGCAATGGCCATCTCTCCTGACGGAGCCCACATATATCTAAAAAAGCGTCTTGTATATCTTAATGATTTCTCAACAGCCCCTGATTGAAGCATGCTCAATTTAGCTGTGCCGTAAGTAACTTTTTATATTTCCTCGGGGAATCATTTCATTTATGAATCTTTTCTGAATCTGCAATCTCGATTAAAAGTTGATTTTTTTTTTTTTTTTGATCTCTGTCTCCTCGGCTTCTGAGATGCCTCCCTAGCGAAAAGGGTGGTAGCACCATCAGTCCTCCCTCCTTAGCCTGTCTGGGTCAGGAGAGTTCTTCCTGAGGTGTGGGGGGAGCAGCAGCCAAGCCTCCTCTGTGGTAGCAGCTGGGGCTACGTGACCTGAGGGGGAGCTGCCCTGGAGGAGGGGCTTACAGAGAGGTTGGGGGCATTGGCAGTCTCCTGCCCACATACCCTCCCCTACCTGCCTCATATCAGCCCCGCTACAACCAGTGTTACACTGGGGGGATTGTTCCGCCCATTCTGGCTTTAGGGTGTCTCCTCATCTGTAGTTTAGGAATTTAAGAAGGAGACAGAGAACCCTTCAAGGGTTCAGCTTGAGAGCACACAACGGGTTCAAATCCTGGCCCTGCTCCTGTACAGCTGCCACAGCCTAGGTAAGTCACCTCTCCTCTCAGAGCCTCAGTTTCCTTATTTGCAAAATGAGAATGTGATTGCTAAACAGATTACCAAGGAGGTAAAGGGTTTAGCACAATATCTTCAGAAAGGCAGCCTTGATTATTTCCCTTGGGGGACCCCAGCACCAGGAAGCAGGGTTGGAACAATGCTGAGGGTCCTATCCCAATTCTGAACGTATCTTAATTCTTTTCCTCAACCCATTCATTATCTAGTCCTGGTGATACCCCTTGAGGGTGAAGTGGGTGGGACTGGCATAGTTATCTCTCTGAGGATAAGGGTCTGGTGGGGTTGGGACTTGCCCAGGGGCTGCCCCAGGAGGCCCACCAAGAGCTCCTGACTCTCTCCTAAGAGGCAAAGGTCAGGGCTACAGTAGGAAGGCTGGAGGGCAAACTACGGTGAGAAGCTCTGAACTTAAGAGAGAAGGGCCTTCCCCAAAGACACCGTCCCCATCTCCCCCCCACCCACCTACCTCCAGATAGTCGGGGGAGGGATTTGTCCAGGTGCTGCGACCTCTGACTCTGACCTCTAACCTCTGACTCTGGCCTCCGGGGGGCTGGTGGGCTCTCTAAGTGTCAGAGTCACAACTGGGGGTGGGGCTGAGGGGACCCAGCAGCAGAGGCTGCTCTGGGAGTTAACGATTTACGAGGGGCCCCTTCCTGAGGCCTCCCTCCTCACAGGCCCAGCAAGGCAAGCAACCCGTGACTGCCCAGGTGGCTAGACACAGAACCAGTCCCGCCAGTTCAAAGAGCAGTTCATCCTGGGCCTACCCCCAGGCAACTGCCTGAGTACCCCATTCTCTGGAAGAGGAAGGCAAAGTAGGGGTTGGTAGGTAGGGTGTGGTCTGAGGAGGGAGGCTGGTTCCTGTTTTCCAAAGTCTCAGTGTGAGGGACCTTTAAGACCCTGCTTTGCCTTCTGGAGTCACATCTGTGAGGGGAGGCCTAGCCCCACCTCTCCACCTCCAGCAACTTTTCTCCATATCACCCCACCCTAGCCTGCATGTCTTGGGTAGAGCACTTTCTGGCCAGGCTTCTGGATGCCCAGGGCACACCACCACCGGCCCCCCCTCTTTGGGCCTGGTCTGTGGCCTCCAGGTTTGGGACGCTGTGTCCTCCCCTCCCCCAAGGCCCCTTTCTGTTACCTTGCGGCCCCTCCCTCTTCTTGACCCTGAGGCCATGGAGCCACAGCTTTGGCCTCTGGGAGCACACAGTCCCTCTTCCTGTTGGAGAGACAGTTGAACCATGATTGTGCCTAGTGAAGTCAAGAGTTACTGTCAGGGGACTTCCTGGTGGCGCAGTGGTTAAGAATCCGCCTGCCAATGCAGGGGACATGGGTTTGATACCTGGTCCTGGAAGATCCCACGTGCCACGGAGCAACTAAGTCCGTGCATCACAACTACTGAGCCTGCGTGCCTAGGGCCCGCGCTCTGCAACAAGAGAAGCCACTGCAATGAGAAGCCCGCGTGCCGCAACGGAAGAGTAGCCCCTGCTCCCTGCAACAGAAAGCCCAAAGCCTGAGTGCAGCAATGAAGACCCAACACAACCAGGGAGAGAGGGAGGGAGGGAGGGAGAGGGAGGAAAGAAGGAAGATCTTAAGAAAAAAAGAGTTACTGTCAGGGGCATGACAGACGCCCCCAACTGTCCCCACTCCCCTTCCCTTACCACATAAGGGCTGAGTTCCCTGGGCCTGGCAGAGCATGGGGCTACTTCTGGTTGTCTGGCACATGTGTAGCTGTGTGCTGGGGTGCAAGCGGAAATACAAAGTGTGAGTGTATGTGTTGGCCTGGCCTCTGCTCCCTCCCAGCCTCACCCCAGAGTCATTTTATTCTGGGACTGGAGTCCCCCTTCTGCCCACCTCCCTTCCCCACTGTTTACACAGCTCAGGGCCAGGCTGGGCCACCAAACTGACTTCTTAGGGATGGCTGGACCTTGGCCTCCTAAGAAACAGATCTAGCTTTTCTGAAATTTCCTTCTAGTTTCACGGTTCTCTTGTCCCTTCGGAGGTCATGGGGGCAGGGGTGGGGCCGAAGGGCCAGTGGTCAGTATGTGAGGGCTTAGACCCCAGAGGCGTGGGCCCATGTCTAGGCAGTCAAGCTTCCCTCTTCCCCTGCCCATGTTTGCACCCCCAGCCCTGCTCTGGAATTTTGGCCAAGGTCACAGTCCAGTGTGACCCCACTGAGCATTATCCTGCACCCTGCCCTGAGGCAGGGCTCCAAATGCCCTGGCTCTCATTTTCTGTGATACAGATGCGGGAACTGGGGCCTCAGGAGAGGCATAGGCCAAGCTCTGGGTTGGCCATCTTTATTGGAGACTAACTTCCACACTCCTCTCCATGCAGCCATTCCCAGTCACTGGATGTTTAATCAATGACTGACATTAGCTGATAGATGGTAGTCATGGAAAAGGTAGATCCCCCACACAAGGCATGGGTTTAAATCTTGGTTTTTCTACTTTGTAACATTAAGCAGTTGTCTTGAATACCAGGATTAAATAAGCATATTCACAGAAAGCAATTAGTGTGGTGCCAGACACATAGTAAGTGCTCAGAAAACTGTTGGCTACAATCCTTACTACTGGTACGTACTTAGTGCCAGGCTTCAGGCCCAAAGCAGGTAGGAGACTCTCCCTTACCCTCAACAAATTTTCGTGGGTGGTAGTAGTGAGGGGACAGGGAGACAATGAGCAAATAAAAGCTATTTCTGTGCAGTGTGGTCACTGTGGCCATAGGAGGGGACAGATGAGGGCCCCCAAAGCCAGGCCGCAGAGTACAACTGTTCAGTGCATGCACAGCAAAAAAGACACCTGGCCAAGGGGTCTAGGAAGACTGGAAGACAGTTTATGACCTGCTGCCACATGGGGGTACCTATATCTGCCAAAAAGTGGTAGCTTTTTCTAATTTGCACAAAGGTTAGTGCTGGCTCTGTAGATAGAAGCCAAACTGAGGTGGGGAGTAGAAGTCAAAGAAGGTTCCCAGTGGAGTGATACACGCTCTTGGGCTTCAGTGAGGACTTCAGGAGGTGAGCGTGATTAAGGCCCTTCTGGGCAGAGGGAACAGTGCATGCAAAGCCACAGATACTTGAAGGGAAGTTTTGGGGTGTCTGAGGGAACCACCAGTGTTGAGTGGTGTTGGTCAGCAGGGCTCAGGGATTGCAGGGAAGAACAGACCAGTTAGGGAAGCCAGGCCAAGTTGGGGAAGGGGCTTGAGCTGAGCCCTATGGGCTCTGATTAGTCACTACAGGATGAGGAACAGGTGAACCCCAGGCAGATCTGTGTGTGAGAAGCCTCACTAGGATAGCAAATCTCTGAGGTTAGGAAAACAACTTTGGTGCCAGTCTCATGTCAGTTTCCTCATCTGAAAAATGGGGACAATACTACTACTGGGGCTGATGTAAAGATTAAATGAGATAAGTTACCTTAACTATTTAGCTTAATGCCCTGCTCAGGGTAAGGGCTTTGTAAATGCCAGCTATGGATATTATAACCAGGACCAGGAGAGCAGGATCCAGGGTACTGGACTGACACATTCCTACCCGGAAGACAGGGCAGGTGGGTGCAGGGCCCTTCTCTCCCCGACAGGTACTGGAGACTTATGGAATTTGCTTCCTGACTCTAAGCTGATTGATTGAATAGCAATATGAAACTCCAATACTCCTTTTCGGAGGGATTGTGAACCAGGATCCCTTTACTTCTTCTTGTGGAAGGGGCCTGGGGTGGGGATAGTCTCTCCCAAGGCCAGAGACCTCCCGCCCAATCCTTCCTGGGTGTCTCCCCCTTGTCTTACTTGTTATGGTAGAGAGTTCTATGTGGATGGTTTGCACGTGGTATTTCCTGTTCATGTTGCATTTTCCACGTGGACAGTTCTGCCACTCTCCTCTCTGGTTCCTACCCGAGGTGGATAAGTGAGGATCTGGGTCTCCCTCCACTTCTTAATTTCCAGGAAAAGGGGAAGACTCCAAGATCCACTCTCTAAACTAGGCCAGGCATATGCCAACACCTGTTCCCTGAGAAAGTCACCATTGGTATCACCTGACTCATCTCCATTGCAGCCTGCAGCCCCCTGGGCTTTGCCCTCCTGAGATGGGGAGGGGACAGAGGTCTTGGGGAAAAAAGTGGGTAATTAATAGTAATTCCCTAAGGTGGAGCTACTATCACCCCCACCCCCCATGGATTTCAGCATGAAGCTTTTTTCAGGTATGCAGGGCCTGATTCTGCACTCACCCTAGGCTTCAGAAGCCCTGAGGACTGAGTTTCATTTCTTGGGTCCTAATCCTCTGAGGCCTGCTGCTGACTCCTGGGCAACAGGTCCCACCTCACAGTTTGGGCCTCAGCTTCCCCAGAAAAGGTAGACAGTGGTGGGCTAAGTGTTTGCAGATCCTTGAGCATCTAGGCCTGGCACCCTGCTTCTTTTTGCCTTGTATGGTCAGTGCCTAACACCATACTGTACCTGACAGTCAGGGTGGGGCCCAGAATGTCTATCTTTAATTTAAGCAGTTTAGGGGTGATAATCTGGAGGTGTTCGTTTGTCTTAAAACCGTGTTCTCAGAGCAAGTACCTTGCTTTACTCACATGGTACGTTTGGTGTGGCTTTGAGGAAGCTTGCTGGACAGGCTAGGGAGCCATTCGTTGACACACAGTTAAAGGAGGACACTTCTCAGCTTTTGTGGAAGGGAGGGGGTGTCCAAGAGAGGGTCATTCCCTGTGGCCTGGGAGGTCAGGACAGGTAGAGAGACAACACATTCCAGATGAACTCTGCCCTCTGACACCTCCCTCACACCCCTATCCCCTGGCAGGGTCAAAGTCCCAAAGCCAAATTTAGAAGGCTTGGAGGGTGGGCACCAGCGGCTGCTCCCATGAGACCCAGGCCCCAGGCCCTCCAACACCGAGGCAGGTGGCACAGAGGAGGAAACAGCGAGGTGGGAGCTAGTTTTGCTTCTTCCACTGAGACTGCTCCAGTGGCTGGAGGCACCAGGTCGCCGCAGTTAACTCCCTGTTATCTGGGTCCCAATCGTTCTCAGGCTGTAATGTTTAACCCTAGGCAGACTTCGCAAACCGTCCTGCCCCTTTCCTGTTAGGGTCTCTGGTCTGGGGGCTGTGTTTTCTCTGTCTCGTGGAGGCAGCACAAATCCACCCCCATGAATTCCACAGAATTGAAGAAACTTTCCACTTTGGGATTATACGAGTGAGCCTGGGGCTCGCTCTGTGGGTCCCTGAAGTGGTGAGAAGACGACATCTGCAGCTTTAGGATTAGCCCGAGCTGGGCAGATGGAGGGGGCACTGAATGATGGCGAGGATATGCGGGCCCAAATCTGTACCCGCTGGGCTTTTGTTCTCTCTTTCAACCAGTGTCTATTGAGCGTTTCTCTGTGCTAGGCACTGTTTCGGGCTCAGAGTTCACAGGCCACGGTCTCAGGGCACCACAATGTAGTCGCTTTAGCTCCAGGACTCAGGGTTTCCTTTGGGGCCAGCGTAGGTAACAAAATGTCCTTTCTCGGATCAGTTTCCTCATCTGTGTAATGGGGACAGGAACCTCCACCCCCTTTCTCCCGGGTAACTAGAGCCCACCGGGTACGGGAATGCACTCTGGGAAGGGTGCAATCTTTGAACACGAGTCTAGCTCCAAGAGTGCTCGGCTATGAGTTCTCGGCCCTACGCGCACCTGAGCTGAGGGGCGCGGCCAAACCCTTCCTACTGGTCCTTGTAGCTTCGCGGCCGGCTGGAGAGAGGGGGCAGAGAGATGGCGGATTTCCCCATAAGGTGCGTCTCCAAGCCCATGCACTCCTCACAGAACGGGAGAGGTCCTCTTATTTTTTGTAAAGTTGCAGAAAAAGAGGTGAAGACGGGGCGCGCTGGGGAGCTCAGCCTGGGCCGACCTCGTCAGAGCGCGGGGAGCTTGAGGCGCAGTGGCTGCGGCTCCGGCCTCAGAGCCTGCGGCGTCCAAGTGGCCAGAGCTGCGTCGGGAGGGAGGCGGAGGGAGGAGGGAGGGGAGCCGAGGTTGGGGGGGGGGGAGGAAGGAGGAGGGAGCGTTGAGTCCGGTCCGGGTTTTGCCGGCAGCCCCCGGGCAGCGTTCAGAGCTCCTGCCCGGGCGGGCGCGCGGCGGCGGCGGTGGCAGAGGCGGCGGAGCCTGAGCGGGGATGTAGAGGCGGCAGCAGAGGCGGTGGCGGCGGCGAGAGCAGGCGCCCGAGCCGAGAGAGAAGAGCGGCCGAACCTTGTTCCCCGAAGCCGGGCCCCGCGTCCCTGCCCTGCCCAGCCCAGCGCCCAGCCATGCGCGCTGCCTGCTGAGTCCGGGCGCCTCACGCTGCGCCCTCCGCCAGCCGCTCAGCGCTACGCTTGGGGGTGATTAGTTGCTTTTTGTTGTTTTTTAATTTGGGCCGCGGGGAGGGGGAGGAGGGGCAGGTGCTGCAGGCTCCCCCCCCTCCCCGCCTCCGACCAGCCGCGGCGGCGTGACTCCGGCTCCGGACCCGGGCACGGCGGGCGGCGCGGTTGGAGCGGAGCGCACCGCGGCGGCGGTGCCCAGAGCGGAGCGCAGCTCCCCGCCCCTCCCCTCCCCCTCGGCCTCGCGGCGGCGGCGGCAGTGGCGGCTTGGACGACTCTGAGAGCCGGTAGGTGTCGGGCCACGGCCCTCCCCCGACCCCCCCCGGAGGCCGGCCCCCTCCCCTTCCCCGCCTACCTCCCTCTCCTCCCCCGGGGCCCGGTGCGCGGCCGGGGCCGGAGTTCGCTGCAAGTCTGCTGAAAGTTTGGCGGCGCGGGCTCCCCCGAAGTTCAGGTGCGGAGAGCCAGGGACGGGAAAAGAGGGGTCCGTGTTTGGGTGTGGCGGGGGGCGCCCGTAGTCTGAGCCTCGGAGCCCCGGAGGCTGGGATCCCTAGCTGCGGTGATCGCTCGATGGCCTCTTCTATACTCAAGCCTCCCCAAGCCGCAGTCAGCTCGGTCGCAGATCACTGAGTTCAGACAAAAAGAGGGGTTTTAGGGTCGGGGACGGCGGCTTGGGCGCCATGGATTGGGGTCGGGGCTCTCCCTGAGGGATACGGTCCCCTCCCCAAGTACTCGCGCTTGAGGGCACAGGGGCGGCGGGAGCCCGTGTCCTCACCTCTCGGTGTTGGGCGGGCGCTCCGCCTGCGGGGGCGGCTGATTGGAGATCTCCGGCGCGCACTCCCCCCAACAGACCCCATTCGCAGCCCTGTGTTTTGGGGGCATTACTGCTCTAACGCCCAGGACGACGCGTGGCTGAGTCTCCCCCTCCACTTGGAGGGGGCGGTGGCCACTTCTACATTTCCCCTGAGGCTCCTCGCCCCCGCTGCCCGCGGGGTGCCTGGCGGGCTGACCAAGTTTGACCTTTTTTTTTTTTTTCCGTCAAAGTATCACCCCCGACCACCACTGCTCTCCGCGGCCTCTTTCTCCCTTCCTCCCTAGCCTTAGGGAGTCTTTCAGGCTGTCTCCTGAGCCCCGCGTGGCCAAGCAGCATGCAAAGCCAGGGAGGGAGAATGGGGGTGTTCCTCTAGCTGCGGAGCTGTGGGAGGCGGGTGTCCCAGGCGCCTGCTTCGTTGCTCTGGCCCCAAATTTACCCGTGAAGTTTGGCCCCGAGCCCCCTCCTCTCTTCTTCCCCAGAGCGGGGGGCCGAACCGCCGCGAGAAGAATGTGTTAATTTTCTTGCTGGGGGAAGTTGTCCTCGCCCGTAATGGGCTGCTTTCCGGCGGGGAGCGCGGGGTGCGCCCGGCTTTGTTTATTTGTAGGATCAACAGAAAGTGAGTGACCCCAGTTTTTAAATGGGGGGCCGCCTCCGGGACCTGTCAGAAGAGCTGAAGCACCCAATGAGGGAGCAAGATCGCTTTTTGGTCTCCCCCCCCTTCAGGAATCGGAAGGGGTACGCGGAGTTGGGCTGGTGACACGGGCTGCAAGGAGGAACCTTGCAGATTTGGGGGGTTCTGTAGGCACTCATCCGGGAAGACTTGCTCCCTCCTCTTGTCTCCTGCGACGGGGGTCTGAAGGGTTGGCAGCCGCGCCCTACTTTGCCCCCTGGACCCTGGGTGGTCTGAGAGTCGCGTCTTCGGATAGAAGGGGCTGAAGGGGGGGTTCTGGCGAGCCAGCCTCTTGACCTCCGCCTTAGCCTGCGCCGCGGGCGCTGTTCGGAGTCCTAGGTTTTGTGGTGGGCCCGGCCCCCCCGCCTCTCCGCGTTTGCGCAGGAAGCGCTGAGGAGGGGGCGTGTACGTTGGTTCGGCCCTCGCCCCCGCCGGAGCCGCCCCAGGGCGGCCGGCAAACAGAGTCCCTTTCAAGTTTTCCGCTGGGGCCGCCTGGCGGGGGCTGCGTGCGCGGTCGCTGCGGACTTGTTTGGAGCGCTATTTGAACGCCCGGCGCCACCTCAGCTGCCCCGGCCCGCGGGGGCGGGAGGCGGGGGGGCCGGGGGATGGCTGTCCATGTAACTGAGAGCATTTAAATTAGATGTTTTTAGGGGGCGTGCTGGCCTAAGCTTGCCCAGATCCCCCTCCCGAAAGACCCTCGTACCCTAGGTGCCAACCGTCATAGGAAACCCAGGAACCTGAAGCCTCCTCCCAAACCCCTTTTTGAGAGCGATGCGGGGAGACTGAGGCCAGCGCTACTTACTACTGCGTAGTGTTGATTTAGCAGTTTCTCTGGATGAGACTCAAGCAAGAGCTTGGGGCGGGGTGAGCGGGTAGTGGCCCGCTCTGCAGCTGTCACCCCCTTCCCAGAACGGAAATTGTCCTCTCTCCTTGGGGAGGAGGGAGAGGGGGTGATTTTTGCCCTGGGAAGGGGTGGGAACAGCTGAGGGAGGTTGGCCTCTGAGTTTTCAGTCAGCCCTGGGGGTCTCGGTAGAAGCCCACCGCTCCCACATGCCCACCTCCAATCCTGGCAGGACCTGGGGGCTCTCCCAGGGAAGCAAGAGCTAGCCTTGCACCTCCCTCTCCCATGCCACCTCCCTTTCCAAGGTGGGGGCAGAGGTTCCTCTGCAGAAGACAGACCCTTGGCTGACTGGCTGTCCGTTGGCGCCTTATTTATGTGTGTATTTGGGCCCGGCTGTTTTCCCGGCTCAGCAGGTGACCCTGGCCAGGGCCTCCTATCTCTCCCCCGACAGAGCCTGTTGACTTACCCGTGGGCCAGCGGCCTCGTCTTTATCACGTGAGGCCTGGAATGTCCACCCGGCAGGGCTGGGCTGGGTGGGGGAAGGGAAGGGGAGGGGAGGATTCTGCATCCAGGGCCCAGGCCAGCTCAAACCTGTGTTCTATGGGTTCCTACTGCGGCCCCCAACTCTTGCTGCCTCTTTCCAGCTTCTTGCCTACCTTCTACCCATTTGGCAGATGTGAAGCTGAGGCTTATGGGAGTGTGGGGGGCAGGGTTGCATCTGGATAAAGGATCAAGTCTCTGGGAATTAAATACCCCACCTTCTTTAGGACCTCATCTAGTTATTCATGGGAGAGTGGAATGGAGATGGGGGTCTCTCTGGGAGGGAGGGGTGTAGGCTGGGCTGAGGTCAGCTGACTTTCCAGGATGCCTGATAGGGTGGAGGAATGGTGGGATACTGATGAGCCAGACCCAGGCCTACTTTCTTAGAGCCTCTGGTCGGGTGACCATGAAGTCAGAACTAGCTCCCCAAGCACGGTGTTCTGAAGCATGCCTTAATTGACCAAGGATGGGGTGGGGCTCACTTATTATTACTGTTGTTATTATTATTGCCCACTCTTTATATATAATTTACTTATTCATTCATTGGTCTAGTGTGTATTTATTGAGCACCTACTGTGTGTCAAGCCCCACCCTTCTGGGAGTGCAGAAATGAATCACTGACTCTGCCCCTGCTCTGGAGGCAGGCCCAGGGTAGAAACTCCACCCTCTTTCCCTACCCCCTGGGGCTCTGAATGGGGCTTTCCCATTTTTTTCCTGGGGCTCTACCTCTCTTACCCCCCACCACCTGGTCCCATCGTAGCCTGTGTGTGTGGTTGTATGGGTGTGCGTGTGTGTGAAGTGCCCTTGATTAAGTGTATTAATAGTTAAACTCTCGCTCATAGCTGGAACTCACCAGACCACAAAAAGCCTCCCCAGTTACTCACGCACTACTGCCCAACAAGAATATCCCACTCAAGTTTTTTTTGCTTTCTCTTACTTCCCCCTTTATTCCCCCCAACTCTGAGCCCACCTCCCAGGCTGCGGGCAATAAGAAAGGACTGCCCCCTCAAAGACCCAGGAATCTCCAACCATTCCACCTGCCCCCTAAAGTCAAAGGCAGTGTCAGCTGCTGGATGAGGCTGTGTGGGTCTAGTCTGTTGGTATGAGATGTGGGAATCTGGGTGGTGTGTGTGCTAATGACTCAAGATGTGTTTATCTGTGACTGTGTGTGTTGAATGTGTGTCTGTCTATCTTGGGGTGTAGGAGTCTGAGCATGTGTATATTTGTGAATCAGGACATGTGTCTATGGATCTAGTAGTTGTTTGTGTATGCATCGCATATACCTGTGTGTTTGTGAACCTGAGAGCCTATATCTGAAAGTTGGATTTGTCCCTGTAAATCTAGGAATGTGTATATTCTGAGTTCTGTGTGCTTAGAATTTTGGAGAGGGTGTGTTCATAATTTGTGTATATCTGTGTGTTTTATATATGCTTGTAAATATCAGAGTGTCTCGCCCCCTGGGTGGTGTATCTGAATTGAGAAAGTGTGTGTGACTCTGGGAGTGGCATATCTGAGCTGTGCTGACAATGGTCTATGTCTGTCTTTGGTGGCTGGTGTCTATGTTCCTTTCTCTTTCTGTCTCTCCCTCCCTTATTGAGGCCCTGAGTGTGTGAGTGTATGTAATGTTGAACCTCTCCCACCCAGTCTTTCCCCTCCCCTGCCCTCCCTGGCAGTAACTGGGCAGCCTCCCCATCTGCCTGCCTGCTGGGAGTTTTGGAAGCCATGGAGGGAGACAGGCTGGGGCCGGGGTGACAGCACGTATCCACGGCGATGGCAGCCTGTGATTATGGGAATAAAAGGATTTTAAGGTCATGGGTTTATTTTTCTGTTTTGTTTTGTGTTTTTCCCCCCTTTGGTGGAGCCATTGGCAGCAAAGGACCATTGCTGTGTGTCTGCAGGTTGGGAGTCTGTCCCCCTGCAAGTGAACATGGATCTGCAGGGCTTTCCTGGGAGCATGAACACGTGTGTGTACATGCATGAGTGGAGCCTGTGAGAGCGTGTGTTCCTATCTTCCTGCTCCCCATGGGAGAGTCCACGGGACTGTTCCCTGGGGGAGAATTCTCAGGAAAACTTCTTGTTTCTGGGTGTTTCATGGAGCTGGAACCCTGTAGTCCTGTGTGTGCTGAAGAGCGGTCTGGCCCCAATCTTTGCCCACCTGTCTCCCCCTCCCTGCCCACCCACCCCCCATAGGGTGTCTCTGGCCAGAGACTGGCTAGGCCCAGTCACCTGGGCCAGGCCACATCTCGGGGTGTCAGTGCCCCTGGCCCTGCTCCAGCCCCTGTAATTGCATTCTGCCGCCTAATCCCCCGCCAGCTCAATTAGATCGCAAATTCTTCTTCATTTCCTGCCTCTGATGCTGGCCTCCCTCTGGGCTCACAGGGCCAGGGAGGGAGGGAGGGGATCTTGCCCCCTCTTCTGCCAGCACTGAGGGCTCTGGAGGTGGGGGTGATTAGTTCCTGGCACACTGGCCCTGGGGTGCTTGTTGCAGCCCTGGGGGCCAACAGGACAGGGCTTTTTGGACCAGCCTCAGTATCCCCATGCTAGGGGAAGGGGCTTGTGTAATCTGGTACATGAGCTCTGGGTAGACCAGGCAGATCACTCTGGCCAGGCCCCTAGGCAGTGCCCTCACTGTGGGTCCCCACAGGCTCTGCCCATCTCCTGTTCCCAGAGCAGTTGCTGACGACCCCTGGCATAGCAGTTGTGACCTTGTTTTTGACCTTTTCCTGTTGGCTGTTCCAGGCACCAATAGGATCACTGAGCTCCCCTCTACTGGGTCCTCCTAACCTCCTGCCTTGACCTTGCCTAGGCAAGTGTATTTGACCACTGACTCAGGATTCAGACCTGGCTCCAAATCCTGGCCATGTCACTGCCTAGCTGGATATATGACCTTTGGTCCATATGTGTTCTTTCTATGATCCTCAGTTTCCTTATCCCTGAAATGGGATAATAAGAGTGCCTGCCTCACAAGGCTTTTTTCAGATTAACACAGGGATGGCTGTGCAGTGCCCAGCACCAGTGGCTAACCCACAGTCAGCATTCAATAAAAGTTGGCTTTTATGGTGATGAGGACTTCATATCCCCCAGTGAAAAGGAAGACAGAACACGTGGCTCATGGTTAGCATTTCTGTCTCCATTCTGCTACTTACCAGGTGTATGACCTTGGGTACATCACTTTGCCTCTCTGGATTTCTCTTCCCCATCTGTAAAATGGGACCGATAATGGGTCTGACCTCACAGGATTATCTGCATGCAGTTGCTTGGCCCCAGCTGCCCCTGCAGGTTTTCAAAGTATTACTTGTCCTCTTATTTCTTTCCTCACACCAAGCCTGGGTGGGGTGGGGCTGGTGAAGACACAGGCTCAGGGACAAGGGGACTGGCCAAGGTCATGAGGCTGATAATGGGACCTGGGTGGGTAGGAGGGCTACCTGCTGGCTTGCTTGCCCATTTACTCGCTGGCTCAGCTGAGCTGTGAGGCATGGCCTTCCCTCCTGCTTGTCTCTGTGGAAAGTGGTGGCTTGGCTGATTTTTTTTCTGTAAAGGGGAAGCTGGATGTCTACCCCCTTCTTCCCCAGGAGGCGCCTGTGGCAGCGGCTGTGCTGACAGGCCTCCTGGCCCTCTTACTAGGGTGGCTGGCAGCTCTGGAAGGCCGACTGCGTGCAGATCAGCCAGAGGGAAGAGGGAACCGCAAAGGTCCCCTGCCATCACTAATCCCTACGGCCCCTCCCACCCTCTGCCTGTCCTCCGTCTGGATGGAAAGACAGAAAGCAGCCAGAGCAGGAGGAGAGTTGGGGGAGACTTGCTCTGCTCAGGAGGTGATGGAGGGCGACAGACACGGGTTTGGGAGGGGGTCTGCTTCAGGGTCCCTGTATCTCCCTGCTAGTCTCCTTATTTCTATGACCTCTGTCACTCATTGGCCTAGGGTCTTTAATATTTCATGGCCTTTGGAGCCGGCCCCCTGCCCCAGCGCACAGGCTCCCTTTGTCTGCCTGCTGCCCCCCACCCAGGGACATCTGTGTCGCTGAATTGCTGAATTACTGACCCCAAGGCTGCCTCTGCCTTCCCCCAACCAGCCCTGACATCATCCCTGTCCCTCCTGACCTGCCTCCCTGGCACCTCTGCCTGTCACACCCTCCATCTCTCCTGCGCATTCTCTCCCCTCCTCTCCCGTCTCTGACTATCTCCCTGCCCTTTCCCTCCATTTTCCTCTTTTGTTGGCCTCCTCCTTCCCAGCAGAACAGAAACCGCAGCAACTGGTGCGCCTGTCTGCCCCCCCTCCTGGGTCCACCCCTTCCTGCCCCCTCCCCCCAGCTGTGCTGGCCATGAGAGCTGGTTTTATTTATTTTTCTGTTTGTTTGGGAAGAGGGCAGTGGCAGTTCTGGGCCCTGGCTGCTGCGCTCTGCCTAGAGCAGCGGGCAGGCGGGCCGTACTGGCCTCCCAGGAATGTGGCTGGGACGCCCCGCGCTATATTTACTTCCCTCCAGCTGCTGGCCCCAGCAGGGCAAAGCCAGGCCTGCCCGGTGGCCCCGGGGGAGCCCTGTACCCACCCTCCCCTGTCCAGCAGACCCCACATGGCCCTTGGGCCCACTGTTCCCTCTCTTCCCCATGACCTCCGTTGACCTCCTCGGACTTGCCCCGTCTGCCAGCAGGAACCCTCATGTGCCGTGCCAGGACAGGCATGGAGTGCGGGCGCTGGGGCCTGATTCGTGTGGGACAGCACCTGGCAGCCTCCACACCTCCACCTAGGGGCCTAGCCTAGGCCTGTAATCTGGTGGTCAGAACTATGCAAAGCATCTTTCCGGGCCTCTCCCTACCTGGCCTGGTCCTTGCTTTTGCCATGATCCCCTCGGCTCTGCTATGATCACTGGCAGGGGTTGGGTAGGGTAGGGTGGGGGGCCTGAGCCGGCGTCAGCAACTGCGTTCTGCTCACTGCTACCCCGCTTCCCACATAACCTGCTGGACCTCCCAGGTTTCCCACGTAGACGCATTCATATGCATAACTAAGTTCTTGCACATGCATGTGCAGCACACATGAACACATGATGGAGTGTGTACCTTCCTTGGAGGCAGGGCCATGCCTCTTGTCATTGAGTCCCTCATTCATCACATGCTTATGGGATTTACTGAGCCCGCTCCTTGCCAGCCTTGCAATGGGATGTGGCAGTGATTGCTTCCTGTACCCCCAGTGCCTGGCACCAGCTAAGTGTTTGAAGAGCTTTAGCTGCTGCTCTAATCAACTGCTGTCCCCCAATTATTACTGTAATGATCATAATAGGTCGTAACAATGGTGATGACAATGGCTAACCCATCCTAAGCCCTTCCTGTGGGCAGGCACTGTGTGAGCAGCTTTCTAGCCTTCACTTCCTTTAATGCTCACAGTAGGCCAGTGATTTGGGTGCTGTTAGCATTCCCATATACAAATGAGGAAACTGAGGCTGGAGAGTTTGTGACTTGCCTCAGGACTTGCCACTGACGAGTGGGATTGGGTCCTGGCTGAGCCTTTGACTGGCTATAAACACCAAGAGGACAGCCAGGGTTGGTCTCTGTGTGGTGGTCCACACTGCCTGGTCACAGCAGGCACTCCGTAAATGCCTATTGAATACAGGCCGTGCTCTCTTTCCTTCTCGAGGCCCCCAGACTCCTGGCAAGGGGCCTGGCATCTGGTGGGAAGATGGGCTGATTGGCTAGTTGGGTGAATGAAAGAATGAATTGATGAATGACCAGGTGATTGGCTGGTGGAATTGAGTGTTCTCAAGGGACACCAGAATGGGGGATGTGCTTAATGCTGGTGATCAGAGAGATCCACAGATTGGCTGTGGAGACCCACTGGCCCTGTAGAGGATTCTGGAAAGTGAGCTTGGGGGGCAGGGCTGAGAGGTGCAGCCAGAGACCAGTAGGCTGCTGAGGCTGAGCCCTTGGGGCAGGTCATGTCTTCTCCCTGGACCTCAGTTATTCCATCTATCAAATGGGCTTGGGAACCTTGCCCTGGCTGGCTGCCAGCTGGTCTGGGAGCCTGAGAGGTGAGGGGACTGTGGTGGGAAGGAGGAAGCAGTGGGTGGTGAAGACAGGAAGATGAAGCGTGGAGCTTGGCTTGGAACCTGAGAAGCAGGGAGACCAGCCCTGACCTGACGCCCGTCCTCCCTCTGAGCTACAGGGTAAGGGTGCAGGCTCACAAACTCCTACCCACCCACTTTTGCTCTGGCGCGGGCTGGGCTTCCTGACAGCTGCAGCGTCAGTGGCTGTGTGTGCCACGAGGTGGTGGCCTGTCCTCCAGGACTAGACCAGCTGTATCCCCAGGCTTATAACCCCCCACGCCCGCCCCACAGCCTCGCGTCCGGGTCCTGTTGACCCTGATGGAAGAGCCCAGCCCCTCTCCTGCCTGACCCGCCTCCCCCAAAGCTAGATAGGAAATTGGTTAGCTGGGCACATAGCAGCAGGTAGGAGTGGGCTTGGCCCCCTTTCTTCCAGGCAGCGTCCATTCTTGGTGGCCTAGAATTTTAAGTCACAGGAGTCTAGAATCATAGAATGCTTGGAGCTGAGGGATTCTTGTCAGGATTCTTGTCGTGTTGGGATTCTAGAATCACAGAGCCATGGGCTTTACTGCTGGAAGGATCCGTGAATGGTCATGTTTCAATCTTGTTTGATGCTAGGAACATTGAGGATCTGAGGGGAGGGGCTTCCCTGTGGTGCCCTCAAGTGACATGAGTACATACCTTAGACAGAAACCCAGTTCTGCCTCTGGTCTACCCCTCTTTGTAGATGAAGCCGGCTCGGGGAGTGGGCTGTGTGGGCCCAGTCAGGCAGCAAGGGGATGCGGCTGGCCTGCAGGCACAGGAGGGGTCCTCACGGCAGTGCCTGCCTGCCCGCTGCCCACGCTTCCCCGAGGCACCAGTGTGAGGAGGAAATGCAGGCTGTTGCTTCCAGCGACAGCCGGCAGGGCCGGGCGGCTTCCCAGCTCCCCCTCTGATTCACGGCCGCCTGCAGCTCCCCCCTCCCCTGGGGGCCTCAGCAGCCCCATCTGTGCAATGGGGAGAGGAGGCTTTACCCCACAGTCTAGCGTCACAAGGACAGTACAGTTGGGATTCTTTTTAAGACCACCCTTACGCTGTGGGAGAGTTGGGCGAGTAGTACTGAATAGCCAGCTGGGCGTTTGGACCCAGAGCACTGAGAAGTTCTGCTTGGAGTCGCCCTGATGCCTCCAGTAGCCTGGGAGGCTGAATGGGTTCCTGGGGCAGAAAGTGTGGCGGGTGGGAAATGATAGAGAAGGGCCCTGCAGACAGAGTCTCCTTCAGGAAGAACCCTGGATGGGAGACCTAGCTCACTGGGCTCTCTCCTGGCCTCGATATACCCATCTGCAAAATGGAGCGTGTCATTCCATGAGGTCATTCATTCATTGTCTGCTCTGTGCCTGGATATGTGTGCTGGGTACTGGGGATCCTGAGGCAAGTAGTGGGGAGAGGAGGGGTGTCCTTGGTTGCGGGGTGGGAGTATGATTTGGCTAAAGGGGTGACTCTGGGAGAAGGAATGAGGGTGGTGCCGGTGGGGGCAGATAAGGGGCTGGCCAGCGAGGCGCAATGTCCAGCGGAAAATCCCAGCTGTTCTCAGGAAGTGTTTCCTCCACTGGTCCCCTGGGAGGGAGGTGAGGCAAGCAGGAAGGAGGATAGTTGGGGCAAACAAGGCCCCCAGCCAGTCGGATGGAGACGTCCCAGGCCTGGCAGCTGGGCAGGTGTGCCCCTCACACTGCAGGAGGGCTGGAACACAGCTCCGCACGCTCTGGGGCTGGGCCTGTGGCGGCGGGCCGGGCTGCCGGGAGGGGCCGGGCCATGGTCCAGATTTCAGAGCCTTCCGCAGGGGCCTCACGGTGCCCTCGCCCTGTCCTGAGCCGCCACCGCGAGCGGCAGATGCTGTTTCATCGGCTGAGGCGAGTGGGAGGCCTCCGGAAGGTCCTCCTGGGAGGTTCCGGGGGGCAGCGGGGGCGTCAGCAGCTGCCGCCCAACCAGGGCTGGCTCATGGTGGCCTCCCAAGTCCCTCAGTTCCCCCAGGCCTGGGGGCCAGGGCTGGTGCTTCGGAACTGAGACTGGTTCCTCCCGCCTTCACTCCCCCTACTGCCCACCGAGCTTCTTGGCTCTGGCCCCCCTCCCATCCCTGGCTGCGTCTGCAGAGCCCCCGGGGGAAGGCAGGGGAGGAGGCGCAGCGGGCTCAGAACAGCGGGTGCCCGCGCAGCCAAGTATTTGCGCGAGCTGTCAGAGACAGACAGGCATGTGGGGAATTTGGTGCGTGTGGGGCTGGGGGAAGCAGCCGGGTGGGCAGGCAGGCAGGAGGAGGGAAGCTGGGGCTGCTTCCCCCGCCTGTTGAACCCTGGAGAGACCACCATTCTCCCCAGCCCAGGCCAGAAGGTGCATCCGGCACCTTCTTCCTGCCTGTATCAGTGGAGTGGGAGGAGCGGGACCGGGACCCTGGCTGATAGTGCTCTCACTGGGGAAGGGGTGCCCTGTTGAGGGCCGGAGCCTGGGAGAGGCTGTCTGGTGGAGTGTGGAGCCAGGCAGGAATCCGGGTTGTGCCCAACTGTGGCCTGCAGGAAATAGCAGCTGTCATGCTCCTGCGTCTCCCCCCACCCCAAGCCTGGCACGACTTGTTTCCTGGCCAGGGTCCGGCTGAGGCAGGTCGGAGGAGCCTGGTATTGCCCAGCCTGGGCAAGGAATAGGCAGGGTGAAGGGGGCCATGTTTATAAGCCTAAAGGTACTTGGGGTGCTGGGGAGGGCTCCCCCAGGCGTTCTTTTGCTGAAGCAGGCTGGAGTCATTTTGAAGGAGGGGACCTCAGCCCCTACCTCCCTGGACAAAGACCCCAATTTAGTCACCTTTGTCTTCTCTCCGATAGTTCCTTTTAGGCAGGTCAGGGCCTAGAGCTGAGTAATACTTGATGTTTCCTAGCTGAGAGCCCAGAGAGGGGCATACACTGGCCCAGGGTCACACAGTGGGCTCCCTGGCTTTCTCCCTACCCTCGTGAGGGTGGGGTCAATGGGAAGAGGTGAACATTGGGGGTTGCTAGGGTGGGGGGCTATATTTAGTCAGTCCTGCAGAGCCAGGGGGCCCCTGGGAGCAGCTGTTGGTGGGGGGGCAGACAGAGGCCTAGAGCTGCATTTAGTCTGGACAGAAATATCCTCCCCCCACCCACCCACCCACCGGCTGGGCGGCCAGGCTGCGGGCTTGTCCCCTGAGGGGCAGCTTGCCTGGGCCTGGCGGCCGGCAGGACAGCAAGATGACCCGATAGGCTTTTCCCAGCTCAGGTTTCGATGAAACAGGAACCGGAGCCGTAGCCTGGGCTGTGGGGGCCAGGGCTGCCTCCCCCCCGCTTCTCCCCTTCTCCCCATGATGCAGCCTCCCCTTCTCAGAGGCCTGGGGAAGCAGCAGGTTATTTATCAAGCTGGCCTCCCTGCCGCGTCTGCCCGAGCCTCCCCCAACCCCCTCCCTTGCGCTGGCGGCCATGAGCCCAGCAGAGCAGGGTGAGCTAGGCGGGCTGGCGGCAGGATGAGCTCAGGAGACGTGAGTCACCCGGTCCCCAGCAGCCCCACGAGGCCCTGCGGCCTGGCAGGCAGCGCGTACTCACGCACGCCCCACGCGGCACCCCCGGGGGCACGCGCTTGGGACAGACGGTCACTCAGCACACGTCGTTCCACACGACCCAGCACACACGGCTGACCCCCACGGGCACGGCCCAGTCACATTCACTGTGCACACTCCAGAAGCACGCTCTCTGTCACACTCATGGCCCCAGCCTCTGGCGCACACGCACACTGGCACACGCAGAGGTGAATGGGTAAACAGAGTCACACGTGGGCGTGCTGGGCCCCTGGGACACGGCTCCAATAAGGCAGTTGTATGTCTGCTCCATCCTGTCACGGCCTCAGGCCATCGTCCTCCGGCCACAGCTCACCCAGATGGTGCGGAGAGCTGGGCCAGGGGCGCTGACCGCACCAAGCCTGGCACGCACATGTGCGCTCTCAGTGTAGTTGAGGCTCCATTCACTCAAAGGCCCCTGTATAGGCTCACACAAAAGAGGCCCAGCCCTCGGCCATGTAGAGTCAGCTGAATTCTACAAGGTGGGCACGGGAAGGGAGGCGTTTTCCCACCCCTCAGGCTGGCTCTCTGGGGGAGGAGGCCCAAGTCTCAGGTGTGGAAGTGTTAAACCCACTTGCCCTCCAGTATGGGGATCTCTGGTCCAGGCAGAGCCTGTTGGGGGTCGATGGGGGAGGGATGCAGAGGAGCTAGGAAGAGGAAAGGCTGGAGAAGGAAAGCCATGGAGAATCGATTTTCCTGGGAGCGCCAAGTGGCCGGCTGCTCCCCCCACTCAGGGAGCTGGGTCCTTGGGAGATTGGGGGTGCCAGAGACTGGGGAGGAATGAGACTCCCTTGATCTAGGGGGCTGTGCCTCAGGAGTCTGTCAGCTCACACTCCTTGCTTACCCTGGCACCCGTTTTCCTCTGTCCTCTTGGTTCCCAAGCCCCTCGTCATCCCCTCCTGCCCTGCAGCCAGCACCCTGAGACTTAGAATTCGGAGTTAGCCCCTGGTTCTTAGTCCCTGGCCTGCAAAATGGATACAGAGCTGGCCTGAGTACAAGGAAGGGCTGGGCTGCTGCGTTAGAGGGATGCCCTCAGGGAGCCTCTATGTTTCTGCTGCCTGTTGGGGCCGGTGCCTGCCTTCCCTGGAGTGAGCAGAACTGGGGGTATACCCATTTTTCATACGCTGAAAAGTATATCATTTTTCAGATGAGAGAATTGAGTCTGATGGGGGTGGCTTCATGGTCATTGAGCTTTGGACACAGTCACCTAACACTCAGACTGCAGATCATTCTGGGCCCACAGGATTGAGACAGCCTAGCAGAGGTCAAGGGGCAGGTGAACTCGGGCCCATGTTGGCTCCCGTCTCCTGGCCACATAGGTCTCCCCCATGAAGGCCTGGACAGTGATCGGGGAGAAGAGAGGGGCCTAGGCATCCTGAAGAAAACAAACAGCAGTGGCCAGTCAGGAGGACTGGATGTCTCCTGAGCCATTGACTCTGGAGTTGGACAGGCCTGGGCTCCACATCTGGCTTGGTTACTTGGAGCTTGATTACTGCCTGCTGTGTAAATCATGGCCCAGTGTGTCAACCTCTCTGACCTCACTTTTGCCACCTGTAAAATGGGTATGACCCTTATCTCTGTGTCTTAAAACTGCAAGAGCTGAAGTAGGTGGTGGGCTGTGGTTCTCACCACGTAACAGTTGGATCTCCAGGTGAGTCCAGCCCTCCCCTCTACCTGTCTGCTCCACCAAAGCTGGCATTTTTCTGGGAGTAGTACCCCACAACAAGGACTCCTTGATTAGAATGTCTTGGATTTACCCTTCTCTAGGACTGTTCTTAGATGACAATGCTGGGGTGTGGGAGTGGAGAGGCTGGGCTTGGGGCCACAGAGAGGGGGAGGGTTGGGAATAGATTGGACCTGGGGCAGAGGAACCCGGGGTCCTTGGGTGGACATTCCTGGGGGCTTCACAGTATGGGTGGAAACAGAGAGCCAGCCATGGTTCCAAGACTTTTTCTATCCCCTAACCCCCAACAGGTAGCAAGGCCACAAGTTAGACTCAAGCAGGGACTTCCAGGTGGCAAACGTGGCCTTTGCAAGGTGGTGAGGGGCTTAGTATACACCTGTGGAAGGGCTGTTGGGACTGTGGGAGTTTGAAGAAGTGCTGATATAGAGCAGGCAGGTCTGGGGGGCCAGGGAGGTAGGAGGAAAGGTTGGCAGGAAGTAGTGGTAGGTTATTCCTGTGGCCAGAAAAGGACAGCTGAGTGCTGCCCTCTTTGTAGCCTTCAGAACCCTACCGTGTGCTCACCTCCCCGTGTTCCTGCAGGTACGAGGACAGGGCAGGGAATGTTCTGTTTCAGGCCGGGGAAACTGAGGCATGAGGGATTGGCTCAAAGGCAAACAGTGGCAGAACTGGGGCTGCAACCTGGATTACCCAGCACTCCTGGCTTGAGCTGTCCTTGACACTCATTCTCGTGTTGGCTGATGCTGACAGTAAAAGTAACAACACAGCTCTCACTTATTGAGCGCCTGTGCATGCTGGCCCCGCACTGAGAACCTCACATATATCCTCTCTAGGACCCTGGTGGGGGTGGGGCTGTCATGGTGGGCATTTCACAGATCAGGGAATGGGCTCAGCAAGATCAAGCCACTTGTCTGAGGTCACCTAGCTGGAGGCTGCAGAGTGGGAGAGGAACCCTGACTCCAAACCCCCCACTTGGACCCTTTCATGGCCTGAACCTGTGCCTCTGGGGGACTCCCTACCCATCTCCCATAATCCACATGATGAGTAATGTTCGTAGTTGGGCCATCCCCTTCACCACCTATGCCCAGCCCCATGACTCTCCTAGGACCCTCTGTTATCTCGGACCCAAGAACCTTGGGACTGCTGACCCCTTAAGCCTGGGGAGGGTGAGCCCTGTTGCCCTTGTCTTCTGCAGACATGATTCACTGGGAGTGGGGTAGGAGTCAGGGCATTCCCCAGGGGGCAGATTGATGCTCCTTAGGGTTGCAGGGATCTCCTTGCAGACAAGTTCTGGGAAGGTCAGTTGCTAGTCTTGTGAGAGCTGCTTAGGGGCCTGGTCAGCGTCACACATCTCTCCCATCCCCACCCCCCACCTTCCTGGGGACTCTTTTCCTCTCTCTGGGGAGCCCAGCGGGGAGTAGTTAAGAAAGTGCCCTTGAGCTGGAGCTATCTTCCTCTTCTGTACGCAGGGGCCACAGTGACGCCCCCACCGCCCCGGTCAGTGTGCTGGTTAGCTGAAGAGAGCACCAGGCACGGCGTGGCCCTGGGTCAGGGCTCACTAAAGGTCACTGAGTCGGGTTTATATTTCTGGAAGTTGTTGCTGGCCTTAAACAGGGGCAGAAAGTCTGGGTTTGGGGCCCTGTGCTGTTTGGCAAGTTACTTCCCCTTTCTGGTCTCAGTTTCTGCATCTGTAAAATGACTTGAGAGTCTGCCCTGCACATTCTCTGAGGTGGAGGTAAGTCACAGTCAGACAGACGCACTCACAGGCCCTGCACCCACAACTGGTCACCAGGTCCCTTAGGCTCAGGGCTCCTGCAGACCTCATGTCAGCACGGGATCCAGGGGGAGCAAGGTGGGCTCTAGAGATGGGCCAACTTGGATTTTAGTCTCACCATCAACAACTTGGGTGACTTTACTTTAACTCAGCTCTGAGCCTCAGTGTTCTTACCTGTGAAATGGGAAGGCCATGGTGCCTACCTCTTTTGGCTGCTGGGAGAATAAAACAAGATGGTGTGGACAGAGCACCTGGCACAGACTCGATCCATGGTGACCTACCACACCCACCAGCTGTCCTCTTGGTTGCTGCACCACCACCGCCCCGTCTTGGTCTCAGGGCTTCTGGGAAGGAGACAGTGCCAGTCTGCTGGCTCAGCCGGCTTGGCCACTGACCTTCAGAGCACCCAGGCTGTCAAGGCCGCCTGACTGCCTGTTGGGCGGGTGGGGGGAGCGCCAGCCAGCTCCTCGCCTGACGCTACCCGCCCCGTTCCCACTCTCCTCTCCGCGCCTGTGTGTGAGCTAATTAATCTCAACCCCTTTGGGGAATTAGAACGCCGCAGTCGCGGCCTCCTCAGCCTCGTGGTGCCGGTGCTGCTACTGGGCCCTGCCAAGACCCACTGTGGTTTGGGGGCACAGGGTGGGGGGTGGGGGCAGCAGGATGAGCTGGGAAGGCATGGGTGTCCCTGAGCCCTCCACCTCCTGGCTGGGGGGCTCTGGCTTCTCGGCCCCCTCCCCTCATTCAGCATCCATAAGGAGGCCAGACAATCACCCTGCCAGGATGAAACCCAACCCCCAGTGCCTCTCTGACCTCTTCCTGGGGCTAGCATGGTCACCCCCTAGTATGGTCATGTTCTATCTCATTGCGGGGTCTTCTTGCCTGCCCAGCTCAGGCTGATGGAGACAGATGTAATTATGGAATTTTCCTTGGGAAATTAATTTGAAAAAGTTAATTAATTGGTGGTTCCAGAGGTGGCAGGCTCCACGCCCAGCTGGTCCTACTGACGTCAGTGCTGACCCGCCTGGGACGTGCAGCTTCCTGGGCAGGCTGGGGAGGGAGATCCCGGTGACCTGGCTGGGCAGACCAGTGTCCTGGCCCAGAGGGGACACCTGGGAAGGGTGTGTCACCTGGACCTGCTAAGCTGAACTCTGAACTCTGAACTCAGCCACTTGTTTGTGTGTTCACCAGGCCATTGTCAAGCTTCTACTATACACTGGCCACAGTGTCTCAAGTGCCCCCAGCCAACATAGACTGCTGAGTGTTTTGTCCAGTTCTTCCGAATCCCTTTTCTCAAGGGAAACCTCTAAACCTATTCCCAAAGTCTTTTCCATAGAGCTCAAGGGACATTATTGGGCCCATTGTACAGATGAAGCAACTGAGGCTCAGAGGGTGTGACAAGGCATTCAGCTATATTCTCCAGCAGGATGTAGTGGGTGTATAAAAGTTAGGCTTCTTCCCAAGGGATGAACACTTCCACAGGCAGCCCCCTCCCAAATGTGTGTGATAGGAGCCTTAAAGTTGACTGTACCCCAAAGAGAGGGCCAGAGAACATGGCCAACCCCTTCCTCCCTGGCATCATTGTGCCGCCTCCTTCCCCTTCCTCAGACATTTGTGGTACCCTGTATGTGCATATGGGGACTTCTCCCACCACCCCACCCAATCCTTAGGATGACCCAGCTGGGCTGAGGCAGGAGGCCCCATACCCTAGGGCTCCCTGGGTTATGTAGGGAACCCTACTGCCTCCTGGACCCCCTGCAGGGCCCCGGACCACAACAGCCTGACCAGGTTCTAGTGTCCGGAGGAGTGTGGACTCTGTTACAGTCTTTGTCTAGACTGAGGATAGGCTGGGGCTGGGGCAGGAGGTGGCCAGGCCTGGGACAGGTCAGGGATATGACCTGTAGGAGGCCAGCAAGGTGAGGCACATGGGCTTTCAAGATGTTTGGGTCTGGGTTCCCCTAAGCTGTGTGGCCTTGAGTAAGTGCCTTAGCTGCTCAGAGCCTCATTTTCTTCATCTGGGAAACAGGTGTGATCATATATGCCACGCAGAGGGCTGTGGTGAGGCACGGGGAGGTATAACCACTTGAAGCATCTGACTTTGGCACCAGACTATTTCACTGCCTGGTGAGGCCGGATGGGTGGGAGAGCAGGGAGCCAATGGAACTGTGCAGGTGCCAGAGCCTGAGAAGGCCAAGATTTTGGAGGGGAATCTGGTGCATGTGGTTGGGACTGGAGCTGGAGGACACACGAGGAGGTGATATTTGTGAAGCACCCAAGAGCCAGCAGCTAGCGGCCCAGAGCCCAGGGGCCTCTAGGGGGAGTCCATACAGCATCTACTCTTGCATTTGTTTAGTGCATTTCCTTACCTCCAGGATGTCCCCAGGGACCAAGTGGGCCCTGCAGTTAATTGTGTAGGCCTCACCTCTCATAGTTGTTCAGAATAAAAGTGACTGTCGTGGGCAGGCTGAGCTGGGCATTTTGCATCCCACAGCCCTCTGATGTAGTCTGTAGTTCTGGGTTTCTTCAAGGTCTGACCTCTAGCCTAGGGTTTAAATGGACCACACCCATTCCCTGAGCATCCTTGTGTGGGCTGGGTATGGGCTTAAAGGGGAGAAACTTCCTCTGCCCACCTTACCTCCAAGAAGCTCCCAGCAGGCGACTGGCTAAGCGCTCGGAGTTCTCTGCACAGACTCTTATTAAACCCTTCTCTGTGTGTCCATAGACTGTGAGCTTCCTGAGGGTGGGATCCATGACATCTCTCTGATCACATGCCCAGCACAGAGTTAGCACTGGGTGGGGGTCATAGGGCTCCTGCTTTCCTATTTGACAGCTGGGCCAATTGACGCCCTGTGAGGACATTGCTCAGCCTTGTGAGGGGCAGAGCTAACCTGGCCCAGATGGGTGTGGGATCTTCTGCAGGCTTCCTTGGGACCTGCAGCTCCTAACTCACCTGGCAGGCAGTGTTCCCAGTGTCCAGCCTTGAGGCCCAGGCTCCTGAGACCTTGGGGAGTGAGGAGTTCTGGCATCAGAGGGTCAGAGGAGAGACCTTAATCTCTCCAAGCCTCAGTTTCTTTATCTGTAAAATGGGGATCCTGGTACCTCTTCCTGGTAGTGCTTGGCGGGTGTAGGATGGGTGGTTAAAAGAGATGTTCTTAGCTTCATGTCCAAAACTTTGTGAGAACTCCTTCTTAAGTGTTCGCCATCTTTATTATGACTATTGACACTGTTATTTTGTTATCATTACATTATTATTCACCCTCCCAGGGCCCCAGCAGCTGCGGTGGCTCTGGGCCTGGATGCAGAGCTCTGATCTACAGTGAAGTTGCAGTTCCTAATTAGTCAGTGCCCCAAGGAGAGGGCCTGGGTTTTTATTTTTGCTGGAGGATCCCACCTGCCCAAGGCTTCCCCAGGCCCTATCATCAACTGGGCTAAGGCTGCAGCCCCCTCTCCAGCCTCAGGTAGGGGGCCTGGCTCCCAGCGAAAGCCTCCCCAAATTTCCCCTGCCACTCTCTCTGCCTCCCAGACCTCCAGGGCCATGAATCATTTATGAGGCAAAAATGAAACCAATTAAGAACAAACTTTGAAAGCCTCTAATTGCTTCGCCTGGTGGCACTGAGGAATGAGGGAAGCCAGGCCTGTTCGGTGCGGAATCTCCTCCGCCCGGGCCTTCCCAGGCCGCCTGTCCCACTGCGTCCCAGGGCGCTGCGGCCTCCCGGCTCCCCGCCGCCTCCCGGCCGCGGACGTGCCTGCGCGGCTCCAGCTTCTGCTTCTGCGTCTGCCGCCCCGGCGCCCGCCCGGGTCCCTGGCCGACTAATTAGGGCCGGCTCCCCTCCCCACGCCGCCCGCTCCAGGCCGGAGGTTATGGCTGCTGTTCCTGCCATCCTGGGGCCTGTGCCCCAGACCTGGCTGCCTTTCCTGTGGCGGGAGCCAGCCCTGCTGGCCTAGCTTAACCCAGACGAGCCCAGGGCACCCTGTCCCTGAACTAGGAGGCTGGGGCTCCCCGCGCCCCCGTCCTGGGGTCCCGGCGTGGGTAGGCGCTGGGAGGTGCTGGGTCACCTGGCTTGAACAGTCCCGTTCAGTCTCCGGAGAGATCTGTGCGTCCCAGCGGGAGTGGAAGGGGCTGGGGGATGACTGATGAGATAGGGAAGCTGGAGGGATACCGGGGAAGGGATGGGGATGGGGATGGGGTTGAGTTCCTGAGCTGTTGCATTGGTGAAGCGGGACCCGACTCTTCTTCTCAGCGTTGCCACAAATACAATAAGCTTATACAGATTCCTTAGCCTCAGTTTCCCCATCTGTCCACTATCAGGACAGGCCAGTTTTCTCTTGAATTTGTAATTTGAGGAGCTGGGCTTTACATGTCCCCCGCCCGCCCTCTTGGGGGCTGCTGACGGGGTGGAGGTGGGGGTCTGGATTATGGACCTGGAAGGGCCTGCCAGGAGCCTTGGGCACTGGTGACCAACCTACTCACTGTGCTGAGGGCCAGGTAGGCCCTGGGCACTCAACGCACGTCGTTTGCTGAAACTGAATTTCTGTGCTTGTGTTTTTCCATAATTATATTAGCAGGTGGGATTTTTCCTCAGGGAAGCGGTGGGAGGGGGAGCGCCATGGCAGTGTCCCCACCCTCTCTGAGCGCGAGCTCACACTCGGCTCTGCCCGCCCGCCTGCCGTAATGATTTTTTAATTATGCAGCCAGTGCTCAGAATTGCTAATCCGCCTCCAGCCCAGCATCCCCTCTAGCAGCTCATACCCAAAGCCCCTCACTGGTGTCCCCAGAGTGGTGGTGTCCAAGCCCGAGCCCATCACTGTGCCCGGGAGCACCACCATGGTGTGAGAAAGGGGAGGCCCGGGCAGGCCACAGGGCCACCTCTCCTCCATCTGCAAGTGACAGAACTTGCTGGTGCGGGGCGCCTGTGGCTTTCTTCACACCCTGCCACCCCTGGCCCCAGCGTGGCTCGCTCCCACCAGCACAGCTGTGGCTCTGGAAGGGCACAGGGGAGTGATCAGTGACCCCAAGGACACGTGCACCCAAGTACGAGCTTCGTCTCCGTCACACCCACACTCACACTTGGCTTCTCTTGCACACACACCCTCAGCCTCGTAGCTATACAAGCACAGTAGCATGCTCTGTGTGTCTCTCACACACATAGCCGCACCTGAGGGCCGGGGTGCCCCCAGGAGACCCCAGTTGCAGCCTCCCGTGCCCTGCAGCGGCCCCGCCCCCACTCTCTTGCCTCCATACCCCCACCCCACGCCCCTGCCTGACTGGGTTGCACCCTGAGGTCTCCCTGCTCCCACCTGGTGGGGTGGCTGCCTGTGGCTGGGGCCTGCCTGAACCTCCGTCGGCCGAGCCTGGGGGAGGTGGCGGGTTGGGGGGGCTGTTCGGCAGCACTGTGGCGGCGGCTCCTCTCCAGGCGCCCGGCTGTGGCATCTGTCAAGGTCAGATAGCGACTCCGGAACCAGCCGGCTCGGCCCCATGGCCCCTCTCGCCTCATTATTTTTGTGTTCCGGGGCTGCAGCGCCACCTCCCTCCCTCCTCCTCATCCTCCTGCCTCTTGCCTGCCTCCCCCATGCCTCTGCAGGGAGGGCCTGCGGTCTGGGGGCTTTTGTTTTCCAGTTTTTTCCACGCTCAGGCCAGGCAGATGCTGGGCAGAGCTGTCAGGTCTTGAACGGCAGACAAGGCAGGTGCCTCCCTCGGGGCTGGGACAGGTTCTTGGCCAGTGGAACCCTGGGTTGGTTTTTCAGGGGGACAAACTGAACCTGGGCAGAGCCCAGCCTCCACCACAGCCCAGGCGTACCTGTGGGCAACTTCCTGTTTCCACAGGGGCCCCAGCACCTGGCGTCAGTTCCTGTCTGCACCATCGCCACGCCAGGTGGGCCCCAGACTCACATCCCAGAACCCTTCAGAGGCCCTGAGACAACTCACAGTGAGCGCATGCACGCCTGCACGCGCGCGAACACGCTCACAGGCCAGAAGAACCCACAAACATCCAGCCACCACGTAAACCACTCTACTTGGACATAAGCACACTCGGTCATACGCGTACGTCCACAGATGCAGATAGCCACATTCCACTCGTACACACAGGGGAGTCACACAAAGACCTCCACCTCCGCTGGTATCTAAGCCCGATGTGTACATCAGTGCTGAAACCCACAGAGTGACAGCTGAGACTGTACACACACGCACACACTCTTGTGCATGTAGCGTGCACAGGTTTCTGACACACCTCCCAGTTGGACACACACAGATATACTTGTCCCTAGGGCTGCTTTCACCATACACACTCCAATCCAAGTGTGCTCCTTGGG
Organism: Delphinapterus leucas; assembly: GCF_059928025.1. Lineage (NCBI taxonomy): Eukaryota > Metazoa > Chordata > Mammalia > Artiodactyla > Monodontidae > Delphinapterus > Delphinapterus leucas. The sequence continues at coordinate 117,875,732 of NC_143131.1, forward strand.
GCCTGGTGTTCCTTGAGCAGTTACAACACCCAAGGAGCTTTTGTCCCCTGAGATGCTGAAGTGAGCTTGAGGCTTCCCCTCTGATGCACCCTTTGTGTCCAGGGAGCCCCTGGAAAGTAGGAAGTGGTGGTTGACAGATGGGCCACCCTACCCACCTGGCCGGCCTCCATGGATGTCCACCATCTTGGGCACAAGAGCACTGAGATGGAGTGGAATGGGAGGGTTCTGGGTGGGTCAGGGTGGGCTTGGTGGCACTGGCTGGGAGAGCGGGCTCAGGGGAGTCTCCCAGGCTCTGTCTCTGGGTCCCTCTGCCCATCTCCAGCCCCCAATTAGGGTGTGTAAGTGTTGGGGGAATGAGATGTGGACAGACTAAAGGCCCCCCGGGGTCTCTGGGGTAGCCCTGGCCGTCACTCACTTCCTCCTCCAGCTGCAGACTGCTGTGACCGCCCCCGAGAGGGGGAGGTAGCTGGAGGTTTAGCAGTGGTGGGGGCCCCCACCCCCCAGGAAACTCAAAACCCTGGGCCAGCCGCGGGTGGCGGGTTGGGGCCGGCACAAAGAGGGCCTCTGTGCAGGCCGGCTGGGCTGCCCGCAGGATTCTGGGGGAGGAGCAGGAGCCGGTTTCCGTCCCATTCTGCTTCCTGCGGAGGCCGCCGGAATGCCCGGAGCTCTGGCCCAGCCTGGCCCGTCCGGCCCACCCGCAGCCCCTTCCCCTGTCTTCCTGGGCCCTAGGGTACAGCTGCAGACTTCTCTGCAACAGCATCCCGACATGTTTTGCCTGGAGCCTGAGAACCACCCCCCCAGGACCCTTGAGAAACCTAGAGGGTTCCCCTAGGCTGAGAGCTGAACTGGACCTCACCCTCCAGCCAAACGTGCCTCAGAGCCCTTGGCCGGTGTTGGAGAGCCAGGCCTGGAGTCTTGGTTTCAAATCCTGGCTCTGCCGTTTATTGACCTTGTTGTGACCTTAGGCAGGTGAGCCTCATCTGTAAATGGGGCTAATACTAGTTAGCAAGTTACAGAGAGAATTCAGTGAGAAAATGCATGTGAAATGCTTAGCACAATACCTGGCAGAGGGTGAGTGCTCATTATTAGGGCACTCTGGGAAGATCGGAGAGGGAGGGGTCTGAATGCTCACCCCAGTAACCCTCACACCATCTGCGGCTTGGTCCCAACCCTCTGGCCTGCTCAAAACCCTTCTCTCCAGGCCTCAGTTTCCCCATCTGAAAATCACATCAAGAGCCAGTTCTGGCCTCTGGGATGGGGGAAGGGGGGTGTTCACTCTCTGGAGACTTTTCTGTATCTCTCCACCTCCTTCCACATGGGCCCTTCTGGGCTCATGGCTCCTGCAGTTTGGGGTGAGGAGCAAGAACCATTCTTCTCCATTTTACAGATGGAAACTGAGGCTCAGTGTGGGGCAGCGTGTCAAAGCCAACAGGAAGGGACAGGATGGAGCCACAAACCTGGGCCTGCAGACTCAGTCCCCTGGCCAGTCCTATGGATATGTGCCCTGTCCCCACCAATTCCTTGGCCCACATGTCTCTGAGCTGGCTTTCCCTGGCTTGTCCTGTGGTGAGGCCCACTGGGAGGGAGGTCCTAAGTAAGTGTGTGGGCCCTGATCCCAGGCTGGTGTCAGCTCAGACATCTCCACTTTAGGAAACCTTAGTCTAAGATCCAGGAGCTCCCAAACAGGGAGGCCATCATTTTCTCCAGATCATAATTGCTTATCAAACTGCCTGTTCTAAATGGGGCAATCATAGTACTTCCTTCAGCAGGTGGGTATGAGGATTCGATGAGACAAGCCATGTCCATTGTCTGGCACATAGGAAGGTCTCCATACACATAAGCTCTTATCCTCATGATGCCATGTTACAGATGGGGAAACTGGCTCAGAGGCCATATGCCACGGTCACACAGCAAGGAGGGCCCTCCAGGTCCTTTGACTCTTCCAGAGAAGGAACCTGGCCCAAAGGAGGTACCTGTTGAGGCAGGCCTTGTCTTTATCAGTGGTGTCCCAGGACCCTTGTCTCGTTCCCTAGAGCCCCACATCAGGGAATACCTCCTGCCCGGGACCTCAGTGTTTTTTTGTCCATGAAATGCGTTGATCCCCTCCTCCAGCTCCTTTTGGGAGCTCTGTAAGGGCAAACAGAGCCCCCTATACTCCTGGGTTTTCTCAGCAGCATGTTTCAGTTCTCAGGCAAGGGGGTTGAGCCTGCCTTGAGAATAGGGGCATAAAAGGCCAGGGGGTATGGAGTCAGGGAAATAGGATTGCAGCCCTCACCCCCATTCTGTCCTTGGCAGTTGGTCTTGGGGTGTTAGTCTTAGGGAGGGCCTAGTGGTATTGAGGGCGTGTCCCACCCCAGGCCATCTGCTGGGTGCTAACAGTGGTCAATGTGTCCTTGTATGTGTGTGTCCATCCATAGCTGGATACGTGCCCTGTGCTCTCCAGCGGGGCCTGCATTTCTCCTGGCCTCCAAGACCAGTGTCCCCATGTGTGTCTCCCTGGGCCTGAGTAGGGCTTTTTTTTCCCTCTGGAAACTCCCCAGGCTGAATCATGGAAATCAGAGATGGAAACCCCACACACACATACCCAGTTGCTCAGCTCAGTTCAACCACCGTAGCCTGTGGTCTGCCCTCCCTGCCACCACTGGCCTGCCCACCATCAGTCAGTCTGTCCATCTTGCCTCCGTTGGAGACCAAGGACACCAGCCCATCAAGGTGGCTGGAGGGGCGTGAAGGGGTTGTAGCAGGGATGCCAGGAGTGGGCATGGAAGTGTGGGGAAGGGTGCGATGAGCCAGGGTGTGTGAGTCTGCAACCCGGGCCTACCTAGATGATGGCAGGCTCTGCTGGGCCAGTGCCTGGGGTCCTGAAGGCCCTGATGAAATGCCACCTCTTCCAGGAAGCCTTCCTTCAGCAGGCAGGACGGCTGGGAGGCTATTCCAGCCAGCAGAGGAGTAGGGGAGGGATGGTGCCTTGTGCAGACTCTGCCCTTGGTATTGGTGATAGTTGCACAACTCTGTAAATTTACTAAAAAACATTGAATTGTACACTTAGAAATGGGTGCATTTTATAGTAAGTAAAAACTGTACCTCAGCAAATCTGTTAAAAAAAATCCTGCCCTTGGGCTTCCCTGATGGCACAGTGGTTGAGAGTCCGCCTGCCGATGCAGGGGACACGGGTTCGTGCCCCGGTCCTGGAAGATCCCACATGCCGTGGGGCAGCTGGGCCCGTGAGCCGTGGCCGCTGAGCCTGCACGTCCGGAGCCTGTGCTCCGCAACGGGAGAGGCCACAACAGTGAGAGGCCCGCGTACCACAAAAGAAAAAAAAAAAAAAAGTCCTGTCCTTGACCTCAAGCCCCACCCCGTTGGGACCCTGCCAACCTCATAGCCACACCTCGCACCCACTTCCCCATTTCTTAGGAACCCTTTCAGGTTCGTGTCTACTTTGGTAACCTCTCCTTATCCTTAACTCACAGGCTAAGCAGCCCCTTCCTCCAGAAAGGTCCCCTTGCCCCACTCAGTCCCCTTCCTGCTCTCTCTTTTCACATCAGTTCATGTGACCACCAGCCCAGCTCCTGTGTACCCCTCCAGAGCAGTGCCGGTCTGTATCCTGCACTGTCTCCGCAGGACCACAGGGCATGGGGCCGCTATCGGGTAGGTAGTGCAGGCTGTGTGCAACTGAACATCTAGAACATCTCACTGTGGCCACCTGTGTACATGTCTCCGTGCAGACAGCACCATCCCACCCCATAGTGCCCGCCTGTCCTGCCCCCCTCCCCCATTGCTGTGTGGCCTGAAGGGCTCAGGACAGAGCCCTGCTGGGGATGAATCCTGGCTCCCCTGGCACTGAGGGTGGAGTGAGAGCTCTGCCACCACCTCTGGTGACCTCATTGCCAGCTTGCATTATGATGTCACTGGCCCAGCCTTCCGGGTTCCTGCTTGAGTATCTCCAAGCCCCCCAGGTGGGGACACTCCCCTGGGGTCTGTAACAGCTTATCCATCCGACCATGTAAAGGCGACGGGCATGGTAACAACCCTGGGGGGGGTGGGGGCAGCCTCGGGGTAGCTGGGTCACCTTTCCCTGGCAGAACAAAGGCAGTCACAGAGCAGGGTGACTAACACTTGGGCTCTGGGTTCAAGTTGTAGCCCTACTGGGTACCGGCTGTTTGACCTTGGCCTGACAGCTTGAACCTCCCTGAGCCTCAGTTTCCTCATCTCTGAAATTGGTTAATAGTTCCTTTTTCCCTGAGTACTGGGGAGGAGTCAAGGAGGGAGAGAAGACATGTAAAGCATGAGAGTACGGGGCCTGGGACACAGTAGGTGCTCAATAAATGCTAACGGATAGGGTCGGTTAGTTAAGGGAGCCTGAGAGTCGCTTGGTGAGAGCTGGTTAGGGAGGGACGGTGTCCCGTGTCTTTTGGGGCTGGCCAGGGCCTGGGGGTAGAGGCAGAGGTGGCTCCACTGTCAGGAGAGGGGGCCCAGCTTTGACTGTCCCTCACTTCCCAGCTCAGCCAAGTGAGCTCCAGCCCATAGGAGGTGGGGCCCACAGCCTGGCCTTGAGACCAGGAACCCACTGACCCCCAGCCCTCCTTCCTTTCTCCTCCCAGGTTTTGGGCCAGAGTGGGCTGGGGCTCAAGACAAGCTGGGTCTCATCTGGCCTCCCCTGACCTCTGCCTCTGCCTGCCTCTCCTGTAGGCATGTCCACCTGCCTTCTCTTGGTCCCCAGGTCCTTGCATCTGGGACTGTCTCCTCAGGGCTCTGTTTCCATGTCTCTTACATCCTCTAGTCTCTGAGCTGGGCCAGGCACCCTGCGTCTCTAAGCCCAGTTGCCTCAGTCTCTGTTCCCTATGATGCTCTGTCCTCTAACCTTGACCCTTTGCCCTGTCCTCTTTCAGTCCCTTTGTCTGACCCACCCCTCGAGTTCTCTTGTCTCGTGATCCTCTGTCCCCACCACCTGTCTCTATTCTTCTGGCCCCATGTCCCCCTCTGCCCCCCAGCGCTCTATGCCTGGGTTCCCCCCCTCACCCCCGCCCCCTGGGCTCTGTCCCCGCCCGTCAGCCCCTGGTCCCAGCTCCCGGCCGGCCCGGCTCCTGCATGGACAAAGGGGTCCTTTGTGGGCTGACCGCGGCTGGCGGGGCGGCGGGGCGCTGGCTCCGCATTACTGATGAAACGGAGCCCTTTGTTGTCCCTCCTCAGGCGCAGTATTTCTTTTTGGGGGCTGGATGCGTTCCTGGCAGGGCCGATGATGGATGCGCCCGCCGCCGCCCGCCTGCCCGCCAGCTTTCCCTCCCGCTCATTCCCGCTCCGCTTCAACGCAGCCCCAGCTCCTCCCCTGCCGCCTGGGCACTGCCAGGCCCTTCCTGGCCTGGGAGGGGGCTGCTGTGTGCCCTGCAGTAGAGGCCGGGGCCTGGGAGAAGGTCTTCTCTTATGTCCTCCCCTTCCATGAGTAGGGCACGTGAGCCCTGTGGTCAGTGGTCCACTGGGACCAGGGCATCAGCTTTTCCCAGGGTCTGAAGGAGATGAGCCGGGTACAGGGACAGATCTGGAACAGGCTTGGTTGGGGACCAGGCTTTGGGGACTAGACGTTGGTATCTGTCCACTCTGGGGTTTGAGTTGCCCTGTGTGCCAGCCCCCTCATGTACCCTCCACCTTCACTTTCTGAGGCTGACAAACCAGTGTTCTGCCTGCAGCACCTGTTCAATGACATATCACATCCTCTGGGCCCGAATTCAGCATGTCCCAGGACCTGGGTGGGGGTGGGGGAGTGGGGGTGGGGGCTGGGGGGAATTGTCCCTGAGGAGGGACAGAAAAATGAAAGATTAGAGAGATTCAAAGAGGAGGCCAGAGATGAACAGAACATGAGATTAGGTCCCCACCAAGAGAGACTCGGGATGGAGACAGAAGCAGAGAGACTTAGCCAGAGTGCCAGCCCTGAAAGCAGTCTGTGTCAGAGGGAGCTGACTTCTAATTGACCTGCCCGCCCCATACGCAAAGCCAGATCCTGGAGCTGGGAGGAGGGAGGGAGTAGAGCAAGAGCAGCGTTAATGCAGCTATCGATTTCTGCCACCAGCCAGCAGGCCGCAGAGGCGGGGGACACACAGAGGGGCTAGGGCGCAGACTGCTTCCCTCCCCACATCTCCAGCCCACGGGCGTCAGCCTTCTTCTGTCTTCTCCCCTCAGCCTGTGTCTAGGGCTCCTGGGGCTATGGTCCAGGGCAGAGCAGCTGAGCTCGATGGGCAAGGGCTAGGTGACTTGGCATGACAGTCTCTGGCCCTGATCTCACTGGCCCTTGTCCCCAACACCTAGCCAGGGTCACTGATGCCTGGAGGAGTACTGATCTCTGAGGACAGGGGCCCAACAGCCAACCTGGGCTTGGGCCTTAGGAGGTAGAAGGGAGCACAGCAATCCTGGGGCATGTGTGACCCCCTTCCTCTTACTACGATCTGACCTCTGTGACACCCCCAGCCCAGTCTGGACACCCTGCCTGACCCTCCTGGGTTTGTCCTGCCAGCTGGCCCAGCTCTTCCTCACCACCCACCCGCCTTCACTAGGAAGGAGCTTAGGTGGGCCCGTGCCTGCTGGGGAGAGGCAGGGAGTGGCCGGCTGGCTGCTGAGGCCTGCTGTTCACCTCACCCTGGAGACAGAGCTTTTCCCTCGCCTGCACTCACTCCTCCTCGTGGCCACTCTTAGCAGTCCTGGACCAGGGGCCCTGCCTGCTCGGGGCCTCGATTTCCCCTTCTGTAAGTGTACAGGGTTGGACTAGATGACCTCCCGGGCCAGGCTGAGTCCTGTGACTGGGGGATGGTGGGGTTGCCTGGGGACAAAGATGCAGTGTGTGCCGCCCCTAAGCCCAGGGCCGGACAGGCCCAGCCAGATGTGCGCCTCCCCCTTGAGTAGCCAGCTGCTCGGGGCTGGGCCCCGTCCTCCCACCCCTCTCCTGGGGGTTGCTGGGCCGTGGCAGGCAGACGCTAGAGAGCCAGGGCTGATGAGGAAACTACCACTCGGCTCCATCTGGAACAGTTCCTTCTAGAGCTCCTGGCCAAGGAGCCTGGCTGCTCACATGCCTTAGTCTTGGGGCCTGAGCAGAACAGGCTCTGTCCTGGGAAGGGGCACCTCAGACAGGTGGACGTGGCTGAAGAACAGGCTCCATTCCCTAGAGGGTCACACCTACTCTCTGTCCCAGCTTGGCAGCAGCCAGAGGTCCCTCGGGCCCACAGTCCTCTCTGCTCTCACTGGGACCTCCATCCAGACCCATCTGGGAGCCAGGCTGGCACATAGCAGTGAGGCCTGAGTAGAGACAAGGGTCCCGAGGTTAGAGAGAGGGGGGGAAGCGTGTGTTGATGTGTGCACAAGCCCCCCACCCTCCACCCCCCTGCCCTTGCGGGAGAAGGCTTGTCCTCTGGTACACTGCTGCCTGCCCTCTAGCAGGAGGATACATGCTCCTTGAAATAAGGGTTCTGCTCTCTATTTGGCAAACTCTGTTAAACAAAGTCAGTTTTCTTTACCTGCAGAACTTGCCAGGGCCTTGAGATAATTAATGTGTATTAGGAATCTCTAATGAGCATCCATGGGCAGCTTCCCATACCTTTTGGTCTACATCTCCAAGCTGTTCAGAGACTGTGCCCACCCCTCTTCTCCATAGTTGGGTCAGTGAAAGATGAGGAAGCAGAGGGTAACCTCTGAGGTTAATAAAGTTCTCCCGCTCCCTCCTACCCCCAGGACAGGAAGGACTGCCTGCCTCCATCGGGTCTTCCCAGACCCTGGCAGGGCAGAGGGAGACCCAGCTGAGCCTCCACCGTGCTACTTGGTGGCTGTGTATCCGTGGGCTAGTCAGTTCTTCTCCCAAACCTTGTCTTCCTCACCTATGAAACAGGATATCACTAGCCACTACTTGTGGGTTTCTCGTGAGTCTTAACTGAGGTAGTACAAATTAGAAATTCCTAACTGTGGCTGGAACTTAATGAGCGCCTAGCCCGGCTGTGGTGGTTACAGTGGCGATACAGCTGGTGGTGGAGGAGGCCCTGACCCTGTGTCCTCTTGTGCCGACAGAGTGAAGACACTTGCACGTGGACGCCTGACCATGTGCCTGCGCTGAGCAGCAGAGCCCACCAGGCATCTCTGTCGTGGGCAGCAGGACTCCGGTGCTCATCTGTGGACTCCCCGCAGTTGGCAGGTTCCCCCACCAGCGGGGTCTGGGCCTCGGCCCCACCATGTCGAGCCTCGGCAGCGGCCCCCAGGACAGCGGCGGTAGCAGCAGCGGCAGCAACGCCAATGGCAGCAGTGGCAGCGGCCCAAAGGCGGGAGTGGCAGACAAGAGTGCGGCGGCGGCGGCGGCGGCTGCGCCAGCCTCGGTGGCGGATGACGCACCACCCCCTGAGCGCCGGAACAAGAGCGGCATCATCAGTGAACCCCTCAACAAGAGCCTGCGCCGCTCCCGCCCTCTCTCCCACTACTCTTCCTTTGGGGGCAGCGGTGGCAGTGGCGGTGGCAGCATGATGGGCGGGGAGTCTGCCGAAAAGGCTGCCGCGGCCACAGCCGCTGCCTCCCTGTTGGCCAATGGGCACGACCTGGCGGCGGCCATGGCTGTGGACAAAAGCAACCCTACCTCAAAGCACAAAAGTGGTGCTGTGGCCAGCCTGCTGAGCAAGGCAGAGCGGGCCACGGAGCTGGCAGCCGAGGGACAGCTGACGCTGCAGCAGTTCGCGCAGTCCACGGAGATGCTGAAGCGCGTGGTGCAGGAGCACCTACCGCTGATGAGCGAGGCGGGCGCTGGCCTGCCCGACATGGAGGCCGTGGCGGGCGCCGAAGCCCTCAATGGCCAGTCCGACTTCCCCTACCTGGGCGCCTTTCCCATCAACCCGGGCCTCTTCATCATGACCCCGGCGGGCGTGTTCCTGGCTGAGAGCGCGCTGCACATGGCCGGCCTGGCCGAGTACCCCATGCAGGGAGAGCTGGCCTCCGCCATCAGCTCGGGCAAGAAGAAGCGGAAACGCTGCGGCATGTGTGCGCCCTGCCGGCGGCGCATCAACTGCGAGCAGTGCAGCAGTTGTAGGAACCGAAAGACTGGCCATCAGATTTGCAAATTCAGAAAATGTGAGGAACTCAAAAAGAAGCCTTCCGCTGCTCTGGAGGTAACGGCGCCTTAGAGGGAGGTGTGTGGGCTCTTGGGTCTGTCTGGCAGTCCAAACCCACCCCCGCCCCCCATCCTCACCTTTCCTGCCTGGGCAAGTGTCTGGGGGATGCCCGGCCTGTCCTTGGGCTCTGGGGTCCTAGGCCAGGCTCCGAGACGGCAGTTCACTGCCCCAAGAGTCAGAGCCACATCCCGAGATGCCCTTAGGTTGTAGTCTGCAACCTAGGCAAGCATGTAATTCCAGTCAGGGACCTAGCAGAATCCCGCCAGGCCCCGGGATTCTGAACCCCTCCTGGAGTTCTGGGTCAGGTATTGAGATTCCCACACAGGTCTTAAGTCTCTGACTTTCAGACGTGTCGTAAAGGTTCCGGTCTCTGACCTAAGATTCTGGGACTCTCCCCTGCTCCATGTGAGGGGTTCTGTCCTGTAGACCCTCTGGCTTTGAGGGATAAGTCCTTCATTTGCCCCTTCAGAGAGCCCAGCCTTTCCCCCGAGGCCACCCAAGGATAGAGCAGCTCCAGTGCTGACTGCTGCGCTCTGAGGCCTGGAAGACCCTAGCGCTAGGTACCTAGCTGACCTATTTGGGGTGCCCGGAGGCCCCAAGTTCAGTCTGGCTGCATAGTTGATGGCCAGGGTTCCTATGGGCTTGGGGTTACAGGGTGGCTTGAGCCTGGGATGTGGGTAAAGCCTGTCCACTATGGGATTGGCTTTCAGAAAGCAGAAGGGTTCCCATGCTGCTTTCTCTCCACCCTCATGGCAGGGCCTGTCCCCATGCCCCCAGCCGTGAGAGCCTAGCTGTGGTGCCAGGCCTGGGTACAAAAGCATCTTTTCAGCCTGCTGTCCCTGCCCTGTCCCCGCCCCTCCACGAGTGGGTTTGACGCAAATGTCCAGAATGGTTGGAAAACAATAATGGCATCCCAGCCATGGCTATCCCCCCCAACTCACCCTAGCCCCAAACCTCATATCTGTTCTCCTGCCCAGAAAACACACCTGTAGGCACACAAAAGCACCCGCTCTCCTCTCATGTAGAGACAGACAGATACACACACACACACACACACACACACACACACACACACCCTGCCCTGTACACAGTCTTATTATAGATGCAGCCTTTTAATAAACACAGCAAGCATCCTTCCTTCTCAGAACAGCTCCAAACACACTACACACTGTAGCATAGCTCAAGGCACACATCCTTGTATGCGTCCAGTGCACACGCATACACACTCATTCGACAGAAACGTGAACACAGCTCCCAGATGCATCATGGCCACCTGCCGCTTGTAGCCTTTGGACCAGGGAAAGGGGGCTTGCTGTCTGGAAGGAGGGTTCCTGGGCACAGTGGCTCAGGAGGCCTCACGGTGCTCCAGGCTCTCCGGTGGTCCAGCGGGTCAGGCTTCTCTGGCCTGGCCAGGATGGCAGGAACTCCAAGGGGTGGCTGCTTTTACTCCATGCCCATTCCTCCGCCATGAGGCCATCCACAGGGGAACGTCTTTGCACCAGGCCCAGCCGGACCCTGACTGAACTCTCTCCTTGTTTTTGTCTCCCGCCCCCGCCAGAAGGTGATGCTTCCGACGGGAGCCGCCTTCCGGTGGTTTCAGTGACGGCGGCGGGAACCCAAAGCTGCCCTCTCCGTGCAATGTCACTGCTCGTGTGGTCTCCGGCAAGGGATTCGGGCGAAGACAAACGGATGCACCCGTCTTTAGAACCAAAAATATTCTCTCACAGATTTCATTCCTGTTTTTATATATATATTTTTTGTTGTCGTTTTAACATCTCCATGTCCCTAGTATAAAAAGAAAAAGAAAAGAAAAAAAATTAACTGCTTTTTCGGAAGAACAACAACAACAGCAAAAAGAGGTAAAGACGAATCTGTAAAGTACCGAGACTTCCTGGGCAAAGAATGGACAATCAGTTTCCTTCCTGTGTCGATGTCGATGTTGTCTGTGCAGGAGATGCAGTTTTTGTGTAGAGAATGTAAATTTTCTGTAACCTTTTGAAATCTAGTTACTAATAAGCACTACTGTAATTTAGCACAGTTTAACTCCACCCTCATTTAAACTTCCTTTGATTCTTTCCGACCATGAAATAGTGCATAGTTTGCCTGGAGAATCCACTCACGTTTATAAAGAGAATGTTGATGGCGCCGTGTCGAAGCCCCTCTGTATCCATCCACGCGCGCGGAGCTGCCGCAAGGAGCTCACAGAGCGGGAGGGAGCAGCCCACCCACCCCACCCCGGGCCCAGGCCAGCCTTGCTGTACCCACGGTCCCCAGAATGGGACCCCCCCCCCAACCCTAACAGTGATGATTTTGCAAAAACAAAAGTTCTGTTCGTTTATCCATTGAGATCTGGGAAGCTCATGTCTCGATATTTCTGATCCTGGCTACTTCCCTTAGAGAAAATGAGCCCTTTTTTTCTGGCCTCACGGATGGCAACAGAAGAAAGGGCTTCTCTGCGTGGCCCCCTGCCGGTGGGGGTGGTGCCCAGGGGCCCCCTTGCCCATGGCCAGCTTCCTGCTGATGAACATGCTGTTTGTATTGTTTTAGGAAACCAGGCTGTTTTGTGAATAAAACGAATGCATGTTTGTGTCACGAAGCACCACTGGCTTCTTGCTCTCCGGTTTTGGGGCCTGGCTTGGGGGCTGTTGCTGGGCAGGGGTTGTCTGGGACTACCTTAGGAAGGAGGAAGGATGGCCCAGGGACATTTAGAGTGGGGATCTCTTGGGAAGTGAGGCCGTCTGGATCCAGAAGGGGGGCAGCCCTGGCTGACGGGATGGAAATGCTCTTCATCTGGAAGTGGCCGGTACTGGAGCACCTCACCTGCCTGATTGTACCCCCTACCTCAGGATCTGGACCTCCAGGGACCTTCACTTACCTGGGGCCACCTTCTCTGTTCACCTCAATGCATCAGGTGCGATCAGTGCAAAGTAGCCAGCAGTACTGGCTGGGGGTGGGCACCGAGCTGCCTGTTCAGGTTCTTATTTGTTCTTCCTTGCAGGGATCTAGTAAGGTGAATCCCCAGGGATCAGTTTTAGCCCAAGTTCATGGGGACCTGGCTATGCCTGGCACACACACACACACAGTCATCCCCACGTACCCTCCCTTCAGGCCTGGACGTGTCCCTGGCTTTGGCTCTTGGCATCCACACACACACCCCACCCCCGCCGAAAGATTGTTGGCACAAGGTCGTCTGGGACCTCCAAGACAACATGTCTGGGGAAGTCACCACACAGCCGCCTGGTCTAGGCCAGGGCAACCTGAACAGGAAGGGGTGGTAGCTGCACGCCCCAGCCCTGGACATCACAGAGGCTGGATGTATGCAGGATGCAGCCTCTCATCCACTTGAGCAGGAGGCGTTCTCCCCACCCAGCTTCTCTGAGCCTGGCTGAGATGAAGCTAGACTTGAGGAAGGACTTCCTGACCATGTCGGGGCCTGGCTTCAGGTGGGTGAGGGCTTTCACGATGACGAAGGGGCAACTTCTAAAGCTGAGTGGGCGGTCAGGTGGGGGAAATGTCTCTGCCATTGTTCCTGGGAGGAAAGAAAGCAGCCATGTTGGGTGAGGGTTCTGACCCGCAACCCCTTCCCAGGTGTCACAAGCTCCCTTTGAGCACCAGGAGCTCAGCAGCCCGGCCTGGCACAGCAGGGGCAGGCGGGGGTGGTGGGAGGCAGCTTTCAACTTCATCTCTGCCTGGGAAAAATTCCCTTTCATGTGGCTGCCTGTGATCTCTCTGGGCAGCTCTGCCAAAGCGGGGGGCGGGGGGGGTGTCCAGTGGGGAGTAGGGGGAGGTGTTGCAGCCTGGGGCACCCTCACCCCCGCCAGCACAAGGCAAACTCCAGAACCTCTTAGGGGCAGGGAGGGTCCTCCTTGGAGGAGTTGGGGTGGGAAGCCTGGCCAGCAGGGGGCACCTGGGCAGGAGGCCCCTGCCTGCCCCCACCTGGCTGCTGGCAGCACACAGGCCGCAGATGGCCTGGGCCAGCCCTCATTGGCATGCCTACAGGTGTGGGGTGGACGGCTCCGGTGCCAGCCCCGAGGGGGGGATGCTGTGACTCAAGTCAGCCTGTACCCTTTGGTGTGCCAACCCACAGCCCGGCCATGGCTCCTGGGCTCACCCCCCCAACACAGAGAAGCCCTGAGCTTGAGGCCCCTCACCTCTTCCAGCTTTGGCCTCTTGTGCTGTGCTTTGTGGAAAGGGTAGGCCAGCCCCTCTGTCTGCAGGAGGCCCAGGTAGGGGTGGTGATAACTGAGGTTGAACACATGATGAGACCTCAGTTACCTCATCTGGGAAATGGGGACAGTGATATTCTCTCCCCTATAAAGTTGCCTGATGATGAAATGAGATCACTCTACGGAAGGGCCTGGTTCACTGGAAGCACTCGGTCAATGGCAGCTGGCGCTGCTATTTTAAAACTATTATTCACCAAAGTCTCACCAAGATGTCTCCCACCTTCCGCCCAGGGTGTGCATCCTCCCTGAAGCCCCAGCCACCCCATCTCTCCACAGAGTGGCCTAGCTGCTGCCCTAGCCCTGGGCCGGGCCCTGCTCTGGCATGTCTGTCTCTTACTGTTTCTTTCTTCTTCTTTTTAATTAACTAATTTATTTTTGGCTGCACTGCGCAGCTTGTGGGGATCTTAGTTCCCCGACCAGGGATCAATCCCAGGCCTCAGCAGTGAAAGCGCTGAGTCCTAACCACTGGAGCGCCAGGGAATTCCCTGCCTCTGCCTGTTTCTATCTGGCGCTCTGTCTTGACCGTCGCTGCTGGTCCTCGACGACTCTCTCTTCTGTGTTTCGTCACCTTTCCATGTATCTCAGTCTCTGTGTACCTCACTATCTCCCTGTATCTCTCACCTCTGTGTCTTTCTGTGTCGGGCTCACCCCTGCTGCTCTCCCGTCTGACAGAGGAGTACTTGGAGGCGGGCTCCCCTGTGGAGCTGAATGTCCGATTCCCCTCCCCGGGAAGCTGTAGCACAGCCCCTACGCTACAGTTGGTGGCCTGGGCGTCTTCGCCTCAAGCACCCCGTCACCCGGCTTGGGCGGCAGCGGGCGGCTGGAGAGGCTGGGAGTGAATGCACCTGGGCTGTGGAGCTGGAGACAAGCCCGGCCTCCATGTAGCTTCGTGTGCCTCTGTGTAGGGGGCGGGGGGCGATGCTTCAAGGCCCTGACAGCCACGTGAGGCCTTGTGCGGCAGCGTGTCTATGCGTGACGCTGACGGACATTTTGAAAATGGGTCGGTGACAGTGTGTGGTAGACTGACGTGAGACCTCGTGCGGCCATGGGTTAGTATGTGATGTCAGCAGCCCCACACTTTGGGGTGTTCTGTGACATTGCATGTATAATCCTGTGACATTGTTCAATCCTGTAACAGACCCAGTATGATACCAGGTTGTACAGCTGAATGTGTGACACTGGATGTGTAACACTGATGCTGTATGGCATGCATGACCCCGTGACAAGACACTGGTGGTCCTCTGTGGTTTATGATGTTGTGTCTGTGTGACCATCGTGGGTGTGGCCCTGGGACTGATATCAGGGGTTCTATGTGAGTGTGTGATGCCGGCTTGTGATCATGCTGTGACCTTGTGACACTGCCTGGGTGTGTGCTTATGACATTGTGTGTCAATGTGCACCTGTGATCCCCTCAGTGATGCTGACATTATGCACCGTGGTCTTTGTCTACAGCATTTCCTGGGTCTCTGCCCTGACAGCCATGCAACTCTGGGGACAGAATGAGGGCCCTGGCAGCCCCTCTTACCCCCAGCCTGGCCCTGAGGCCCAGTCTGGGTGGGGGAGCTGGCATGGGGGCAGCAGGCACGGTTCCCACGGCCACCACGGCCCCTCTCTCAGCCCCACCACCGCCGGCTTCAGCTCCGCAGAATATCCTGGCAACCCCAGCTTCTTTGTTCTCTGTGGCCGCCAAAGGCCTCTCCCCACCCCGGCCTGCCCAGCGCCTGCCAGGCGCCCCCTCCCCCCAAAAGCAGCAGGGTTTGGCCTGACCTAGTCCCTTGCTGCCCTTATCCCCCACTCGAACTGGGGCCCCTGTTTCATGCCCTGAACCTGACTCAGCACACCAGACTGAGCCTCTGGCCCTATGCTATGAGATTACTGTCATCGTGTTGTGCAGGAAGAAGGAAGAAGGACAGCTCCTGTAGTGTACTGGGTGATTGTGGGCCAGGAACTAGGCTCTCTGTTTGGGTACTTCTCCTTGGCCCAAGGCTAGTTGGAGGCTGTCTTCAGTCTGGCATGGTTTCAATTTGTTAAATAAATTTGCTTCTTTGATTCCAGGAAGTCATCAGTTTAGGGATTATTATCTATTTTACAGATGAGAAACTGAAGCCCAGAGAGAGTAGGGGACATGCCCAAGTCACAGAGCAAGATGGTAAGGGGAACTGATTAGAACTTGGGCTCCTGGCTGTCAGACCCCTGCACCAGGCTGCTTTGGGAGGACCAGTTGCCTCCATGGACAGGAAAGAGGGCAGAGCCTGGGAGTCTGAGTCTAGACACATTAGTCCTCCCCTCTTCTTGGTCACCATGTGTCAAAGCCACGTTCTGCATGTGTGTTTGTGTGTGTGTGTGTGTGTGTGTGTGTGTGCCCTTGTGGATGACCTTGGCCAAATGCCCTTGCCTCTGTTCCCAGGAAAAAAGGGCAACATAACCAGGGACCGTAGGGTGGGGCACTTGGCATGGTGCTTTGCAGAGCAACAAAGTCACCTCACAGTGCCAAAACCCACGGCACCTCCAATAAGGACATGGGGCTGCTGGCCCAGGGGGCAGATTCTGGCTTGGGGCCCCAGCCTCTATTCCCAGACTCAGCCCAGCTCTGTGCTGTCACAAAGAAGGAGGTGGTGATGGCCACATGGCTCTGCTGCATCCAAGGCCGCTTAGGCCTGACCTAATTGCAGCGCCAGCTCCCACTCCCTCCCAGGTACTGGAGATGGATGGATGGAGGTCACTGTGCACCCAGCCCTGGCTCCCCACTGCCCACCCGCGACCCTGTGCTGACAGGCACTGCTGACGACAGCCAAGGTGGGGGAAGGACAGGCAGCCACCAGCATGTTAACAATACAGACCTTGGCCTAGGCGCCCTGCAGGCAGGTAATTAGCACAGAGAGGCCCAGCTGCCCCCCAAGCTCACACAGCCCCGCAGGGAGTCCTGTCCCGAGAGGTCCACATCTCTCCTGAGGGCCCCTTGAGGGCTGTTCCTGCCACACTGATTGGAGAATGGCTGGGGAAGATAGAGGGGGTATGGGAGGGTCCCCCGAGGCCACCGACCCGGCTGCCAGAGTGGACACTTTCATCTCTCTTCGCCTGTCGACCTGCCATCCCTCAGCGGCATTAAATTCCCCTCCTGCCAGAGAACAAGGGCTGCCTCAGATTCCAGGCAGCAGGGCGTGAAGATGGGGTGGGCCCAGGGGAGGAGAGCCAGGTCCTCCAGGGCTTCAGCCCTGGGCTGGGGGTGGAGCTTGGGCTGGGGGCTCTGGTGGCCAGCTACCCCAGCCGCCGTCCAGATGCAGGTCTGTTTCCTGCAGCCTTCTCCCTCTTGACTGATGCCTTCCTCCCCTTTCAGGTGCTACCTCCTCAGGAGCTTTCTTAACCCCTGCAGGACAGGTCTAGTGTCCCCGTGCCACCTCCATCACTGCTGATCACCCTGGCTGACATCGCCTGACTTCAGGGCTGCGGTCTGCAGCTCAGTGAGGACAGCACTGGCACCAGAAAACCTCTGTGGGCTGAATAAACACATTATCTCCTTCTGGGCAATTTTTTTCCTCTCGTGTGTTTCCAACTCTAATTGGAGTGCTGTCCACAGGTAAGGGTAAACTTACCAGAAAGAGCCCCCTTTCCCCAGCCCCCTGGAAGCTGCATTTTCTGCGTCTCTGCCCTTGGTTAGAGGTGTTGATGATATCACCGCCTCACAAGAGGTAGAGCTTGTTACCTGTATGCCAGGCATTGGGCTAGTCCATTGCGCTTACTAGCTCACTTAATCCTCACCACAACCCCGTGAGGAGGGCGATGATCAGTTATCCCATTTTCTAGATCAGAAAGTTGAGGTTCAGAGAGGTAGAGGTAGAGAAACTTACATAAGGTCACAAAGCCAAGTTCCTCTGGTTTCAGAAGCTGGCCCTTAAACACCTGGTCATGCTTCAGGCTTTGGCTGGAAGAAACCAAACCCCCCACCCTACATGCTGCCTGTGATCCTGCCCAGATGCAGGATTAGGGTCAAGCATTACTTACTTAAACTTTTCTGCACTTTTTGACTATTATTTTTCTTTACTTTTATTTTTGCAGTAAATACATATTGCTTTTCAAATCAGAAAACCCAGGAAAGTTCTTTAACCAAATGTTCTTAAGCCCAAGAAGGTTTGGAAACAAAGAGCATAGTGTGGAGTGAGGGTGGGGGATGAGAAGGTAGCCCAGGATCACTGCCCCCTCCCCTAAAATGACAGGATTTGGGTATTTGGGGGGCCCAAAGTGGGTGCAGCCTGAATCTACAAAGGCCTCCACCCCTCCACCTCCCTGGCACCTCACTGGCATCTTCCCACCCACCACCCTCCCAGCTGCTCACCCAGCTCTGAGGCCGGCCCAGGAAGGGGCACCGCCTGTGGCTGAGTTGGCTCTGCCCCAGGGGGATCCACAGGCAGCTGCTGGGGTCCGGGGGGAGTGGCTGCGAGGGTGAGGGCAAGGGCAGTGCCCGCTGCCGTTGATAAGGCGACAGAGCCCTCAGGAGTCAAGACAGCAGCGAAGCCATGGAAACAAGTCCGAGGTGTGAGGCTGGCTCAGCCACTTCCCCCAGGTGGCCGCCTCCCAGGCCTGGCGGGGGCCCAGCAAGGCAGGTCCACCCACTCCCTGACCTGGGGGCCAGGCTTGGGTGGGCAGCTGGGTAGGTTTGATGTCACCCCAGCCCACTTTCCCCAGGGCCTGGCTGGGGTCAAGCCTTGGGCCTGAGTGGGGAGGGCTGGGGACAGGGGCAAGGGTGCTTCAAACCCCCCTGACCCCTTCAGTCCCTCCTACCTTCTACCGCCCCCCTCCTTTCCTATAAATATGTGTGCATTATTTACCTTAAGCATTTTGATAAATCATAATAGGAGAGACATCTGCTGTCAAAACTGCAAACTGCATTTGGGGTGCAGCTGGTGGCTGAGGGCTAGAGGCTGGGGGGTGCAAGGGCTCTGATGGTCTGAGGGGGGATAATATAGACGCCCCCCACCTCTCAACTAGGGCTGGGCCTTGAAGGGGACCCAGGCCCCATCATTTGGAGCCCCTCCTCACCAGCTGCTGACCACAGAACCTTCCCAAGGAGTCTATGCACTGCCCCCCAGTCCTTGCCTGCCTCCCTCTGCTTCAGAATTAATGCAGCCGTGACAGCGGCTGAGAAGTCCCCCGAGCGGCGGAGATTAACTCCCAGGGCAGCGCGGGCGGGGTTGACCATGGGCGGCTGAGGAGCGGGGGGGCTGACGCACAGGCCTCACAAGATTAATCGCCCTGCAGCCGGCCTCATCACGAGGGTGCCCGGTGCTCTAACCCCCACCCCCAGGAGGGGCATTGGGTCCTGTGTCAGGAGCCTGCCCTGCCTCCTGCAGCCCCCATGGCTCGGATGAGTGGGAGGATTTTGGAAGCCAAGGCTGAGTTCCTTTCTCATTTTCTCTTCCCTTCCGGGTGGCCTTCGGGGACCCTGAGGACCAAGCAGCAATCCTGGGGCCTCTTTCCCTCCCCTGTTCCCAGTGTGGCTCAGCCACCCAGGGAGGGATAGGCTCTGACCCTTGCCTGTCTACCTACCACCTGCCAGCCCCACAGACCCCACTGGCCTGCTAGTCCCCCAAAGCAGAGCTGGGGCGATGGGGGCTGGAAGAGGGGTGCAGTGGATTTATGAGCTTGAGGCCAGATGCTCCTGCTGTCCAGCCAGCCCCTCTAACCATCTTGGTGGGTCTGTGGAGACAGCGGAGGGAGAGGATCCCGGGCAGAAACAGTTGGATTGCTGATTGATAAAGCACTGGGGTCAGGGACCTGGGTTTTGGCCTTTCTCAGCCAGTTGTTCTTTAGGGGTTGCAGTTAGTGGGACTGAGGTTAGATATGGGAGTAAAGTTCCCTAGGCAGGCAGGACCTAAGGGAGGCTGAGCTGTGGTTGGAGTCTACCTTGACTCTGTTAAGTCTGGCTGGAGAACTCTCTTCTCTGCACTGCCCCCGGTGCACCCATCACAGCCCTGCTGGCATCAGACGGGGTGAACTCTCCATTCACTTGCTGGTCTCCCCAGCTAGAAAGTGAGCTCCGAGGGGGAGGGGGTTGTCTACTGGCACATGTTAGGTACTCAGTAATGTTGGATAAATGGATGAATTGGAGGTGGAGGGCATGGGGTGGCCCTCTTTATATAAGGAGCTGGAGAAAGAAACTTGGATCTGAGCTCGAGGATCCCAACTGCAGGGTCACAGACTGGTGACTGCCAAGAGGGGGCCCCAAGAGAAAAGGGGACTTGCAGCTGGGTGCCAGGTTGACACTCACAGGCTGCATGACCTTCTACTAGAAGCTTTCCTCTCTGGGCTTTTCTTCTCAGAGGTACTATGAGGGTGGAATGAGAAGTCCTGTGTGCAACGTCCTTGTCAACTCTCAAACCTCGTACCCCTTGGTGAACAAGAGATCTATGTGGATGGGAAGAGCCAAGAAGCCTTCTTGGAGGAGGTGTGAGTAGAGCAGAGCCTCGAAGGACCGTGCTGCTTACCTAGGAGACTTAGAGATTGGAGCAGTGAGGACACCATACTGGAGGGAGCCCAGGAGACTATGGTGTCAACCTCAAGCTCCAGGATGAGTGAATGTATTTTGTCTTGGGCACAGTGGGAGCCAATGATGGTTCTGGAACCTGGGCAGCCTTTGGAGGGACTTAAGTCTGGAGTGAAGCCTTCAGTCAACTGGGGTTTGTGGGGCAAATTCCTAACTCCACTCTGGGCCCCTGGGGCTGAGCTGGAGAGTCAGCAGGAGACCATGATCATGCTCCCTTCGATGTCCCCTTCCAAGGGAAACAAAACATACCCTTTATTAGGAAGGAGGTGGCTAGCCTTGGCCAGAAGTGACCTATCAGTTCTGGGGCCTTGACCACTCATTACAGGATGGGGAACCCAAGTTACAGAATGGCCAGGCTGGAGAGCTTCAGGACCTGTTCACCTCCTGGAGATGGGGATAAGGGGACATCTGGGTCCCACCTCTTATCCCCTAAGACCTTAGCCTAGAGGCAGCAGAGTCCTGGACTAAGAGGCAAGAGACTAGGATTTCCATCCAAGCTGTAACCTGGTAGCTGGCTTTGTGATCACATGACCAAAGGTATAGCCAGCCCTTCCTGTCAAGCCTTCCCAATCTAGACTGCAAAGGAGTCCCTTCCAGCACCAGTCAGCCAAAGTTCTAGGCCTTCCCTAGGGGTTCAGACCTCAAGAAGGAGCTGTAATTTGGGGGTCCTTCACTCCAGCCCCCTCCCCCACCTCTGTGCTGGGCTTCCTCCCTTCTCCTGCTCCGACACCCACAGCCCCCTCACCCCTGACCCTGTGGCCAGCAGCCTCTGCTGCTGTCATCCGTTGTCATGGGAACCTCACAGTTCTGACCTGGCCGCACAGGCAAGAGCTTGCCCAGAGCTCCTAGCAGGGGAAGCCGAGGGTAGCAGGGGGTGAGATGGGGGTGCCTATCTCTGCCAGCTTGGCTGAGTGCTGATGCACCCCACAGGAAGGGGGCATTGGAAAAATGACCCAGATGGGGGTGGTCTGGGGTGCAGGGTTTCAGGACCTGACTGCTCCCAGTCCCTGGGGTCTGTGCCCTTTCCCAGGCTGGCCCCCCTACCCAAACCCAGCTCCACTCTGGCGGTGGTAGGGAGGGGTGGCCAGGACCTTCCCGTTTCCCTCACTGCCGATGGTTGCTCAGAGCCCTGAGCTCAGCTCATTCTCGAGGCTAAAAATACCAGGGAGGCGGCAGCGGCAGCTCCCCTGACACCCTGTCCGCCGCACTCCCCCACCAGCAACACACACACACACACACACACACACACACACACACACCCAGCCTGGACCAGGCACCAAGGTGCAGCTTAACTCACTATGATCCTTGGAGGTTCCTAAAGTCCCACCCCTGTGTGAGACTCAAATCTGGGTTCCACTTCCCAACTTGCTGTGTGATCTTACACTGGGTCCATTTTCTGGATAAGCACACTGAGGCTGGAAGGTAAGTGTGGCTCAAGGGTGCTATTCAGGGCTTTGGGTCCCAGGGTGGCCCCCTCTTGTCCTGCAGTGGTAAGTGGAGCTTCTGGGACCCCAGACATTTGTTGAAAAATAGGTCTGCACCTGTAATAGTAGGGGAGCGGTTAGCTCCCTCAAATCTCAGAGGAATTCCTGGTTCTGTGAGCATGACTGGGACTGAGGAGGAGTCCACACTGCTCTCCACCCAGGGTCTGGCTAAGGCTTGAGGTGAAGGTCCTTACTCCCCACCCAAGGTGTGGCTGAAGTTCAGGTGAGGGTCCATGCTACCCGTTTGCCCAAGGCCTGGCCAAGACATGGGCTCACTGTCCCCCCTGCTCACCCACTTAGGCCAGTCCAAGGATGGAGTGAGCGTCCACGCTGCCTGTCTGCAGTCCTGGCTGAGCCAAGTCGAGGGTCCACACTGCCCACAACGAGCTGAAGTCAAAGTGAGTATCCATGGGACTTCCCTTGTGGTGCAGTGGTTAAGAATCTGCCTGCCAATGCAAGGGACCATGGGTTTGAGCCCTGGTCTGGGAAGAGCCCACATGCTGCAGAGCAACTAAGCCTGTGTGCCACAACTACTGAGCATGTGCTCTAGAACCCTCAAGCCACAACTACTGAAGCCCGCTCCACAACAAGAGAAGCCACCACAATGAGAAGCCCGAGCACCACAATTAAGGGTAGCCCCCACTTGCCGCAACCAGAGAAAGCCTGCGCGCGGCGACAAAGACCCAACACAGCCTAAATAAATAAATAAATAAATAAAATAAATTAATTTTTAAAAAGTGAGTATCCACCCTGCCCTTTTGCCCTGGGCCTATGTCTTTTTTCCACCAGCCTTGGACTCAGGCTTCATTTTGGGTTTCATACTCTCTCTTCTCTCCTGGAAACCAAAATTTTTGCTCATCCACTATGCTTTAGAGGAGGCCCAGTTTCATATAGAGCAAAGGGGAAAAGAAACATGGGTGCCCCTGCTATTTCCAGGACCCTCCGTGGAAGTCACAGCCATTGGGCACCGAGAGGCCTGGAAAACCATCCCCAGATCTCAGGGATCCCTGGGGGTCCACTGCTGTGAGACCTATGTCATTGAGTCCCACTCCTCCCCACTCATCCTGTCACCCAATTCCATTGACATCCTGAGAACCACAGGGCACACTTCACCATGGACCTAAGGTCGCAAAGGTTGGAGCTGGTGTCTGTAGGACCAGGGCATGGATTTTCTGAGTGGGCCACCCAATCCTGCAGTGCAGAGAGTAGGCTTCAAGTCATAGACCCTAAGTTTGCAATGCTGGCTCTTCCTGTGTGACCTGGGGTAGGATACTTCATCTTCCTGGGTTTGTCCATCTGTAGAACAGGTGTTTAATAGCACCAGTCTGCAATGGTTGGTGCAAGATTCCCATAAAGTGCCTGGCAGAGTAAGCACTCAATAATCATTTTTTCTGGAGGCTGGAAGGGAAGGGGCACGCTCTGAAAGGCTTCTGGGACATCCGTTTATTAATTATTCCAGTGTCAAGAACTATGTTGGTTGCTGGGTCATAGGACCTAAGGCCCTAGCTGGGGTCCCTGACTCTGAACTAGGGGCCTCCAAAAGGGAAGCGTTGCCCATTAGTTTTGTGAACATATTTTTTAGCCCATAAATAGATGCTCTTAGGTAAAACATCATAAACTGCATCACGTTGGTGGGGAAAATTAAATGTAAATTAGATAATTAAAAATGAAGCTGATGGGACTTCCCTGGTGGCGCCGTGGTTAAGAATCCGCCTGCCAATGCAGGGGACACGGGTTTGAGCCCTGGTCCGGGAAGATCCCACATGCTGTGGAGCAACTAAGGCCAAGAGCCACAACTACTAAGCCTATGCTCTAGAGCCCGTGTGCCACAACTACTGAGCCCATGCACCACAACTACTGAAGCCAGTGCACCTAGAGCCTGTGCTCTGCAACAAGAGAAGTGACTGCTTGCTGTAACTAGAGAAAGCCCGTGTGCAGCAACGAAGACCCAACGCAGCCAAAAAAAAACTTAAAAAAAAAATTAATTAAAAAGAAATGAAGCTGATGCCTGTTGCTTGGTGCTATTACTTCTTATTAAAAATTATGAGAGGGCTTCCCTGGTGGTGCAGTGGTTGAGAGTCTGCCTGCTGACGCAGGGGACACGGGTTCGCGCCCCGGTCCTGGAAGATCCCACATGCCGCCGAGCGGCTGGGCCCGTGAGCCATGGCCGCTGAGCCTGCGCGTCCGGAGCCTGTGCTCCGCAACGGGAGAGGCCACAACAGTGAGAGGCCCGCGTACCGCAAAAAAAAAAAAAAGTTATGAGAGGTGGACCTGGGGGAGGTGGGAGGCTGGTTATCGGGTTCCAACGGGGGTGGGTGCTGCAAGGGATTACCTACTGGAGCCCAGTTTGGTGTTCGGAAGAGTCGGACCGAGGGGTTGCTCCTGCATGGGCTCTCAAGAGCTCTGAGGGTGCTGTAACCAGAGCCCTGGGTGTGGGATTCCTGAGTCAGTGCCTTCCCCTCACCAAACCTCAATGTTTCCTTATTTGTAAAAGAAGAATAACAGGACCTACCCTCACAGGACTGAGGCAGGGGTGATGTGAGATAATTTCTAGAAAGTACCTAGCCTAGGGCTGGCACATAGTAGGTGTTCATTAAATAACTGTGATTACTAGTAATGTCGTCACTACCATCATCGTGATTGGGTCCCTCCCAGCAGCAGATCCTGAGCTGAGGACATTACAGACAAAAGCTTCTGCACAGGCCACCCCTGCTAGCAAGCAGGATGGGTATTATTATCCTTATTGTATTAGATGGAGGAAAGCAAGGCTCAGACAAGGGGAATAAGGGATCCAGGGTCACATATCCTATGAGGTAGGTGGTACTGTTTACTATTCCAAGGTCACAGAGGGGAAGCTGGAGGAATACCACTCCCCTCTCAGTGCTCTGCTTCCCAAACTTAACAGGTTACATTGACTCCCTTCTTTTTTCTGCACCTGCTGTGTGCTTCAGGCTCTGTGATGGGTGTGGGGGCCCAGAGGTGAGTCATTCTGGAGCGAGGGAGACAGCCTGAGGGGCTAAGTCTCAAAAAAGTGTTTAACCAGAGCAAGACTCTAGAGAATAGACAGGCCTGGGGAGGGGGTCTTAGGTTTCCCCAGGAGGTGCGATCTGGTTCAGTATTATGAGATTGGTAGAGGCTGGAGCCACACGCTAGGCAGGTAGCGGGACCAGTTGGAGCAAAGGCAGGGAGGCTGGAAAGCCCGCGGCCAGGCCTGCGGTGGGCTGTGGAGGGCTGTGGAGGGTGCGCGATGAGGGGGTGGGAACACGAACACGGAGCGGGTGAGTCACCATTTCTGGGCCAGGCAGGCGGCGGCTGCGGAGCGGGGGGCGCATTCCTGGCTGGCAGGGCGGCCGGCACTAATGTCTTTCCCACATGGCCCCGAATTCCCGGCTCGGCACGATCACACGGGCAAGACGCTCCAGCGGCCACCCCCGCCCCAGCTGCCTCCTTCCCACGGAGAGGGGAAGAGAGGGAGGGAGTGTGGTGGAGGCACGCGGAACGGCCCCTCCCGGGGCGGGGTGGGGGTCTTAGGCATGGCTTCCCGGAGGCCCGCGCCCACGGCGCTCAGTGCACCTTGACGGAGTAACGCAGCAGTGTTAAAGAGCAAGGTCCAGCCTGTGAAGCGGAGGAAGGAAGGAAGGAGGCCCTAAAGGGCCATGGGTCCTTGGCCACGTCCCTCGGCTTCTCTGGCCCCATTCATCCACCCCCGCCCTGTGTAAGGAACTGGCGGAGGGGGAGCTTTGTTTTTTTTGTTTTTTGTTTTTGTTTTTGTTTTTTGGAGCGCCTGGGCCGGATTGGCGGCAGGATCATCGCAACTTCTGTGGCCTCAGATCCAGAGCCATCTGCCCCCTCCCCTCCTTCCTGCTCCTTCCGGACCCTCGGGCCCTGGTTGGGGTGGGGCTTGGGCAGGGGACTGGGGCTGGGGTTCCTGGAAGAGGCCACACCCAATCCCCCATTCCGTGGGGTGGAGGACAGGCCCAGCTCAGACTAAGGGGACTATGAGCCACTGCTCTCCCACGCAGCCCCTGTCGCTGGGCCAGACCCCTGGGGGGAAACTGAGGCTGCGAGGGCGGCCCACCCGGAGCTCCCTGTCTGCTGGGGGAAGCTGGCGGTTGTCCCTCCCAGCTGGGCTCAGAGGCGCTAATGAGAGTTAAATGTGGGGCGTGAGTCACTTCAGAGGGGGGGGCTGGAACCACCTCCAGATGTGGATCCTGGGTGGAATGGAGGTTTGTACAGACGGCTCAGCCTTTCCCCCAGTCCTCTGTGCTTCATCCCCTACCCCTTGGCAAGGTGGGGATGGATTTCTGCCCTAGCAGATCAGGCCCTGTCACCTGGGCCAACCTCCCCCAAATGGCTGGCTGCCTCAAGGGGAGGGGGGCTATGGAATCACAGGAGGATTCCAAATCCCAGGATGGGGCTCAGGTCCTCAGGACTTGGGGATAGACCAACACCTGGGGTTGTCTAGTGGTTATGAGTCCTGGGGTATGGTGATGTGTTTTGGGATAGGGGGTGGGCAAAGGGCCCAGGCCACCGGGAAGGATTCCCTCACTCCGTACAGCCCATCTGGTCTCATTCAGACCACCAGGCTCTGACCACACAGGGTGCCTGTCCCCCCACTCCCAGCCCTGACCTCAGGCCAGCACAGGGACTTCAGTCTGAAGTATTCATGGCAAGGCAGGCTACTGTGTGTGTGTGTGTGTGTGTGTGTGTGTGTGTGTGTGTGTGTGCGCGCACGCGCGTGTGCACGCATGCACGTGTGCCCCTATGACCGGGGCTGTTTGTGTCACTGTGTGTATTTGTGACTGAATGTGCAATTGTGTATATTTATGTGTGATTGGCTGTCTGTGTGGGTCTCAGTGTTGCGGGGAGCTTGGGAGGGAAAGGTGGGTTCCTGCATGTCTATATCTGTGTGTCCCATCTATGTCTTCATGGATCTTTCTGTGTGACTGTGAGTGTCTGTGTCAGCCTAGCCCCATCCACAGGTTCCCTGGCTCCTCCTTGAGCACCCTTTCACCACCACCAGGAGCCACAGGGTTAGGGAAGTAGATCTGGAAGGGGGCTCTGGGGGGAATGCAGTGCCCACTGTTCCCAGAATGTAATGGCCTGGTTGGGTGGGCGGCACCAGGGGGTGGGCAGGGGCGTGGGTAGCCACAGAGAGAGAGAGAAAGGGGGACAGGGGAGGGCCCCTGCTCAGCAGTCCCCTCCCTGCTCCCTCCGCTCCCAGCCCAGCGCCTCCTGGCAAGAGCTTATTTGCATGGTATTTACATTTCATTTGCATCGCGTTCAATTAAAAACCTGACCAGCTCCCGCCTGCCTGGCGCTGCCTGCCCAGCCTGGTGAAATCGTTGGTTGGGCATTGCCTGCCGCCTTCCCTCCTCCACCCCCCCACCCTAACACACAGGGATTGACTGATGTGGGAGGGGTCCTCTCCTCAGTGAGATCATCCAAGTCACCCACCCGAGGAGTGAGAGGGCTGGAAGTACAAATGGAGAAACTGAGGTCCAGAAAGAGTTGCCGGTGGCTCTAGGCTAAGGGCCAGTCTTGGACAGAGCTAGAATATTAGTAGTAACAGCTGCCCCTTTATGGAAGAGTCTCTGTGCGAGGAGTGGTGGCAGCACCTGGATGCAATATCTCATTTGAACTTAGCTACCTCTTGAGGGTAGGCCTTGCGTTATCCCCATTTTACAGATGAGAAAACCAAGACTGGAGAGCACAAGCCCAAAGTCACTCAGCTGACCCAGAATTCAAATCTCTGTCAGAATGACTTCCAAGTCCATGCTCCAAACACCGAGCATGACTGCCAAAAGTACAGTGCCTCCCCCACTCCTCCTGGTGAAAGGAGCTCATTACCTCCAGAGTCATTAGCTCTAGGATGAGCTATTACAGCTATCACTCTAACCTGGGGGGCTGGCCCAGCTGTTGCCTGTTCTCTTCCTTCCTAACTCTGACAGTCATGCCCATCCCTTGCTACAGGGTGGAACACTCTCTCCCTAGAAGTCCTTCCTGGAACTTGGCCATAGCCTTTCCTGTTGCAAGGCTGCTCTTCTTGGCAGTCAGAGCTGGTGACTTTGTAAAAGGCAACTGAAGACCCTGATAATGAAACAAACTCTAGGGGAAACAGCTGGACTAAGTGTGAAGGATGAGTGGAGAGATCAGGCAGGCCCATGGAGACATCCAAGCCATCGGAGCAAGCTTGGGCAGGGGGAACCCTCAGGCTCCTCCAGTCCTACATCAAGAGGCTTCCTGGAGCCCCCTCTCACCTGGCCAGAGCTGGGCTGGTAGATGTCATCTATACAGGTAGGAACTCTCGGAACTGGGGAGAGTGGAGGTCCTCAGGCTGCCCATGGAGGAGTCATCCAGGACCCAGAATCTAGCCCTGGAAATGGGGAGCCCTGGTGCTGACTGGCCCCAGGTGTCTCCCCACTCCAGGGACCACCTTTATCCTCCCCCCACCACCCTTAGGGCTCTAGAGGGACTCCACCCACCCCTGGTGCTGGAGGACCTGGCCAATCAGCAGACTCCTCTTCCCTGACCACAGTGATTAGTTCAGGGATGAGCCTGGCCAATCAGGTTGAACCCCAGGGCTTTGGTTGGAATTATGGGGTGGCAGTTGTCTAATATGTTGTGGGAATTTGAGGCTGCTACCACTTGGGGACAGCTATCCATGAATGAAGCTCAGAAAGGGAAACTGATCCTTGCTCTTGAAGGATCAAGAGCCTCAGAATGAACCAATAGGTTCTAATTTTGCTTAAGCCAGTGTGTGTTGGGTTTCTGTCACTTGCAACCTGAAGTCCTGACCAGTTAATGCATGCCTTGCCCAGTTCTGCCTTCAGGCCTTTGCCTGTGCAATGCTCTGCCTGGAATACCTTCCTCTTGTCCTTTTCTGACTAGTCATACCTGTGTTAAGAGGTCCAGCTCACCTTTTCTCCTCTAGGAGATTCACTTCCATTCTGTACCCATGTCTCCTGGCTCCACTCCCCTGGGAATGTTACCTGGAACTTCTGACCCCCAGCCTGGCACTCAGCATCTATGCCCAGAACTGCTGTGTTAATTCCCTTTTCCAGGGCTTGTGTCTCATTGCCCCATGGCGGATTGTAAATTCCTAAGTGGCAAGAGCTGTCTTCTCCTAGGGAGAGAAGTGATATTCTCCAGTGGTTAGACACTAGCTTTGGCATCAGGCAGCCTCAGTTCAAATTTTAGGCCACCTGTGTGATCCAGTCCCTCCACCTCTGAGCCTTAGTTTCCTGTTCTTTAAAATGGGGATGTTGTGAGGATTGAATGAGTCTGCGTGAAAAAAATGTACAGTCAGTCCATAAATGTTTACTGGGCACCCACTCTGTGCCCAGAACTGAGGGTTCAGTTGTGAAGCCCCACAGGCATGGTAAGGTCCCTGCCCTCAGAGCAGCTGAGGCTGGCGGTTGGGGCAGTGGCCCCAGCTGGAGCAGC
Source organism: Delphinapterus leucas (assembly GCF_059928025.1). Lineage (NCBI taxonomy): Eukaryota > Metazoa > Chordata > Mammalia > Artiodactyla > Monodontidae > Delphinapterus > Delphinapterus leucas. The sequence continues at coordinate 117,904,557 of NC_143131.1, forward strand.
CAATCAGCAGAGTGGGGTTGTCCTCCCCAGCCTCCTAGCGCTCTTCTCTGCGATCAGGGGCCCCCTCTAGCCCCCCTTCCTTCCAAGGCACTGGGGACTCTTGGTGGGGGGAGGCTTATCATCCCCTCCCCCTTCCTCTCCCCTCCCTGTCGTCGTCGTCCCTTAGAGCCGGTGCCGCTCAGAGTTAATCTCCTCGCCCGTCAGGGGGTGACAGGAGGTGTCTGTCATTCGGAGCCGAGGCCGTCAGCCTCGCTGGCTAATTGGGGCGCAGGCGCCGGGAGCACGGGAAATGGCCGGAGGGAAGGAGCGGGAATGAGGGGAGGGAGGCTGCCCTCACCTCTTTCCCACCAGGCTTGGGGCTGATCCACAGGGCTCCTTAGGGGAGGGGGAAGGCCAATCAAAGGAGGAAGGGGCTGTGGGATGGGGACTCTGTGACCTTGGGCATATTGCTATTCCTCTCTGGGCTTTATATTATTATTATTATTCATAATGGCAACAGCCAGCCTTTATTGAGCAATTACTGTGTAAATCACTTCCTAGCACATGCCTGCTGAAAACCTCCAGTGATTCTCTAAGGCCCTTGGAATTCAAGCCAGACTCCTTCCAAGGTCCTCGAGGGCCCCCAGTACCCACACCTCTGCCCTACCTGCTCCCGTTGCTCTCACCACACCAGCCTCCCCACAGGGCAAGCTCTTCCTGCCTCAGGGCCTTTGCACTTGCTGTTTCTGCTCCTTGGAACACCCTTCCTCTGCCTTTTAGCATGACTGACTCCTCGTTATTCAGGTCTCAGCTCAAATGATACCTCAGAGATAAAGTCCTTGACCACCTTATCGAAAACCACCCACCCACTGCTACCTCCAGCGGTGCTGTTATGTCACCCTATTACATTATCCTATTTATACTTTCACAGCATTTGTCACAATGTGAAATACATATTTGTGGTTTATATTCATTCTCCCTCTCTAGAATGGAAACCCCTGAGAACTGGGGACCTCATCTCTGTGATTTACTGCTGAAACCCCAGTATCTAAAACAATGCCTGGCACATGGAAGGCACTCAAATAGAGAATGATTAAATAAATGAAATTCAGGTATTCTGTTAGGGACTTCACCCAACTTAATTCTTACAAGAAGCTTTGAAAGTTGGTATTATCTCCATTTGAGATGAGGAAACTGAGGCTCAAGGAGATTGTGTGACTGTAAGTTACGGTAGCTGGAATTACGCCCAGGACTGTGTGACAACAGAAGTGTAAGGGATGTGGGGATGAACGTGAAGGTCTCAGCAGAGCATAGGCCAGTGACAGGGGCACACACAAGAAGAGGCCAGGGGTTGGGAGAGGCCACACCAGGTGGAAGCTTCCTCTGGGAGCTCAGCTGAGAGCACCCTATGCAGCCTCTCCTGGGTATGGGGGCTGACTCCATTTGGGCTGCTGTAACAAAAATCCCATAGACTGGGTGGCTTAAACAACAAACATCTATTTCTCATAGTTCTGGAGACTGGGAAGTCCAAGATCGAGGCACTGGCAAATTCAGTGTCCAGTGAAGACCTGCTTCCTAGTTCATAGACACCATCTTCTCACTGTGTCATCACATGGTGGACAGGGCAAGGGATCTCTCTAGGCTCCCTTTCATAAAGGCCCAAATCCCATTGATGAAGGCTCCACCCTCAGGACTTAATCACCTCCCAAAGCCCCCACCTCCTTATACTATCATATTGGGGATTAGGATTTCAACATATGAATTTTGGGGGGACACAAACATTCAGTCTATCACAGAGGCAGAACCTAACATACTGTGCAGGGAGGTGGGTACATGGAATTGATGCTGCACTGGGGGCCTTCACACAGGCCTGGCACTTTGCATACCCCAGGGCAGGGCTAAGATGTGAGCTATAAGCCAGGGTGGCAACCTCCTCCTCCAGTGTGCATCCACCTTTCATGTCCTCTCCTGCCTGTCAAGGTGCTGGCTACCCAGCCTGGCATTTTAGGCCTGACATTATTCAGCCCTCGTCTGCCTCCCTCTTCTCCTCTCCCCTTGCTGTACCTGACACCCTGAAGTGGTCCCTGCCCACAATGCCTTCAGTCACATGTCTTATCATTTTCTCTACCCAACCTTTGAAGACCAGCCCCTGCCCTGACCCAGAATTCCCCCAGGAAGGGATGGAGGGGAGGGTGGGGGGTGAGGGTAGACAGGAATCTTCCCATCTCTGTTCCTATAATGTTGGAAATAGATAAGGTTAGGTGGACCCTAAATGAGTACTACCCAAAACCCTCACCCCCTGTTCTGGGTCAGCAGGTTGCAGGGGGTTGGGGGGGAATGCCAAGAGGGGGAATAGGGTACCAGGACCAGACCTTTGTGTATTTTGATGTTATGTGAACAGCATGCAAAGCAGATGCAAATATTATGCAAACTAGAACTTTTCTTTTTCTAGTCATCAGCACTGACAGGCTCTGAAATGGGATATAGGGGCCCGAGAACCCAAGGGGAAGTGTGGAGATGAGGGTAGGCACCAACACTACTTTGTCAAGAGGAAGCTACATTCAAGCAGTACTTGAGTATCTATTGTATACCTGGCACCAGGCTGGGCTCCTGAGAGTTTAGATAAAGACTCAGGCATAGGGAAGTTGAGTGATGTAAGGGCAAGATCCATCACCACAGGGATTTGGCTGAAGGCCTTTCAGAGACATCCTTGCATTTAATAGAATATGAGACCAGACAGTAGAATGTTTAAATTCTCCTGTTCTGGCCTCAGCCAGACCTGGGTTTTATTCTCAGTTCCACCACTTAATTGCCATGTGATCTTGGGCAAGGCACTTCACCTCTGGAAGTTTCTGTTTATTTGCTCATAAATTAAGGATTGTAATAGTATGGACCTCATTGAGTGGTTGTAAGGACTCAATGACATGTATGTACCAGGGCATGGTGACTGGCCCTGGGTAAAGGCTCCATAGATGGGGGTTGTGACTGTAGTAACTGCTGCCCCAAAGGGGCCCCTCCACCCTCTCTGGCCCTGCTCTAAGCTCCTACAGCACAACATTCCCTAACTAACCACAATGGACTCTTCCAAGTATCTGCCTGAGGGCAGGGCCTGGGTGTGCTTTTCTCTGTCCCCACCTCAGCCTAGCCTGGAGGGTCACTCAACCGATTGAATGAATGATAACTGAATGCTCTCAACTCCTCTGGCAGGCAGGGAGGGCAGGCCCCTATGGAGACCACTGAGGGGCTCAGAGGGTTACCCCAGGATGGTGAGCTGGGGCCCTGGATGAGGAGTGATCCCAGCAGTCAGTTTAGTGAACAAGGACTGGGTTAGTCCCTTCCCTATGATCCCCACCCAACTCCCCTCCAGACAAAGGTGTGGGGCAGCGGGGAGAAGAGGAAGAGTTTCTACCCTCAGCAAATGAAAACAAGGCCAGAGGTGGGTTAGGAAGGCCAGGGGATAGTCCTGATACAAAGAGGCAGGTGGTGGTGATGGGGGTGGGGGCGGGGGGATGGGGTAGTAACCACAGTGCCCACAATAATAGCCCAAATTTATTGAGCACCTACTCTTTACCAGGCTCTGTGATTAACACTTTTCAGATGTCATATTCAAACCTTACAATGGCAATCTCCTTTTCCTTTTACAATGCTTGACAATATTGATAGAGATGCCTGTCCAAGGTCACTCAGCTGGAAAATATCTGTACCAGCATTTGAACCCTGGCATTCCTGCTCCACAACTTTACTCTTCACCTCTAAGCAGCCCCTCCATGCTCCCAAAGGCTGACCTAGGTTCAAGTCCTGCCTCTCTCACCAAGCTTCTGTTGCTTCACCTCACCTCCACATCCACTTCATCAGCCCAAATATATGACTACTGCAGAAAGCCCCCCCTCCACCCCCATCCTCTCCCCTCCTCCCTGGTCTTTGTCTTGTACCTTTGCCTTCCTCTGATCTATATAATAGCCAGAGGGATCTTTAAAAATTTAAGTCAGACCATGTCACTCCCAGTTTAGAACCTACCAAAGGCTCCCATTGTACTTTTCATAAACCCTGACCCCTCACCTGGTCTGCAAAGCCCTGTTCTATCTGCTTCCTCTTTGGGCCTAAGGTCATGTCCACAGTGGCATGCTCCACACCCTCTCCTTTGCTTGACTGGTTCCTCCTGGTCTTTCAGGCTTCAGTTCAGATGTTACCTCCTCAGAGAGGCCCTCCCTGACTACCATAGCTAACATGGTCCCCTCCCTGAAATCGGGCTCACATGACCTATTTTAATATCTTCATGGCTCTTCAGACTCTCTGAAATGATCTTGTTCACCTATTTGTTTAGTTGATTATGGTCTGTCTCCCTGAACTAGAATGTAAACTCTATGAGGCTGATGTCCCCATAGTCTAAACAGCGCCTGGTACTTAGTAGGCACTCGATAAACATCTGAAAGAATGTTGTGGTAGGTGTGACCTGAATCAAGCAGTCCAGTCCGTCTCTACCTCAGTTTCCTTTCTCTGTTGGGCTCTGTCTCCTTCTCTCAGCCTCCCAGGGAGTGCTCTGGATGAGATCAGCGATGGCAAAAGACTCCCTCCAGGGGAGGGAGGGCACGATGCCCGCCTGGAGATGAGGTCAGCGTGGCAGGCACCTCTCCGCTGTGCAGGAGGCAAGGCGAGTTGCAAAGCTCGTTTTGACTAGACCACTGCCCCGGAATGAGATCCTAGACGGGCAGGGGAGGGTGCGCAACCCCTTCCTCCGGTGGCAAGCTCCTCCCGGCGGGGCCTCCAGTTCCCCCCTCCCCGGGGAGGCAGGTGGAGCTGCGTCCTCATCTTTGTTCCCATCTGGAGCGCGTTTGGCGCGGCGTGGCGGGGGCGGGGCTGCGCCCCCGCGGTGCCCGGAGAGGCTGGCCCGCCCGCTTATCTGATCTGCGGCTAATTGAAACTCCCTGCTCGCGAAGGTCAGCTCGGTCCCCTGACAGCTGCCGAGCCGAGCCGGGCCGGATGGAAAACCCGGGCTGTGCAGGGCCCGGCGGGGCGCGTGGGGGAGGGGTTGTGGGGGGCTGCCTCTGCGGCAAAGTAGACAAAGGCTGCCCCTCCCTCCTAGTGCGCGCTGCTGGGGGTCGGCAGAGGTAGCGGCCTTCGCCCTCACACAGCAGGGCGCTCCGGCCGGGTCACGTGGCCTAAGGCTAAAAGGGGTGTGTGTGTGGGGAGCCCTTAATCCCTACGCGCCCGCCCACCCCGCTCCCACGCCGGGGCCCTGTCTGGGGTCTCTGGGAGAGTCACCCCCAACTTCCTGCCCCTACTCCGCCTCCACGCCCCGGCTCTGAGACTTCCTGCCTCCCCGGCTCCGGGCTGCTCAGGCTGTGGGAAGCTGGCGGGGCCGGGGCGGCCGGGTCCCCTCCCCCTGCGCGCTCGATGGGGCGCTGGAGGTCCGGGAGGAAGTGTGCGCGGTGGGGGGCACGGCCTGGCCCCGGGGCGGCCATCCGGTGGGGCAGGTGCGGCCTCAGCCCTGGGAGGGAGGGCAGGCAGGCCCGTTGCTAATGGTGCTGGGGCAGGAGGGGGTTGGGGCGCACACCGCGGGGAGTCCCGTTTCCAGGGTTCCGGGTGCGGATGTGGCTAGCTCAGGAGGTCCCGCCCGTCGCGCCCCAGGCAGGCCCAGGCCCAGCAAAGCCGGCACGTGTCCCCTCAACCTCCTGCCAGAGTCTAGGCTGAGGTGCTGGGAAGCTCTCAAGGTGCAACTCTCAGCCTTCAAGCTGACCGCGCCCTTGAGCAATGCCTTTTGGGCCTTGGCTTTCCCAGTCGGTAAAAAAACAACCCCAATGACAGCTACCATTTTTCAGAACCACGTGCCAAACATAGTGTTAAACGTTTCACGTACTTTGTCTCAAGCCACACGACAATTACATTTTGCTGATGAGCAAGCCGAGACGCAGAGAGGTTGTGACTTGCCCGAAGTCACATAGCTAGTAAGATAACCCAGGCGGACTTCAGGGTTCTTAACTATAGGTGGTCTTGCTTTAGCAGAGAGCTCTAGAGTTGTGCGCCTATATAGGTCGATCCTGCGGGGCATTCACTAGTGCAGGGAGCCCTTTGGCGGCGTCTCGCCGCACGTGTTCCCGTCTTGGAGCTGGGCACGTGTGTCTTGGAGCATTCCCGCGTGCCAGAGCCCGGGGACAGAGGTATAGCCTAGCGCACTGGTGCCCAGGTTCACCCTTCCCGGTTGGGACCCGGCAGAGTCATATGGCTTGAGCCGCGGGCGGAGTGGAGCGGGGGCGGGGAACTCGGAGTAGAGTCCACGCGGGCCGCGGCGCCTGGGAGGCAGCAATCCTGGCGCCTGCAGCCGGCGAGGCGCGGGGTGACGCGCGGGGGCCCAGCTACCGTGACCTCCTCCGCGGTTTCCATGGAGACGGTGCACTATAAATAAAAAAAAAAAAAAGAGAGAGGAGGAATTTCAAACCCGTTTTCTACCGCGCTAGGGGGGAGCGGGCGGGGGGGGGGGGAGGAAAGCTCTCTTTGAATCGAGTTTCCCATTTCACCTTCCCAGGCGGTGGGAGTGCTTCCCCCGCAGCCCAGCCGGGAAATTGCCGCCCCTCACGCCGCGTGGCGCCCCCGGAAGAAGCTAATTAGCGCAGCCCGGGGAGCTGGGGACTGGGGACCCGGCCCCGGGGGACCGGGGCCCGCCTCTTGAGGGGGGAGCGCCTACAAATTGCCGCTCCCCCCCATCTCTCCAGGCGCGCACGCAGCCCGGCGCGGGCCGGGGCACAGGGCGCAGGCGGGAGGTCGCATCTGCAGCTTTGGCGCAATGAATCAGGCGCGGCCGCCGCCGCCGCCGCTGCGGAGCGCGTCTGGCATCCGGAGTCTCCCGGGATCGAAAATAATTTGGGCAAAGCGGTGGGAGGTGTGTGTGCGCGCGCGCTCCGAGGGGAGGGCGGGGGAGCCGGCGGGGCGGGGTGCGCGGGGCGGGGGGGAGGTGCCATCCGACAGCCCCGCTGTGGTGAGAACAGAGTTGACACTTCTTTCCTTTCCACTTACTGCGGCAAGTACCGCGAGGAAGCTTAACCCTCTCACTGCTTGGACGATTAGAGATGCCGCGAGCGCCCTCCTGAGGGCGCGCCAGTGTTGGGGGGCCAGGTGTGTAGGCTCTTTTGAGACTGGTCATTGCGGCCCGCTGGGTTCAGCTCTCTGGCTCCTCAGACTGGCGCTCCCACCTGAGCATTCCTTAAGGCACCCTCCTCGGGGCTTCTCTCCACTCCTCCTTTTACCATCTCCAGATCTGGCTAGTGTCAGCGTTATGGCCTCAGTTTCCCCACCTGTACAAGAGGGTGAGAGTTCTGCAGCAGCTTCCTTGTCTGGCTGGTGACCCTAGTTTTGTGACCTTTTGGCTGGAGCACCAGGCAGAGGCAGGAGTGGGTGGTTAGGGCGGTGGGTGCAGGAGTTGAAACTCCCCCTCCTTCGTCTCCCGCCCCGCACTCTGGGCGCCCTTCAACAAAATGGCCGAGTTCCTGTTTTTGCCTCTGACGGCAGAAATGTCACCGCCGCTGCATTAAGCACGCTTGGTGGGAACTCGGTTTGGATCGAGAAGCTGGTGCTCAGCTCTGCCAAGCTGCCTGCCGCAGGGGGGTGGGGATGAGCTGGCTGGCCAGTAGGCCTGACTGGGGTCAGCCTTTGTCTGTGCGGTTCCCACCTTAACTGCCTGCCTCTCCAGCACCCCCATGCTCCCCTTCCCTCGCCTATGCTAGTTGTTCCCACCCCACTCAAGTTTTTTATGGGGGCATCTATTCAGACCCTTGTACCTGTCTGGCTCAGGGATGGCAAGGAGAGATGATTGGGGGCAGAATCCACTTCTTCCTTCTCCCCACCCCCGTGATGGGTAGCACCTCTAGAATTTACTAATCTTCTCCCCATTAGATGAGGAGTTGCGCTTTGGATGAGAAAGGAGTGGTAGCCAGACCTCAGAGCGTCCCCAGCCCCTGAAGTTCCCCTAGCAGGGCTTGAGTTGAGGGAGCTTTCCACTTTCCCCTACCTTCCTTCCTGCCAAGGGATCCCACCACCCCAGGAGTTCTCAAACCTTGGTTCACTGCAGATCATTTGACCTTGTGAGCTTGCAGATGTGGGGAGGGAGGGGTTGCGGTATGCGGAGAGTCGGATTCAGTGGATCTAGGGCGGTCCTGTCATCTGCATGCTTCACAAGACCCTAGGGGTCAATGCCCTGGCTCTCACCCAGGAGTCAGAGCTGGGAGTCCCACAGAGCTCGGTGGTCATGGCAGTTAGCACCCGCACTGTACAGACTGGGAGATGGAGAGAGGAGAAGGGACTGTGTAGGGTCACTCTCTAAGGTAGGGGTTTCGTGGTTAAGAGTGTGGGCTCTCTTGGCTCTGCCAGGAATCAGCTGCATGCTGAGCTAAACCACGCCTTGGCCTAGGGCAGGTGAGCTAAACTATACCTTGCTTTCCTCAACTGTAAAATGGGGTAACGCTGATAGTCCCTAACCTCACTGAAACAATGTGTGGCCTCAATGGGACAGTGTGTGGAAAGTGTGAGCACAGGTCCAGGTACTTAGTGCGTGATAAATGTGAACCTTTATTATTGCTGTTATCACTATTAGAACCAGAACTGGAACTCAGGTCTGGGGTTCAGACACTAGTTTTGGGGGCAGAGAGTCTGGCCCAAATGTTGTTGGCTCCCTAAGTTTGGTCCTTCAGGGCCTCACCAAGTCTTGGGCAGGGAAGAGTGGGTATGGGGTGGGAGTCAGTCCCCTGGGGGTGGCCTCATCTGTGGGTCTCCCCACCACAAGCCCTGGCGCTTTAGTCCTTTTTCAACCTTGGGAAATATCGCCCTCTCACAGCTCCAACAGTTCCAGATGCCTATTGGGCACTGGCCTGGTTAGTGTTTGAGGGCTTGCCCCACCCTAGACCCATGTCCACCCATGCTTCTTTGTCAAGCATCAGATCCTGTGATGGTGGGAAAGAGGCCAGGTAACTTAGCACCTCTTCCCTGCCAGGGGATGGTGGTGGGACAGGCAGTATTGACCTTGGGCATTCTGGGGGCAGAAATAGGATTGGAATAGGATACCCAAATTGGAGAGATCTTTGAGGATGGAGGAGCCCCCCTCCCTCTTTGGTAAGGCAGGTTGGAGCTGAATGAGGACATACGACCAACACGTGCCTGGAATACATGGCTGATGTCTGTTTCATTCCGTGGCTTTGGGACTACTGGTTTCAGAATTGTCACTCAGGGATTGTGGTTAGTATGCTGAAAGGACTTCCTGAAAACCAGGGCTAAGCACTGGGGAGGCTTCTGGGGTGGTCCCTGGGCACGAGGGCATTCGAGTCTGACGTGGGGAAGGGGTATGTGTCTATCTGAGGCTGGCTGGCAGATGGCTGAGATGACCTCTCAGAGCTCCTTCTTGGGCTGTAGGCAGTAGAGGGCACCAGCTTTGGGCCCTACTGTTCTCACACACACTTGCCTACACATCTACCCTTGCTCAGCCACACTCATCCGGACACACACTGGCCCATATGTTCTCATGCTCCCCCATGTACATTCATGTACCCATGAACGTTTGTGTACACACATGCTAAAACACATGTGCAGCACACACGTGCACTTCTGCACGAACTCACACTAGTATGCGCTTGTGCTCCCAGATGCACATGCATGTGCACACAGTATCCTGATGCGCTCACACACACGTTAACACCTGTGTGCACACATACGTACACATTAACACTCATGTACGCACACATGGGCAACCCCCTAAGCATTTGCTCTCCCATCAGCCAATTTGTGTGTATGTGGATTTTCTGTTTTCCCTGAGGGTAGTTCTATCTTTGATCATTGCCAAGTACCCGGAGAACAGAGATTTGTTCGACTTCAGGGCCCACATGCCTGGTATTTGGAAGGTGTACAATACAGTATTATGTGGAATAGATGAGTAAACGTGTAAGCGTATACAGGAATGTATGAGTGAACAATAACCATAATAGTAAAAGCAACTACCATTTATTGAGTACATGCTGAGTGTCTAATCCGGTGCTAAGTGCTGTCTTTAGAAGTAGCATCTCATCTAAGCCTCGTAGCAACCTATGACACAAGTACTATTATAACTCCTGTTTAGGACTGTGAGAACCGAGACTCTGAGAAACAGTCACTATTTGTATTAGTTTCCTAGGGCTGCCCTAACAAAGTGCCACAGACTGGGTGGATTAAACAACAGAAGTTTATTGTCTCACAGTTCTGGAGACGAGAAGTCTAAAATCAAGGTACCGGCAGCCTCCTTTTGAGGGCTGTGAGGGAAGGAACTGTTCTAGCCCTCTCTCCTTGACTTGTAGGTGACAGTCTTCTCTGTGTCTCTTTACATCATCTTCCTTCCATGTGTGTCTGTATCCATATTCCCCCTTCTTGTAAGGACACCAGTCATATTGGTTTAGGGCCCACCCTAATGACCTCATTTTAACTTGATTATCTCTGTAAAGGCCCTATCTCCAAATAAGATTGCATTCTCAGATACTGGGGGTTAAGGAGTCAACATATGAATTTTGGGTGGAACATAATTCAACCCATAGTGCTACCCAAGTTCACACATCTAGGAAATAGTGGAAGCAGGATTTGATCCCGGGTCTGGAATGTTAGAGGCCACAGTATCATCCTACTGTGTGGTGCAGAGTGCGTGTACATGTGTGTGTCCTAGTGGTCACTCCCCATGGCTCCCTCTCTCCCATCAGCACCTGGGTGTCCAGTGCCTGCTTGCATGAAGGAGTTGGCCTTTTACACCCCTGGCTCACTGGCATGTTGGTAGCTTTAATGCTCCTTCGGCCATGATATGAACACCCAAAGCCATCTCCCAGGACCCTCGTGGCCAACACTGCACGACAAGTCACCATTGACAGGAGTGCCTGGAGATACACACAGGGGACCGGGGGCGCTGCCTGACTCCCCCGCCACTAGCTGCCACCTCAGATGCTGCAGCCTCATTTCAGAGGCTGCTGGCTTTGAAGCGCTCAGCCCAGTCAGGCGGGAAGCTGGAGCCTGCGTGGGGGAAGGGGGGCAGTCACGAGGTTTCCCTGCATCAGCTGGGGCAGCTAGGACCAGGCAGGCCCCGTGCTGACCTTTGTCCACAGCCTGAACCTCTCCTTGCTGCGAGGAGGCAGGGGGGCTGGACCTCACCCCTTCCTGCTCCTCTGAGCTTGGCTGGGGTGGGGGGCTAAAAAGGAGACCTGGCCCCTGGGACCAATGAGAGAGACAAAGGCTGAAGGGAGAGGCACAACCTCAATTCCATAGGGAGCCCAGACTTTGGAGACATGGCCTCTGCCTTCAGGGAGTTTTCAGTCTGAAAAGTACTAGCTTTTCTGAGCCTCACTTTGTCCATCCAGGAAGTGGGGATGGCAGTTTAGTTTGTTGTGAAGGTTCTGGAAGTTATTGTGGTAGAGGAGGACTAGGATTAACATGGGCATCATACCCCACAAGTAGCTATAGCATTTATGGGGATGATGATGGTGATGGTGATGGTGACGGTGACAGGCAACAGTTACCGAGCACTTACTGGCCCTCAAGTGCATTCTTTACCCGGTTATCCCATTTAATCCTTCTGAGATGTCTGGGAGGCAGCTACCATCATCACTGCCATTTTTTTTTTTAAACAAATTATTCATTTACTTATTTATTTGGCCGCGCCACGGGGCGTGTAGGATCTTAGTTCCCCAACCAGGGATCGAACCTGTGCCCACTGCAGTGGAAGCTCCGAGTCTTAACCACTGAACTGCCAGGGAAGTCCCATCATTGCCTCTTTTTTTTTTTTTTTTAAATAAATTTATTTATTTATTTTTGGCTGCATCGGGTCTTCCTTGCTGCGTGCGGGCTTTCTCTAGTTGCGGCGAGTGGGGGCTACTCTTCGTTGCAGTGCGCAGGCTTCTCATTGCGGTGGCTTCTCTTGTTGCAGAGCATGCGCTCTAGGCCTGCAGGCTTCAGTAGTTGTGGCTCGCAGGCTCTAGAACACAGGCTCAGTAGTTACAGCGCACGGGCTTAGTTGCTCCGTGGCACGTGGGATCTTCCCAGACCAGGGCTCGAACCCATGTCCCCTGCATTGGCAGGTGGATTCTTAACCACTGTACCACCAGGGAAGTTTCCCATCATTGCCATTTTTAGATGAAGAAACTGAGGTTCAGTGAGGTTGACTTGCCCGAGGTCACACAGCTAGAGAGTGAGGGGCATGGAGGTTTGATGCTGCTCTTAAGGTTTCCCAGCAGGCCCTGAAGTTATATGAGGATGGGGTCTCAGGGTGGAGGCCTAGGGGTAAGACTCTACCATGGCTGGTAATGGCACTGATTCTGGGGTCCCCACACACTGAGCCCTACGCTGGCCTTGGTGACAGTGGCTGAGGTGTATCCATGATGAGGATGATGAAGTGTGTCCTTTGTCAAGGTGAACCAAGCACCTGCCTCCACATGTTTGAATTTGGTTCTCACAGCAGTCCTGTGAGGTCAGCAGCGTGGGAATTATTCTTATTTTACAGATGAGGATACTGAGACTCAAGAGTGTTGGGAGTCAGTCTCCTAAGCAAGTCAGAAGGTAGTGAGGTCTCACTCAGATGAGAATACCTATGGGGATATTCTTTCTGCTAGAGGCAGGTAAGTGTCTTCAGGTCACTTCAGAACAAAAGCCCTCCCTGGTTACCTTCCCCACCCCTGGGTTGCTGGCACTGTGACTGAGGGCAGGGGCAGGTAAGGAGAGGGTGCAGATTCCCAAGAACCAACTCCCAATAGCAACAGCAGTGTTAACAGTTGACAGGTACTGGACCCTCACTTTGGGATAGGCGTGGTGCTTATGTGTGTTTGTGTAGCCAGTGCTTCAGGCAGCCGCTGCCAGCCAGCACTAATAGGCACAGGAATTCAGTTCAAATAAGCCTATATTAGTGAGCACCTGCCATGTGCTAGGCACTGGGCTGGGACAGAGCGATACAGGTGAGAACAAGGGCAATAACTGAGAGGCAGGTGTGAGATAATGGTGATAACTGATAACGTACAGGAATGGCTAGACTGTGGGGACACAGGCACGGGGCCCCTAGTGTCTAACTGAGGCGCTAGGAAAGGTTTCTCCGAGTAAGTAATGTCTAAGCCAAGGACTTAGAGTTCAGTAGGATTTAGCCAGACAAAGAAGAAAAGGTGTCAGGGAAGAGTTCTAGGCTTTGAGGACAGCCTAGAACCACAGAGACCTGAAGGTAGAAGGAGAACAGCCTATCTGAGGAACTTAAGGATGCTAAAGGTGGCAGAGGGTGGAGGGGGAGAGTGGGTAGAGGGAGGGCAGATCATTGCTTAAGGACACTTCAGGCCAGGATAAGAGGTCTGGTCTTGACCCTGTGGCATAGGGGCCCACTTATCCTGCTTCCTGTCCCCTCTGCCACGTGGTACTCTCCTATCTTTAAGACCCTTTTGCATCAATTGGATTTGTCCAATACCTCTGAGCAGGAGGTGGAGCAAGGATCACCATACCCATCTTACAGATGAAGAAACTGAATCTCAGAGGTTATTGCGTTGGCCCATTTTACCTGGCTGGTGAGAGGGGGATTGGGCCTGGGCCCGAGACCTCTTCAGCCCAGCATTCTGCCAACGACCTGGACTATTTGCTGGACGTCAGTGTGGATTGGGATGGTGGTGTGGTGCGGGGTAGGGGCACAGTCCGGTTTGAGGAAGCCCTGGGGATGGAGGGAGGGTGAGGATTCCCCCTCCCCAAAGCTCCAAGCTGGAGAGGACTGCTGCCGCCTCCCTCTTGCAGTCCCCAGTGGCTGGCTGGGGCTGAGTCAGCCTGGATGAAGTCACCTACTTCCGTGCAGCCTGTGCCCCCTGACCTGGGAGGTGCCTGTCAGGGGCACCAGCTGAGCAGGAGAACGGTCTGGGCAACTCTCCAGGTCTTTCCATCGCAGCTGATTTAGGGGGGCTGGAGGTGTCCGGAGCCGTCAGAAGCAGCTGGGTGTCTGGGGCTGCGAGGCCCATAAGTCATGCCACCACCCGCTGTTCCCTGCAGTGCTCCCCGAGAGGTCTGTGATGAATCGCCAGGGACTGGGCTCATCAAAATCAGTTTATGCCAAAGGGAAATTAATTTCTGTCACTCTGAGTTGGGGTGTGGGGAAGGGAAGGGCAGCTCCAGAGGCAGGCCAGTGACAACACTGTAGGGAGGGGAGGGATCCTACCGTGTGGCCATGGTGGTCCTCGGCTAGGGACCCTGCCCACTTCCACAGAGGGGATGATTGAGGCTTCAAAGGAGTCTCCTAATCTTGGGGAGAAGAACCCAGATTTTGTTCTTTATTAATTTTTTCTCCCCTCCCTCCCTATTTCTTTATGTATTTATTGAGCACCTGCTATGTGCCAGGCACTGTTCCAAGGTGGGGACACAATAGTGCATAAGACAAAAATCCTGCTTTCACAGAACAGACATTCTGGTCGGGTAAGACAGACAGACTGGTAATAGGTAAATAAGAAAATACTAGACGGCAAGAATACTAGGTGACTATTAAGATAGGGTGATATGGCCAACTTACCCAGCATGGTCAGGGAAGACCTCTCTGAAGAGGAGACAGTTAAGCTGACACTTGAGTTTCGGAAGAGGATAACCCATCAGTTGTGAAGCAAATTTTCTGAAAATCTAGTGCTGTTGGGGGCTGGGGTAGGAAGAGTGCATTTCAGGGGAAGGAACCAGCAGATGTAAAGGCAGGCAACCCCCAGCCAAGCACTCCCCTCATGAGGCTGGGCTGCTGACTGCTGCCACCTGAGCAGCTCAGCCTAGGCCTGGCTATGTGGGCTGCTGGGGGGCAGGCTCAGTAAATGGCTCTGTTGCCTGGACTGTCTCTCTTACTAGGGGGAGAGTTCAGTCATTTAATATTACAATTTAATATGTTAGAAACAAGCCTGGATTGCTTATAGGGGAATTCACAAGACTCTTTTTATTTTTAATTTTATTTATTTTTGGCTGCGTTGGGTCTTGGTTGCTGTGCGCGGACTTTCTTTAGTTGTGGCGAGTGGAGGCTACTCTTCGTTGCGGTGCATGGGCTTCTCCTTGCAGTGGCTTCTTCTGTTGCAGAGCACGGGCTCTAGGCGCGTGGGCTTCAGTAGTTGTGGCTAGCAGGCTCTAGAGCGCAGGCTCAGTAGTTGTGGCATGTGGGCTCTAGAGCACAGGCTCAGTAGTTGTGGCATGTGGGATCATCCTGGACCAGGGCTCGAACCCGTGTCCCCTGCATTGGCAGGCAGATTCTTATCCACTGAGCCACCAGGGAAGCCCCCCACAAGACTCTTCTTTAAAAATAAAACAGGAGATGTCAAAGAAACCTTGGGTGGGGCAGCTGGCCCTGAGTCAAGGATCTGCTTTCTCTCTTTTTGAACCCTAGGGCTCCTTTGTGGTTAGGCAGGGGCGGCTGGGGGTCAGTCGTTTCCCAGCCCAGCTTGAATCCCTCTGCCAGGAGTTCCTCTGTGGCTCCCCATTGCCCAGTCACAAGAACCTCAGGCTGGGCATAGTGCCTGTCTGAATCCTCAGAACAACACTGTTAAACAACTATTGTTATTTCCATGTTACAGATAAAGAAACTGAGACTTGGAGAGGGGAAGAGAATTTTCCAAGGTCTTACACCTGATTAGTGACAAAGCCAGTATTCAAACTCACAGCCTGAGCCATTAATCTTCACTGCCTTCCCTATGGCCACATCGTGTCACACTTACCTGCTCTTGACCCACTTTCCATAATCCTGCGTTCCACAGACTGCATGCCGCACAGGTTCCTACCTCAGAACATTTGCATGTGTGGTTCACTCCACCTGGAGTCCCCTGCCTCCCCATCTCTGTTGAAACCCTAACCATTTTTCATGGTTTTGTTCAGCTTCTTCCTCTTCTGTGAAGTCATGTGCTTTTTCCCACAAGCAAGGGGGCTGCCCTTTATCTCTTATGCATCATAGTTCTATTTGCCCTACTTTCGGAGCCCTTATCACACATATTTTGTGTGCCCAGAGATTGGAGTGTGACAGACAAGGATTTAGGTTCACGTCTCATTTCTTCTCTTTATTTTTGTTGTGCCATGTGGCATGCAGCATCTTAGTTCCCCGACCAGGGATCAAACCCAGGTCCACAGCAGTGAAAGTGCTGAATCTTAACCATTGGACTGCCAGGGAAGTCCCCATGTCTCATTTCTGTCACATATTGGCTCTGTGATCTTGGGAGGGCAACACCTTTGTCTCAGTTTCTTCATTAGTATAGTGGGCCTACACCGGGGAGTCAATAGATGATGAATTAGAAACGCTCAGTATAGGGTCTAGGTAGCACTGAAAAAATGGCAACAGTTGTTACAGAGCATCTTCTAGCCTCAGTTTCTTCATCTGAGTAAAACAGGGGAAATACAGTAATTCAATGTTCCCTTGTAGGTGGTCATAAAAGATGACAAAGGGTGTCCGATGTGTCTGGCACACAGTGAGTTGGTGTTCAGCCAGAGAGGGCAGATCTAGGGATTCACCACATCTGTCTCCCTCACGGGTCCAGCCCAGGGCTTTGTGGCTCAGAGCATATTTTTTTCAGTTGAAGTTGAGGTGGATTTACATTTTCAAATGATTTGGACTCATTCAGTCCAGGCAGCCCTCACACCCAGCCAAGACGTTGAAATGGCTCCCACAAAGTCTCCATCATGATCATAACAGCAATTAATTTTTTGATATGGGCAGTTGGCATTTTCATTTTATGTAAAGCACTTTTGGAAAACTTTGCTGTTTTTACTGATCTGTAATGTATTATTTAAGTACAAACAGCGGCTGCACAGGCAGCTTTAAGCAAAGCCCTCAGCTCCCTTGCAAACAGACTGCTACCTGAAGTCCTTCCTGAGGAGAAATTTGGGAGCTCCCTCTATGCAGCCACGCCCCACTGCCACCCTACCTTGGTTATGAAGCAAATTCTCTGAAAACTCTGCCCTTTAGTGGCTGCGGGTGGGGTGGGGGTAGGTGAAGACCCCCAGCTCCTTTTACAGAGGGAGGCATTGTCTTCAGTTAACCTTCACAGGGGGGAAGAGGTCTGAACAGCATTAACAGAAAGATGGGCTGGGGACTTCCCTGTTGGTCCAGTGGTAAAGAATCCTCCTTCCAATGCAGGGGAAGTGGGTTCGATCCCTCGTCGGGGAACTAAGATCCCATATGCCACGGGGCAACTGACCCCATGAACCACAACTACAGAGCCCACGTGCCCTGAAGCCTGCGTGCCACAACTAGAGAGAGAAAACCCCGCATACCACAACTAGAGAGAAGCCCTCGAAGCCCGCACGCCAAGCCCACACATGCAACGAAGACCTGACACAGCCAAAAAAATAAAGAAAATAAATAAATAATAATAAAAAAAAGCATATGACACAATAAAATCATTCAAAAAAAAAAGAAAGAAAGATGAGCTGACCCGGGGCGGGCAGGAAATCTGCTTTCAGGTGGGGCAGGGGCTGTGCCCAGAAACCAATGGGGTCTGTGTCCCTAAAGACCTGTAACCTTTCCCACCCCACTCTTCAGGCCAATTTCAGAGCTGGGAAGACTGAGATTGACATTCCAGTGGCACCCATCTTGGAGCTATTTCTCTGGGGAGTTGATCCCACTTTTAAAGTACAGAGACAGCCAACGGGAGGTGGGGGCTTGGTTTTGTGTCCTTTTGGGCCCACAGCTGATGGAAATGGAGCTTCTCAGAGGAAGAAGCTCTGTCCAGAGGGCAACCCTGAAGTGTGAGGTGCCTGCAGTCTGGCTTGTCTACTGTGTACCCAGGTATCCCTCCCCACTGGTTGGGGTCTGAGCATCAGTTTGGCAACATTGAATGAGAGCTGGAGAAATTATCCAATAGTTTGGAAAATTGGATATAAGAAGAGAGAAATGGGGCAGCGGACTGTAAGAAGGCTCTATCTTTTTAGTTCATGGTACCTGAAGATTTCAAGAGACCTTTGCCTGGAGAGACATAGAGACCTGGGAGCAGCTGGGCCTCTGGGTGTTCCTGTGGGGCCTGGTGGCCCCTCTACCCTCCTCAGTTTTCCACAGCCCCATATACTCAGGGACAGCAGAGGCTTTGCTGTGAGTGGCAAAGTAGATGGTGTGTGGCCTTGGGAGGGGAGAGAACTCCTAGGGCCTGTCTGGGCAGCCCCTACCTCCTCTCCCCTTGGGTATTGGGAGTCCAGCCATCTTTATTGAGCTTAAGGTTATTCAGTCAACAGTGTTTCTTGAGAGTCCCCATGGCCCGGGTTTGTGTTAGGAGCTGGGCCCCTGAGTGCCCCAAAAGTGTGTCCCCTCAAGGGACTCACCATCAAGAGAGGGGGGCCAAACCAGTGGACAGCTCATTCCATCCCAGACATCTGAGCTTGGGGATGCTCACAGCAAAGACCCTTAATCTGGTCTGAGAGGCCAGGGAAGGCTGCGTGGAAGTAACTTGTTGGATTCCACTTACAGCTCCACCTCTTGCTAGTTGTGTGACCTTGGAAGAGATTTTTTTTTTTTTTTTTTTTACCTTGCTGTGCTTTACTTTCCTCATCTTTAAAATGGGAATAATAACACCTACTTCAAAAGACTGTTGTGAGGATTCAGTGAATTAATACATGTAAATATCCCTGAAAACAGTGCCTGCCACACAGTAAGTATTCTGTAATTTTTTTTTTTATAAATTTATTTATTTATTATGGCTGTGTTAGGTCTTTGTTGCTGCGCACGGGCTTTTCTCTACTTGTGGTGAGCAGGGGCTACTCTTCGTTGTGGTGCGCAGGCTTCTCATTGTGGTGGCTCCTCTTGTTGTGGAGCACAGGCTCTAGGCGTGCGGGCTCTAGAGCGCAGGCTCAGTAGTTGTGGCGCACGGGCTTAGTTGCTCCGTGACATGTGGGATCATCCTGGACCAGGGCTCGAACCCGTGTCCCCTGTGTTGGCAGGTGGATTCTAAACCACTGTGCCACTAGGGAAGCCCTCTGTAAATTTTAAATAAAGAATAAAAACAGGGAATTCCCTGGCGGTCCAGTGGTTAGGACTCTGCGCTTTCACTGCCGAGGGCTCGGGTTCGATCCCTGGTCAGGGAACTAAGATCCCACAAGCCATGTGGCCAAAGAAATTTAAAAAAAAAACTACCTCTTGGACGAGTAGTACTTGGCAAGCATATGGATAGGAAAGAGTGTCCTCGGCAAAGAGAACAAGGGCTTGGATGTGGGGAAGCAGTTTCCTCCAAGGGTCTCCCTTCTGTGTCACCTGGTGGGGGTGACAGTGGCTGTCCGGGTCTATGATTTGGGCTGGTAACTTCACCCCCATCCCCTCTACCACCAGAGTGTGGTCTTGGGGCCTGAGATGTGACTGAGTCCGTGGGCTGTGATGTACCCACTCACCTAGTCCTCTACTAGTCCTGCCAATGTTTGTGAGCCCAGCCCTGGCTGGGCAGTGCTGGGCATTCTCATGTGGGCAACTGGAGCTCCCCGTTTGGTGGGAAGCCCAGGGGTCAGGAGGGCTTCTTGAAAGAGGTGCTCTCTGAACAGTGTCCTAAAGGAAAATGAACACTTTCCCAGACAAGGGGAGCAGGGAGTTCCAGGCAGAGGGCACAACCTGTGCAAAGGTTGGAGAGATCCCAACTCAGGAGAAACAAATAGACCTTGGGTTAAGTGCGGGGCCTGGGGAGCCCCACTTTTGGTCGGTTTTATCAGGAGGTTTGGATTGTCCTCCCTTTGCCCTCTAGCCCCAGCAGGGGTGGTGGCCTAAGAGGTTAAAGTCCCGTCCTACTCCAGGGACAGCCCAGGAGCTGGGGGTAGGGGTGCCAGTTGCCCTGTGCCTCCCTCCCACTCCAGAGCCGGGAGGGTTTGGCAAAGCAACAAGGCAGCCTTTGTGTGTCTCTGTGGGTCTAGGCACGTCTGGCCCAGCCTAGGCGGCTGCTGGTTTCAGTGCCCTGTGATCCCGGCCACGCAGGGTGGGGTAGGGCATCCTCAGGGTCCACACAATGTGACTTCCTGGTGTCCCCAGCACCCCCACCAGGGCTCCCCAGGTGAGGATGCCTGTGCCACAGAGTGCATGGCTATGTGTGGGGCTGGCAGTGAGGATACAGAGCAGGTAGAGGGCGGGTGGAGGTGTGCGGGGAGGTGGGGGATGGGAGCCGGGGACATCCCAAGGCTCCTGTGTGCCGCAGCATGTGCCTGAGGGGGTACTCCTGGGTGAGTCTGTGAGTGTGCATTGGGGTGAGGACATGCTTCGGGGTGTGAGGGTTTGGGGTGGAGCACATGAGCAGCCCCCAGCCTGCTCAGAACAGAGCACTGCTGTCTCTCCCCTTAGCGCCAACAACGAGGCCTCTCTCTTGGCGCATAATGTCCCCTCTGTATTGTCTGCTGCTCAGTGGTGATGGTAATTTTAAGGCTCAAATCCTTTTCCCGGGTGCTGGGGGGAAGGATGGAGGCCGTCTGGGGAGGGCCAGTGCTCCCGGGCTGGGTTTCAGCCTGTTTTCAGGGGAGGTCTGTTGTGTGCTTGGGGTCTCCCCCTACACACTTACCACCCTCCCAGGGGCAGCAGAGGGAAGTCAGGTACTCCCAGAAGCCTCTTCGGAACCCCCCCTAACCCCCCCAAGTCACGTGGCCCTGCCCAGCTCCAAGCCCTCCCCTACTTAGACTTCAAGGCCTGGGGGCTGAGACCTCTTCAAAGGAACCAGCTCTCTTAACCCCTTTTAGTCAATGCCTATCTCTGCTGATTTAGATGTTTCTTCATGTTTACCCCTAGTCTTTCCTGCTGTGGAAGCACTAGCCCAGCAGTTGTGAACCTTTTTGCTCTCAGGACTCCTTTACAGGCTTGATAATTATTGAGGACCTTGAAGAGGTTTTGTTTATGTGGGTTATATCCATCAAGACTTACCATATTAGAAATTAAAACAAAATTTAAAAACATGTATTTGTTTTTTGAATTTGAATATTCATTAAAAAAATAACAGTAATGGGGACTTCCCTGGTGGCACAGTGGTTAAGAATCTGCCTGCCAATGCAGGGGACATGGGTTTGAGCCCTGGTCCGGGAAGATTCCACATGCCACGGAGCAACTAAGCCCATGTGCCACAACTACTGAGCCTGTGCTCTAGAGCCTGCGTGCCACAACTACTGAGCCCACGTGCCACAACTACTGAAGCCCGCGCGCCTAGAGTCTGTGCTCCGCAGCAAGAGAAGCCACCACAATGAGAAGCCCGTGCACCATAACGAAGAGTAGTCCCTGCACGGTAACAAAGAGTAGCCCAGGTGCACAGCAACAAAGACCTGACACAGCCAAAAAAAAAAACAAACCAGTAATAATTCCATTACAAGTTAACATAGATAATATACTTTTATGAAAAATAACTTTATTTTCCGGAACAAAGCAAAATTAGCAAGAGGAGACGTGTTATCTGTACATTTTTGCAAATCTCATTAATATCTGGCTTAATAGAGCAAAAGGCCGCCTTGGGGTTGGATTCTCACATCTGCTTTTGCTTTCAGTCTGTTGTGGTATGTTTTTATTGTTGTTGCAGTATATGGGGAAAACTTGGCCTCACACAGATTTCTGTTTGGAAAGTGAGGAGTATTTTCATAGCCTTTCCAGATAATTTGATACTACACCAAAACTTGACAAGTGGTAATTTCTTAAAGGTTAGTTGCCATGAAGAATCTGAAATCCTATCAGTGAGCCTTTTATATTCTGTTACATTAAAGTCCATTTGTCTATCTTGCCCTTTGAATAGATCTTTTGCTCATGCGTAATTTTATAACATTATGCATTGATAATTTAGAAAACATTAGTTCACTGAGTTATGCAGATCTCTCAAATGTTAACACGTTTCATTATATAATATTAAATAATCACACTGATATCACCATCAGTTTCATCAGAAATGTACCAGGGAAGGAGTTCCCTGATGACGCAGTGGTTAAGAATCCGCCTGCCAATTCAGGGGACATGGGTTCGATCCCTGGTCTGGGAAGATCCTACATGCTGCGGAGCAACTAAGCCCACGCGCCACAGCTACTGAAGCCCGCGCACCTAGAGCTAGTGCTCTACAAGAGAAGCCACTGGAATGAGAAGCCCACGCACCGCAACGAAGAGTAGTCCCTGCTCGCCGCCACTAGAGAAAGCCCGTGCACAGCAGCAAAGAACCAACGCAGCCAAAAATAAATAAATAAATAAAAATAAGATGATTTGTAAACATTAAAAAAAGAAATGTACCAGGGAGCTTTCAAGCTTATGGTGACCTATACAAGTATTCCCAAATTCAAATTTTCATTTAAAAAATAGAATTTTATCATTGGCGATAAATACTGTAGTTGTTTTCCTTGAAGTGACAGGCTCACTTGATTGTTTTTGAGAGCATAGCTGCCAAATATCCAAGTCTAAAGTTTGTCTGTCTTTCTTGTCGAGTAAAAATGGTACTCCATAAAAAAGCAGCTAGTTCAGCTTGTAACTCAAACAACTGCAGAAGTGCTTTCCCTTGAGGCAGAAATCATAATTTGGTATGTTACAGACTGTTTTGTGTGAATTTCCCATATCATCACACACAATGTTAAGTAGATGTGTATGCAAGGTTGAGATTTTTTTAAAAAATTATTTCATTATTTTATTTGTTTTATTTTTGGCTGCGTTGGGTCTTCGATGCTGTGCGTGGGCTTCCTCTAGTTGCGGGGAGCAGGGGCTACTCTTCATTGCGGTGCACGGGCTTCTCATTGCGGTGGCTTCTCTTGTTGCGGAGCACAGGCTCTAGGCGCGCAGGCTTCAGTAGTTGTGGCACGTGGTCTCAGTAGTTGTGACTCGGGCTCTAGAGCGCAGGCTCAGTAGTTGTGGCACACGGGCTTAGTTGCTCCACGGCATGTGGGATCTTCCTGGACCAGGGCTCAAACCCATGTCCCCTGCATTGGCATGCGGATTCATAACCACTGTGCCATCAGGGAAGTCCCCAAGGTTGAGATTTAATAAAATCACTAATTTTACTGCCTCACTTCAACAAGGACATTCTTAAGTGAAACTAGCTTTTTTTTTTTTTTTTTTTTTTTTTAATGGACTCTCCTGACAATGACGTATACAATGACTTCTAGTACAGTTTGGTGTCACTGCCTTGATTTGTGCTAAGGCACAAACAATTTTAACCACTATTGCTTTTGTACCGTCACTGCAAATCTCAACACAGTAAAAAGCTTTAGTATTATTAGTAAAATAATTCTGACTTCACCTAGCCCTGAGAAGGTCTTGGATACTCGCAGGGCTCTTTGAGAACCACTGCACTAAGCTATTCTGCCTCTCATTCTGTCCTCATTTTGTGGTGATGGGCTGTGTTTTACGTATTTCACTGATTAGGACGCTGAAGTGCCGTGGAGCCTCACATGGATCCTCATCTCTCATTCCAGCACTGAAATGAGAATTTTTTTCCTGCAAGGATTGGGGAGGCTTCTTAGGGGAGGTGGCATTGATTTGATGGATGGGCAGAATGCCAAAAGGGGGGGGGAGCCTGGGAGTACAGTCTTAATGGAAGGAACAGCATTAGCAAAGACCTAAGGAAAAGAACATATGATGAGGCCAGATAACTAAGGGTCTCAAATGCCGGCCCCAAGGCAATGGGCAACAGAGAGTGGTGTTGACAGGGGAAGCGATGGATGAGATGAACCCAGAGACAGAAAGGGCCAGAGATGGGGCCCTGGTCCTTCACCAGGAGGCCTTCCCATGCTGGCTGGCCTCCGGGTTGTGTCCTTAGGGTGGGGTGACATGTGGCTACTTACCTGGACTCATCCTTCATGACCATGACTGGCAGCGTGTGGTCTGTTGCCCAGAATCCCCTAGTGAAAAGTGTCTCCACAGGTTTCTGCACTGACAGTCAGCTTCTCTTTTCTTTTGTATCGGCTTTTGTGGTGACAGCGACTAGCCTCACCCAGCTTCTTGTGTCATGCATGCACGTGAGGGGACCTGGGCAGAGGCGGCAGCTGAAGGGAGAGGTTGGTCATGGTGCCATATCAGCGTGTGATAAGGGCCTGGGCTGAGTGCTGTGAAAGTAGGGGCTGCAGCATTGACCCTGAGCAGGGACTGCCGTCCATCTCCACCCCGGGCCTGGCCTCCCCTCCTCCAGTGGCTCCGTGTTCCCGCTCCAGCTTGTCCCTCTGAGCTACTGGGGCTCGGCTCCTGGCCAGGTCTGATGTGGGGAGACAGGCCTCAGTTTCTGTGCAAGACGGTCCTCTATATCCTGCTGTGCTCCCCGTCTCAGTACTGGGCCTGTATGGGTGTTCGTGGCTGTGCCGTGTGACTGTGTGGGTACGTCCTAGGCTACGTGTGATCATGACTGTGGCACATGATGTGCTCTGCAGCACAGATGTTTGTGAGCTTGTGTACCCTGCCGTGTACATTGAGTTGTGTGTATGTTTTTGTACCTTTAGCTGGTTGATGTATATTTTAGCATATAGTTTTGTATATATTTGGGGGGTGTGAGTGTCACTGTGGTGGGTGTGTATTTTTGTGCGATGGTTTGTCAGTGTATATCTTGGCCCAGGTCCAGAAGAAGGCCTGCTGAGGTGTTGCCGGTGGGGCGCATGCTTGGCTAGGGAGCCCACAGCCAGGAGGTCCGACTGGGAACAGACATGTCCTCACTGGCCCAGAGAGCATCGCAAACCCTCAAAGGGCCCCTGTCCAGCTTCGCCACCCCTGGCCAGTCAGGGTGGCTGGCTGGAAAGGAGACATGAGGGAACCAAAACAACCTCGGCCCACCTCCCACACCTTGCTGGTGCTTGAGCCTAGTGGTGGTAGGCCAGGGTCCTGGGCCCATCCTCCTAAGGCTCCAAGCACTTTTTGTTGTGGGGTTGGGCAGGCACCGCAGGTACAGCTCAGTGTGGCTCTTGTGGTCAACTTCAGGTCATAGCGGACCACGGAGGCAGAGCTGGGCTCACACCTTGTTGGGTCAGGGCTGCAGGTAGGACCAGCCCTGCTGAGTCAGGACTGATGCTGAGTTCATTACATGTGTCACTCATTCAACAAATATTTATTGAGCGTGTGCTCTGTTCCAGGCCCTGCTTTTTTTTTAGGTGCGAGGAATATAGCAGTTAAACTCACTGAATTGGGGGAAGGGGAGAGGGGCCTGCTGCAGTGTATTTTACAGATGAAGAACCAGATCCTGAGGGGTTAAGTGATTTGCCCAAAGCTGAGATTGGAAACCAGGCCTGTCTCGTACCGGAGCTGCCCTCCCCCTGCTCTTGCTGCTCACAACTGCAGCCTACATGCTCACTGAGCTAGGACTGGCAGGGTGAGGGGATGGGCAGACAACGCTTGGCTAGCCTTGTGCCCTGGGCTATTGTCTGATGCTGGAGAGTGGGTACAGCAGCTAAATAGTGAGCTCCTAGTTGCTCTGCAGGGAAGGTGGGGGTGCCTGGGGTGGTCCCCAAAGGCTGTGCATAGAAGTGGTCAGGTGGAGATTCAGGTGTGGGGAGGGTGTGGAGGGTGTACCTTGTGTCTCCAGGGTGCAGTGGGACCCAAGGGAACACTTCCTCTCTGGCTGTGTGACCTGGGATGGGGCCCTGCTTCACTCTGAGCCTCAGCTTCCTCATCTGTAAAGTGGGCACAATAATTGTCCCTCCCATCCTCAGTGGTACAATGCTCAGGGCATAGTGCCTGGTGCATAGTAGGGCAGCTAGGGAGATGGGGCAGAAGTGGAAGTAGGCAGGGCCTCCCCAGGGCTCTCTGCTCAGCCCCAGGAAATGGGTAGAGGGTAGGGGGAGGAGGAGCAGATGTGCCCGCGTCTCACAAGAGCAGCCGCATTTAGCCACCGAGTCGGGATTGAAATATTCCTGAGGGAGAAGAACCCTGAGGCTTCAGGGCGGCAACAGCTCGTCAGTGGGGAGTGGGGAAGGGATGTTGTCACCATCTGCCTCGTGTCTGTCTGCGACTAAAATAATACTGGGGTGAGACTCGCCGCAGGCACGGGCCCAGCCGCAAGGTTCCCCGGAAGAGGGAGGGGCCAGGGGGTGCTGCAAGGCTCATGGGGGGATCAGTCTCATGAGTGCAGGGCAAGGGGACCCTCCAGACCTGCCTGGGGTCTGCCCCAGAGGGGAGACCAAGCATGTGCTGAGATCCCAGTAAAGCAGAGGCTACAACAGAAACAAAACAAGGGGGACAGACAAATTGCCTGATTCAGCTTCCATGAGCTGATCCAGAATATTGAAACCAGAAAACGTAGCAAGAAGCTATTTTAATTTCAGCCAACGTATAAGTTTTGGGTGTATGGTTTACTGTGGTTTTTATTTTGAATCAAATATGGAGGATGCTCCATAATCTCCTCACAGGAGGAGCTCAGGGCTCTGGGGACGGAGTGCCCACCTTTCTCACTGGGTACAGTAGTCACAACCCAGCTGCCTCCAAGTGTTGGTACCCCTGGGCCCGGGCAGGTTCCCCTTCAGATGGGGACCTGGCTGGGAGCCTGATGCTTGGCCTCTGGGCGGTAAAGCAGTCACGTCTGGTCTTTTGCTGTGGGTCTCACCAGACATGAGCAGTTGGGTATTTTTGTTTTTGCAGAGAGAACAGACCCATGACCTCAGCGGTTTATTTTAACTGCAGAAGCACCCTAACTGTTGGTTGCTATGTGCTGACATGGTACAGTGCTATCGGTTCAGCAGGCAACACATGAGCACCTACTGTGTGCAGGCCCTGAGCTGGGCAGCCTGGGCCCACCCTCAGCATACAAGGCCAGCCACCTGGGTGCCAGGGAGGGTGCTGGATATGGCAGGAGACCACAGCTGTTGTCCTGAAGGAGGTGGCAGATGCACTCAGCCTTGAAGAGGAGACACAGAGACATGTGGCAAGGGAGAGTGGGGAGGATGCTCCAGGCAGAGGGGACCGCATGTACACAGACCATGACTCTGTGGCTGCCTCTTTGTGGCAAAGGTATACGCATCACAATCTTAGTTGCACTGTGGAGCCCTTCTAGTAGGCCGGACCTCATGCTTACTGCTTACATGTGTTTTTCTGGTCGCTCCTTACCAACCCCCCAAGAGGTTGGTACACTTAGCGTCCATCTTACAGATGAGGAAACTGAGGCTCAGAGATGTCTAGTAACTTGTCCTGTGTGCTACCCCTGCACAATGCCCTCATTCAGCAGATAGCAAGCTGAGGTCCTGCTATGCCAAGCCCTGAGTCAGGGTGCTTCCTGGAATCGGACCCAGCAGCACACTCCAGAGTGTTTTATGGCTGGGGTCTCTCATCTCCATCTGGGCACAGTAACCAGAGGAACCTCTCTCCAGGGTGTGTGAGTGTGTGTATATGGGGGAGAGAGATGCAGAAGCCTGCATGCAGCAGCCTGGGGAACCCCACTTTACAACCTTGAGTAAATTTCTCCTCTGAGCCTCAGTTTCCCCATCTATAAAGTGGGGCTACAGTACCTGTGTGAAGCCTCCTTGTAAGGATTAAGAGTGAAAGTGGGTGTGAGAAGCCCTCTGTGAATTCAATGAGTCTCCGATCAGGGCTTATTCTCCTCAAAACATGAGGAGTGATCTTCCCAGAACAATCCAGCCAGCAAGCTTTCCCTGCAGCTGACAGCCCCAGCCCTCCACCGCCCCCGCCACCAGCAGCCACCACCCTGAATTATTCAGGGCGCTCCAGGCCTCTTTGGCCACCCTTCCCCTCCCCTGAACGCCAGGCTGTCAGCACCCACCTCCGAGCCTCTGCCAGGGTTTTGCCGACCTCAGGGCCCCCGCACTTCAGCCTGTTCAGGTGGGCCGTGAGTGTGATGGGGTGATTGTGCATGAGTTTGAGAGAGTGACAGGGAGTGTGTGAGAGCATGAGAGTGTGTGTGACAGTGTGTGCAAGCATGTGAATGTGCGAGGGTAACTGAGTGTGCAAAGTGTGAGTGTGTGTGGATGTGTGAGGGTGAGCTTGTGTGTAAATGTGTGTGAGTTAGTGTGAGGATGAGTGTGTGAGTGTGCTATACTGTGTGGGAGTGAGGATGGAGGCTGGGTCCTCCTTAGGTGCGGGGAAGCCAGGCTCAGACAGGGGTGTCCCTCTGGCTCAAGAGTTCACAGTGATCTGGGAGTCAGATTCCAGCCTGGAGAAGGAGGGGTTCAGCTCACCTCTGTTTCCATAGTCCCTTCTTAATTGTGAGCAGCAGGGAGAGGCGGGAAGAGGCAGAGGTTTGGGAAGAAGGGTATGTAGTGGTTAGATCATGGACAGGACCTGGAGTCCATGCCCCTGTGGTGGCTTAGACCGCTGCCAGACTATTCCTGGTATGTCTCATTTCCTGACAAACAGAGACCCTCAGAGGAGAGGCAGTTCCCTCCCACTGGTCCCCTTCTTTTCCCCGAGCCTGGGAGAGCTGAAAGCCCCAGTGGGTGAGAGGTGGGGGACCTTTGTTCCCTTGCATCTGTACTGTAGCCAGGTGGCAGCCCCCCCAAGGTCTTAAGTGGGTGCTGAGGAAGGGGGCAGGAATCCACCGGTAGGCTTGCTGGAGGGCCCCCACCCACAGGCAGGAAGGGCAGAGCAGACCTCCCTCTTCTTGACCCACTCCTACCTACACCCTTGTCCTGCCTGGAGGCTTACTGTCCAGTGTGTGGGAATTTGGAGTGCCGGCGTGGGGTGGGGTGGGCTTTAGGAACTGGGAGCCTGCGGTGTGTGGTGGGGGTGGACTGTGTGACAGAGGTCTTTAGCATGAGAGAGGTCTATGTATTGGTGTGAGGATATGCGTGACTGAGTTTGCATTTGTATCTGTTAGTTTGTATGTGTGCAAGCAACGTACGTGTGACTGTGCTTGTGTTTATCTGCAAGTTGTGTGTGAGTACCTGTTGGTGTGACCAGATGAGTGTGTGCGGTCTATATCGGAGAGTGTGTGTTTGTGGAAGCGTCTGTTTGTGTGAGCGGGTGAGAGATGGCTGACAGGGAGGGGGTGGGGGGGCCACCCTCAGCTCCATGGCTTCAGTCTTCCTCGGACCTTGCTTGGCATGGCCTGATATCCTGTCTGATGTGCTGGGACCATGCTGCTGGGAGTCTGATTGCCTGGCTTTGACTGACAGAACCTCATAGCCCCATGGGAGGGGAGCTACAGGTAGGGGAGGCGAGGCAGGGTGAGAGAGTTGATATTTGTGTGTGTGTATGAGAGACTTGATTTTTGTGGGACACAGATAGAACCGGGTACAGAGCCAGAGCTGCTGGAATCTGATGCCTGGGTCCAAGTCCCAGTTCCTCCACTCACTGGAGTGAGCTGGGTGAGTCGTTTCCCTCTCTGAGCCTCAGTTTCCTCATCAGAACAGTGGGGATTATGATGGTCAGGGGACCTTGGGGTATAGGGCCTGCACACTAAGTGTTACCCATCAAATATCCTATGAGACTGTGTTTTCCTCCAGACTCTGGGAAGTTGGCTAGTTGGAGGCCTGGACACTGGCCTCCAGAGGCTGGGGAGATGGTACCTCCTCCCCTTCCCTGGCCCCAGAAGGCCTGATTTGTCCCTACTGTACCTCTCCCATCAGAGGGATATGTGTGGAGGGCTCAGAGGAGTATAAGTCAGCAGGTCATTCTGTCCATCCCCCTCCATTCTGGGAGGGTCAGCTCCCAGTCCCCAGACGAGCGAGCATTTTCCAGTCCTCTAGTCCTTCCCATGGTCAGAAGCCGGAATGGAGCAAGTCCTGCCCATTCCCTCTCTGGCCTCACTTTCTCCCTCTGTAGAGCCAGGCAGGTGGGGTGTACTGGGGTGGGAGGCTTGAGTGTCCCTGCTGTTAGGTCCTCAGAGCTGGCTAGCTCCCTCAGTGCCCCGCACCCACTAGCCTGCAGAGCTGTGGCCCAGGCAGCTGTCCGGCTGAGCGGGTTAGCAACACAAGACAGATGGTGAGGGATTATCTCAGCTTCTCAGAGTGCAATGGCGGCAGCGGTTGGAGGCGGGGGGGGGGGCTCTCACACCCTCCCCATGTGTGTATCCATACACACACACAAATGTACATGCAGCTCCCCACTCCTGCCCCAGACCCAACCCAGGCTCATGATGTTTATGAGGTGGGCAGGAAGGCAGGAGGAGAGAGAGGAGATTCTGAGAATTGTTGAGAACCGTGGGACTTGGCAATCTTGTCCCTGTCCCACTGGACTCCTGGACCACAGGCTGAACCAGCTGGGCTTCTGAGAAGGCCCTCCCTCTGCCTCCGCTTCCAGGGTTTCTCGGCAGCTGCCTCCACTGGGAATGGTGTGCTCAGGAGAGCATGGACTTACAGAGAAGCCTGAGGCTCAGAGATGTGTGAGCTGTGCCCAAAGCAAGTTTGGCACACGAGCCGGCTGAGCTCTGGGGCTTGGTAGGTGGTGGAGGGCACCGATGGTGGGGCTCCTGAATCTTCTTCAAACAAGGTGTGTTTGCCCCAGCACTTGATGCTGATGCCCAAGATCCCACAGGGGTGTGTGTATAACCTGTTACAGGAGCAGCTGCACGCACACAAGGACTCAGGCACAGCCTCCCTTTCACATACATTTTGGGTTCTGCATGCAGGCTGTCTGGTGTTGAATGACAGAGCTCTGTCTCCAGGCTCTGTCACTGCGAAAGAATTGGGGTGGGGTGAGAGCCCCACTGAGTGAATTCTCCCAACTGTCCCCTAATGTGCCATAGACAGACAGTGGAGGGGCTTTCTCTTCAACTTCAGCTAGACTCAGCACTTGTCCCCCATCCTCCCTTAGACACCCTTCCCTCCCCTCAGGCCTGAGTCATCAGTGCTGGGCCCCTGAGTCATCAGTGCAAAGCTGGGCCAGATTTGCAAATGGCCACCCCAGGGGACACTTTTCCCTTCCCAGTAGGGGGTGGGAGTCGGGAAGGGGAGGGCAGGGTGGAAGCCTCAAGACAGAAACTTTCTCTACTCATAGCTACCAATGTCCAGACCTCTCCTCCCTCCCCAAGAGTGTGGACTAGGGGCAGTGCTAGGCTGCTCTGGTAGCCTGGTGCCAGTCTCTGCCCAGATCAAACCCACTCCTCTAGGCCCGTGAGGCTTCAGCCTGTCAGTGTGCTCCTAAGGGTTCATGTGTGGGCTGTCCAGGACTCAAGGTCAGGTTAGCCTGAGGGTCAGCCGGGGAGCCAATTGGGCCTACCTTTGAAGCTGCATTATTTGTGGGCTTGCAGAACTTGGTGACACCACCCCACTGCTTCTGTCACGGACAAGACTCTCTGCACCACAAGCTCCTCATTTGTCAGCCAGGCTAGCCCCTCTCTCTCCTCTCGGCCTCCAGTCTGAAATGACCCCTGACTACACATCTGGCTCGATGAAGGTGGGCACCTGGCAGGGTGCTGGGCGGAACCTAGCACCTGAGTCCTGGTCAATCTCTATCTCTCTGACCCTCCGGCCTCAAGCTGGTGGTCTGTATCCTGCATCGTGAGGGTTGGGCGAGACCATGTATAAGCTCCCCACCTCCCCTCAGAGCTTGACCTGGGGAGGTCCTACATGAACTTGAGAGGACTGAGCTTCCCCCTCTCTCTCATCAGCAAGACTTTTCTCGTCGTTTTCTTAAGGTTTCAAAGTAACATTCTAAAGAGGCACCGTGAGAGCCAATCAGAGAGCCCATGTAAATGAGGAGTCGCTGATTGGCTGTCTCTTTCACGCCCTTTACGAAACTTCAACTACATCAACTCAGCAAAGATTTTTCGCTCTGGCCTCTCGCGCCCTGCAGGAGGCGGGGCTGGGGGTCACCCGGGCCATCCCCCTGCCGCTTGGTGCCTGGCCCGCCGAGTCGGGCCACTTAGGGACATGCGGGGGCGAGTGCGCCGGACTCTGGGGGTTTATTCTGGCTCAGAATCCCGGCGGGGGCGGCCTGAGGAGTGAGCCCCCTCCTCTTCTTTGTAGGACCGCTGCAGAGCGGGCTGCAGACCGCGGGTATCGAGCTTGGCTGGGCCGGATCGATATCTGCCCACTGGACTGATGCGCCAGGGAGTCGGCTCGACAGGGGCTCAGCGGCAGAGTGATGGCCATGCAGCTCCCCGCCCCACCCCCTTCAGCGGCACTCCCCGGGAAACCGAGGCGGGGGAGTGGTGTCGGGATCGAGGGCGCGGCGTGGGGCAGGCTACACTCTCTCGTTCTGGGCCGCGGCCCTCACGGTGGGGGCGGGGGTAGCCCGGGGCCGCTCCCTGTTCCCCAACCTACGCTCATCCCCACCCCCAACGACTGCCCGAAGCTCGAGGTCTTCCCCGCCTGTATCTTGTCCCCTCGTCCTATCCTTCGCCTTCCTCCCACTCTCTTTGTGTGTCTCCTCCCTGGCTCTGAGGTCCCTCCCTTACTTCTCCTCTCTCTGTGGGTGTCTATCTCTACATCTCCGTCTCCATTTCGTTCTCTGCCTGTCTCTAGCTGTCCCTCGGTCTCTGCTTAGGTCTCTCCTCGCCTCTTGCCCATTTTCACTTCCTCTCTTTGTCTGGCTCTCCTCTCCCTCCCTTCAGCCATTCCCCCACCCCCACCCCCACTACCACACACACACCTCACAGCCCTGTTTACGATGTCCCCAGGGCTGGCAGGTGGGCGGGGCTGCAGCAGAGACGGGGTAGGGAGGGAGAAGCAGCCTCCCCCCCAGCTGTTAACCTTCACGCTTCAGGCCTCTGCGGATGACAGAGGAGGGGGAAAGCCCAGCTGCCAGCTTGGCGGAGGTGACCAGGCGGGGACTGGGGCTGCCTCTCCCTCTGGGCTTGTCTCTGGGGAGATCAGGGGCCGGAAGGAATGTGATGGAGGGCGCCTCCGGCGGAGAGAGGCTATTGGCCCCCCGAAGGCTTTTGCTGGCCGGGTGGGTGCCCAAAGAGGGCTCTGAGCGGCGCCGGCTCTGCCCGCGGCCGGGCCGGACGTGGGGGCCGGCGTGAGAATCCCGCCCATCTGTGAGCCGGCCTCACGCCGTCAGACCCAATTTATCTCGCCGCCAAAGTTTCACAGCCATCTGCTCGAGTGGAACGGCTTCCAGCGCTGGCCCCACCGGGCCCCCCAGCCAGCGCGGGGATGTTTTCCAATACGGCAGTATTGCAGCCCCCCCACCTCAAAGCAAGGCGGGGGGAGGCGGCAGAGCGCGGTGCGTGGGGCTGGCAGGCAGCCCTCTCCCGCGAGCGAGCCGACCCTGAATTTTAAGCGATTGATCAGGAAGCGCAGGCCGTTCCCATCACTTAGAGCAGCCAAATGCGACGGCGCAGGGATTTCAAGGGGCCTTTGCGGAGGCGGTAAAGAGGTCACCGTCACCGCGCCAGCCGGCGGGCAAGAGGGGAAGAAGGCCTGCGGGTACACGTGTGTACACACGCCTGTATACAGCCACACCTGTATCCACGTGACCCCCGGGGCCCCAGCACTGACCAGAACTCGGCATTTGGATGTGAGCCCATCACTGTTCCCCAGCCCCCATCCTCCAACCCCTAGCGCTGTCTGAGAGACCTAGCTAGAATTCCGCCCCTGTCCCAACAATGATCACCTTAGACAGCTTCAGCACAGGAAGCCCAACCTTCCTCCCCTCCCTCTATGTGCCTAAAATGCAAATGTTTGGGCACCTGCCCCTTGCACTTCTGAACAAGCTTGCAGAGGCAGATGTACCCTGGGCCCCGGGTAATCACACAGGTGTGCACAATTCGATTACATACTTGACCTCAATGTTCATGCATCGGTATACTCCCAGTCACCACCAACACACCCCCACAAACGTGCAAACAGTAGCTCCACCATTCTCAGCCCAGCACCGAGGAACAGAGAGCTTCCACACCCCCTCCTCCAGGACACGCACACATGTGCACACTGCCTCCCAAGACTCTGAGCTGCTGCTGTGTCCGCGGGGTGGGCGCCTCCACTGCCCTCCAGGCAGCGCGGGTGCAGACCTCAAAGAGAACAAAGGCCGAGCGGATGGAGGGAGGGGGGCTGAGCCCCCGGCCTCATCCTCCTTGGCGATGCTCGTCTGTCTCGGCTCCACGGCCACCGCATCGAGCGGCTCTGATTGCCGAGTAAATCACAGCGATGATCTGAATAATTATCGTCTCCTGAAAAGAGAAAAAAACAGAGGAATAAATAAACAGAGGAGAGAGCAGCCACCCGATTTCTCGCAGCCTTGGGTGGGGAGAATACATTGGGGTGGGTGTCAGTGGTCTCCTGCAGATCCTAAGGGCTTCTTTGGGATGCAGTGCAGGTGGGGGGGGCGGTGGGCCTCAGGGCTGAGAGTCCTTCCAGAGAGGTGTAATTATGATCTGGTCCTCTCTCTTCATTCATCTCCCCAGGTTAAGCCAGGCCAGCTCCCATACCCCTTCCACCCCATCTGGCCTGTCACTGCTTCTCACACAATCAGGCCCACCTGTCCTGTAGAGCTCCCTCCTGTCTCCAGTCCTTGGTTCAAGCCCATCTGCCCCCTGGGATGCCCTCTCCTTTCCTCTCCAGCTTGCTTGACTCTCCCATCTCTGAAGGACGGACCCCAGGCTACTTCCTTTGGGAGGTTCTTCCTGTCTGTCCAGCCTTCCAGGATCCTCCCCTCCCAATAGCCCAGTGTCTGATTCCACATAGCCTGACTGGTTTGGGGATGCTCACCTGGTCTCCTCAGCTGGATGGAGAGCTTTGGTGGGAAACAGCTTTGTTCTAAGCAAAATAATGATTATAACAACAATAGCAGCTACTACCCCATCCTGAGCATTACTGATGTGCTGGCCCCATGCTAAAATATCCTCTCACATGGATCCTCCCCAGAATCCTGCGTGGGAAGTAATATTCTCATTTTACTAACGGGGAAACTGAGACTTAGCAAGAGTGAAGTTTGGCTCTGGCCATCCCTCCAGGATTAAAATGCTGGTCATCTTCTGGAGTCCCCCCACCCCCGGCCATCCTACAGGTTGGAGGAGCTGTTCCTCCCCCAGGTCTCAGCCCATTCCTGCTCTTCCCACCTCCCCCACCTCCGTTTTCCTATCCTCAGGAGGTGTGCCATCCATGCATGGTGACCCTCACCCCCCCTAAAGGGCACGACCCTTCCCCACAGCCCCGGCATCAAAGGAGGGGCAGCTCAGTCCTATGCTTCTCCTGCCTGAAATGGTTCCAGATGTGGGACCTGCAGGGGCCTGCGGAAAACGTAGGGTGATGTTTGGCACATGGATAGGTTTCCTCCTGGAGGCTGCCCTGAGTGAGACCCATCCACCTCCCACCCCTGGCACCTGGTCAGTAAATGGGAGCAGAACATGGTTCAGGGAGGGGGTCTCCCCAGAGACTGAGGGAGGAGGACCCCTTGTGGAGCCTGGGTATCTGGGGCAGGAGAGAAGCTGAACCCAATATGGGTTTGCCTTCTACCCTCCATGGGGGGCAGGCTGTGTGATCTGGGGGCCTGAGGGCTATACCCATGGCTGGGTTCTCTGGGCTGTGCAAGGAGGCCCAGGACTTAGTGGTTTAGATCCCCCCACACCTCCACAGAAAAATGCCATTGTAGATGGGGGAAACTGAGTCACAGGCCCCAAACTGACTCCTGGTTAATGGTACCTGTGCAGACCTCGCCCATGGGGATCCTGATTTAGGGCCTCATGTGTTTCTGGGGATATGGGTGGATCTGAAAGCTTTTGTCTGTGGCTTGGGTAGAAAAGGGACAGGTGAGACATGGTACTGGTCTAGAGACACATCGAGGTAGTCCCACCTCTGGATGTGGGTGAAGATGAGGCAGGCCCAGCCTGGCTCTGGGAAACCCTCAACCCCTACTTGTCAGGCCCCTGCATGTAACAGTCACAAACGTAAGCACTCACACCTGGGTACACACAGGCAAGAAGACATTCACACTAACATCCACACACACACAGGGGTACACACAGCACAAATATGTACAAACAGGTACATACAGACACACTCTGTGACAAACACACAGGATATGCAAGCAGATTGCACACACAAGAATCCACAGGCCTACGTGCTCACCCCCATACACATACTTATGGAGAACAGACCGGCACAAACAGGTACATACAGACACATGCACAAAGACACGCAAGCACATTTGCACAGTGAGGCAGACGCACACATGTGCACACACGTAGGCACACACCAGATCGCTCGCCCCCACCCCCCTTCAGGGAGCTGGCTGCCCGCCAAGCGCGGTGCTTTCTGCTGGGTGTGCACAACCTTTCACAGGCTCTAATTGAGTCGAGGGTGATTTATAACTCGGCGGCGCCCCTGCCTGAGTGGGCTGCCCCCTCCTACTGCAGCCCCGGCCAGAGCCTTCGACCACCTCTGCCCCATCCTCTGCACACCGGGTCACACACACAGGCCCCTAAGAGGGAGAAGGGGACCTTTCCCTCCTTGCCACCAGCTCCTTTCTTTATTCTTGCCTTTCTCCAGGGCCAGACGCCGGGTGCTGAGAGTTTTTGCCTCAACACACTCACCACCATCAAACCCAGCACTACACAGCTCAACCTCCCGGAGACCAGTCACAGCCTTTCTAACCTGCCTGTCTAGGGACAGCCAGGACTTTGACTGCAAACCTCGTGTCCTTCCCGACCTGCAGCAGGAGAAATGAATTTAGACATGAGAAGGGACTTTCTCAGTGTGTTGGGGCTGAGGGGTGGGTTCTGGTCAGCAGGGACTAGGAGAGCCTGGGTTCAGCGTGATGGGAGAGAGGGAGGCCACTGGGAATCTCGTTTCCTCCCCCTCCACTCTTTTGGGTAACTGAGCTGACTGTGACCCTCCCTCCCAGTTGTCCCCATGGCCTGTGTGCCTGGGCCTGTAATTAATCACATTCATTAGGCCTGGAGGTTTGGCTCATAAAGTCCCCTTGTCCACCTAAGGAGCTGCAGTGAGGGCCTTTGTCCTGGTGTGTGTGCAGGGAGTATGCACCCTGACCCCTCACCTCTGACCCCGACGTGGACTAGCAGCTTCATCCATGGTCCATGAGCTCAGCCTGAGAGCTATTTCATCCTCCCAGTGTCAGATACGGATGCTGTTAACCCATTTGACAGTGAAGGCAACCCAGGCCCAGAGAGGCCAAGTCATTGCCCAAGTTATACACTTGGTTCATGGTGGAGCTGGGATTTGAAATCAGACAGCAAAGCAAAGCACACCTAACCCAGACCCTGACCCCACCATGGAGTCCCATCTGGCCCCCAGAACTCCTGGTGCTCAGGGTGCTGTGTTTTGGAGCAGGAGAGGTTCCTTGGAGGGGCTAGCCCTCTCTATTCCCAGAGTGGGCTTAGTTTACAGTATGAGGGACTCAGATTAGAATTAAGAGGGACCTTCCTGGCAGTAAAAAGATAGAGAGCCAAGAGAAGTGTGAGTGTGTGTGCGCGTGCGTGCGCACACACACGCGCGTTGGAGAGAGGTGCAGTGGAGAGTCTGGGCTGCCCCTAAGGGAGTCCACGTGGTAGTGGCAGCCAACATTTAGTACCTGCTTATTGCCTGTTGACTCACATAATCCCATGGGAGAGGAGATGAACCCTATTTTAGAGATAAAAACAACTGATACTCTGACAATTTAAAACCATCTGCCCAGCCTCATGGATTCAATGCAGCTGCACCCCCATTCCTTCCCCCCTGCCATGTTCTCTGGCCTCTGTGGCTCAATGACCCCACTTCATCTTTGCTTGGGTCAACCTGGCTCTTGGCCCTCCCGAACTTTCTTGAACACACTTGAACACATGTGAGTGAGGGTGTGAAGTGGGTGGCCTCGAGGGCATGGAGTGTGTCCCAGACTCCTTTGGGGTAGGGATTTGTGTGTGGATGCATGTGTCAGTGTGTGTGCTTTTGTGACCCAGGTCTGTTTGTGTGTGGAGGTATCTTTGGGAGTCTGTGTGGGTTTGTGTTTGTCTATAGAGCTCAGTATGTATCAATCTACCTGTCTCTCTCTGCATGGCCTGCGTGATGTGTTTGTTCTCTCTGAGTTTCCTCCTCAGTTGTCTCAGTGTCTGTGTATTTTTGTATGTCTGTCTCTTTCCCAGCTTCTGGGTGTGTCTCTATGTGAGCATCTCTGCATGCCCTGCTGGGTGTGTGTGCCCCTGTAGCTCTGTCTGTTTCTGCAAGTGACTTTAGGTGTGACAGCATGCGTGATGGTGTGTGGGTCCGTCCGTGTGTCAGTATCTGTGTGTGTGACTGTGAGTGAAGCTGTCTTAACTGTGTCTGTGTGCATGTGAGACACCATGTGTGCGTGTCACTGAATGGTGCTGTCTGTGACAGTGTTTCAGGGCTGGGACTACGGTGGGCACAACATTTCTCAGTAATCAGGAAAATTCTTTTCGTGTAATATTTTTTCAAAACTCGCAATTAATGCAAAAACGGCATGATGGTAAAATATGAAAATAGTAAAGACAGGATGAGTATGTGTGCACGTCTGCGTGACTGTGTATGTCGCGGTGCCCGTGCGTCCTCCCTCCCGCGCCCGCCAGGTGAGCCCACCCCACTCCAGTCACGCTGCGCTGGGCTGAGCCGCGGTAATTTCCGAGTCGGCGGCGGCTTTGTGTGCACCGGCCGCTGTCTTGGGGGCGGGGATGGAAGGGAGGGCTATTTCTCCCCCCTCTTCCTTTTTATTGGGTCATTAACAACGGCCCGGACTGCCGCTGCGCCCCCGCCCCCCCCTTTCATGTCTGCCGCGCCTCCCGCCATTATCTCCCTCCGCCGCGCAGCGTAATTCGATGCCAATCAGGTTTGGGGCGCTGAGGCAGCCGGATCAAAGACCGGGCCGCGGCGCTGGAGGGAGTTGGGTGGGGGAGAGGCTGTGTCACCCCGATCCCCGACGTCGGGGCACCCACCGTATGTCCCTACCAAGCGCCCAGGGTCACACTGGGAGGCCCCGCCCGACCCGGGAAGGGGTTCAGAAAACCACTTGGGGGGACGAGGTGGTCAGCGGCACCGGCGCACCTCGTGGGCTGGAGCTCGCGGGTGGTTTCCTGGGAGGGCCTGGCCTTTAGGCGGAGCCTTGAAAGATTTTGGTAACAAAAGTGGAGCTAGCTGAGAAATGGCATTATAGGTAGAGGGACCAGCTTGGGCAAAGGCTGGGAGGCGCGGACCAGCAGTGTTTCAGGAATAGAGAAGAAGCTGACACATTGTTCTGGCTGGGTGGTTGTGTTGTGTTCCACGGGCACGGAGCAGTGGAGGGTTCTTGGGAGGGGAGGGACAGTATCTCAGCCTGCCTTTAGGACCATTTATCTGATGGTGTCCTCTGCCTGTTGGAAGCCCTGCTGGCTCAGTTTCCGTCTCTGGGAAATGGGGACCCCATCAGTTCTCTCCACCTCCTCCAGGAGACATTAGTAAGATGGTGAACATGATACAACAAGCGAAGACAAGCACAACTCGCATTTATTGAGCCCTGTTTGCCAGGCTAGGCCCCAGTCTTGTTTCATCCTCACAACAGCCCTACACGGTTGAAACTCATTTTACAGATGAGCAAATAGAGACACAGAGAGGTAAAGTGAGCTGCCCAAGGATCCGCAGCTGGTGAGGGCCATGGTTGGGATTTAAACCAGGCTTACAGATCCAGAGCTCACAGGAAGAGGGTCATCCCCTGGGAGAGCCCCTGCCCCAGCTCTCTATCCTCTCCCACCCCACTTGGGCCTTGGGGAGGGATGGGGGTAAAGGTTTTGAAGCTGCCTGTGTAGGGAGGTGATGACTCCAGAGTAAGCTGGGTGGGGAGTGGGACCAGCATCATCCTCCCCAGACTCACAGCCACCTCCATTGCTTACAACCCTCGGCCTTGGATATGTCACCTGCTACCTCCAGTCTGCTGCTTCCTCTGTAAAATGGGGTTAACAAGTTTCTTTGGCTTATCCCTGAAGAGTCAGTGAGTGAATGCAGCAAAGGGTATTTTAAAAGTAAGATGTAGGGGCTTCCCTGGTGGCGCAGTGGTTGAGAGTCCGCCTGCCGATGCAGGGGACACAGGTTTGTGCCCCGGTCCGGGAAGATCCCACATGCCGTGAGCCGTGGCCGCTGAACCTGCGCATCCGGAGCCTGTGCTCCGCAATGGGAGAGGCCACAACAGTGAGAGGCCCGCGTACCGCAAAAAAAAAAAAAGATGTAATAGAAATGGTAGTTTTTATTACCGCCATCAGCCAAAGACTAGTGTGTGTAGGAGCGGGGACCAGGGACTGTCTGCCAGACAGTCCCAGCAGAGGATGGAAAGTCCCTTTCTCCCCAAAGAAAATGTCAGTGTTTAGTCCCAGTGATTTTGGGGAGAGCTGTTCCCCTACCCCCAACCCCTGAGGAGAGAAGTAGATTTTCTCTCCCAAATAGTGCTGGGTCTTCGCAACTCTAAATATCTCAGACCAGAGAATGTTCTGAGCAAACCACGGTATATGTAATACATGTTTCTGTTCTCAGCTAAAAACAGGCCTCTGGACCTCGAGGGCGCTGGCCAGCAAGGGGCCCTGCCTCTGTCCTCTACCCTCAACCCTCAGATCTGGGCTCTAGTAAGCAGGGGGTGGGGATTGGGAGGAGTGGGGAGTGGAGGCCCCTGAGCGCTTGGCATCTTCCACATGGTTTCCTGAGTACCTACTTGGGCTGGGTCTGTGCTGGCGCTGGGGAGATAGATGTAGGAGGCCCACAGAGGGTGCGCATTCTGGTGGGGGTGGCCAGTGAAAGAGGACAGTTCCTGCACAAGGGGATTTGTGCTCACATGGGCCGGGCTTCTAGTGGGCCTGGGGGTGTCCTCTCTTCCTGGAGGGACAAATGGGTTGGACTGAGAAGAATGAAGAGAAGTTTACCAGATGACGGCTGGGGACAGGAAGCACATTTCAGGAACATGCAAAGCCTGGAGGACTGAAAGAATAGTGCACAGTGAATGTTTCTGGAGATGGGGTGAGCAGGGGGGCTGGACTGGAGAGGGCTGCCGGGCTCTGAAAGGGCAGAGCAGAGCCCGAAGGAGCTTGGAGGTGAGGGTGCTGGGGACCCAGGGTGGCTTCACAGCAGAAAGTCACCGTACCTCAGCCTTCTCATCTGTACCATGGGCACAAGACACAACCTTACCCCTCCCAAGCCAGACAGGCCTAGGTGGAAGGTAAGGGGAGGCACTTGTGCTTTCATATACACCCCCACCCCCCACACCTCAGGGAACTAAGTCATGGGCAGAGACTGGGGTGAGGAGGCAGGGATGCAGGGCTCTGTCCCCACTGTTCTCCATGCACATGGAAACAGATCTGGAGCCCCCTCCCAGACCTGGTCTGGGGTGCCAGATGGAGGTGGCCATGATTCGCAGCCCCAGGTGACGTGAGCCTGTGGCTTTGGCAGTGTCTCCTGCTGGGGAAATGGGATCTTGGTTCTAGCTCTCTGGTCAGGAAGGCTGCTCTCCGCTGGATGGCTCTGCAGGGCCTGGCCTCAGGCCTGACCAGCTTCTCTTTTGCTGTCTGTTGGTTCTATACCTCCTACCTTCCCGAAGGAGGTCCATTGTCCCCTATGCTCCATCCCTCCTGGGGAGTCCCTGCCTGGCTGGAGCTGTGTGCCTGTGTGCGTTGGGGAAGGGGGTGGCAGCGCTGCACACTGCAGATCCCAGCTGCCTCTGGACGCTGAAAAATCCAATTTTCTTCCTAATTGCCACCGCCCGTGCACGCTCTCTCCCTTCTCAGTCTACTTCTGCTTGGCGGTGCCTCGTTCCCCCCCCACTCCCCCTACTCCTGCCTCCTCCTGCCCACCCCACGGCGGACGCTGCCCCCCCACCCCCACCCCGTGGTCACCCGTGTCGGGACGCACCATATATCATGTCTGCAGCCGGGAGGGGCTCAGGGAGTGGACGGCCCCCGCCCTGGGCTCCCTGACGAAATCGTCCTTTTCTGCGGCGGATGACAGGTTGTGGGAACAACAGCTTGAATTACGGAAAGAAGTTTCCCCACTGAGTTAATCTGCTGTGGCTGGAGGTGACCTTCTGGAGACGCGATTAATCACGGGCCGTGGCGGGCGCCGTGCCACGCCAGGCCCTTTGGGGGAATACTAATTCCACTACAAGATAAATCATAATTTGACAGTGATCACCTGCCCTAATCACTCCCGTTCTGCCGTTTAATTATTTGTGTACACCGTGTTTCTTCATCGAGGACCCTGTGTGCCCATGGGTGGGGAAGAGATGGCCACCTGGGCACACACCCGTCTCTGGCCCCCTCAGCTTCTCGGCGCTGTGGGTGAGCCTGGGAAGACCTGACTCAGAGCTGCTCGGGGGTACGTTGGCGCTCAGAGTTGCGATAGCATGACTGGGGAAACTGAGACGCAGAGCGAGGCCAGACCTCGCCCAAGGTCCCATGTCAAGCTTGGGGTGAGCCAGGCCGAAGACTAAAGCCTGTGATGTTCAGTCCTAGGCGACACCCGCTGCACTGCCCTGCTGAAGAATTGGTCCAGAGTGCCTCACTTCCACTGCCCAGCTCCCTGACCTCTATCCCCAATCACCTGGGATGCCTGGTCCCACTCTCCATCTGCCAGCATGGACAGGGCTGCTGGCTGCTTCCACTCTCCTTCCCTAAGCCCTGGGCCTGGCTGTCCACTCAGGAAATGAGGATCAGGGGTTGTGCGCATCTGAGAAGGCATGGCCTACTCCTGCCTACCAGATGCTGTGTGATTGCTGGCAGTTGACAGGACCTCTCTGAGTCTGTAGCCTTTATCTGTAAATTGGGTGAGGCTCCCTCTCTTCCAGGGTGGTGGAGACCTGGCCTGGTGCCAGATCTACAAGGGTGCTCACAGATACCTCCCACTGCTACTTCTTGTTCTGTCAGGGCCCAACTACTAGGGCCCTGCATTTCCTACTTCCACCCCCCCACCCCCAAATCTGGCTTCTGGTGCCGCCATGCTCAGCCCTGGGTTGGGCTGCTAGGACAGCTCCAGGGATCTAGCTCTGCCCCTTGGAGGGGCTGGCTAGGCTGCTGCCAACTCTGGTTCCCTGAAGCAGGAATCAGAATGACTCGGGGTCTTTCTTCTTCTAGGCCAGCTCCTGGCACTGCATGGTAGGGAGTAGTGGTAAGGAAGGGGTCCAGTGGGGGCTGTTGGACCGAGAAAAGCCCCCCAGACGGGGCTTTTGTGGGAAGCTTGGCGTGCCATTGTGGCATGTGAGGCGATGGCTCCCCCAAACAAGAGCCAGAAGCCTAGGCGAGTGTTGATAGGGCTACAGCCGTAGAGAATGATGTAGAAATGATGAGGAAAATAACAACAGCACTGAATGTTCATTCCCAACAGCAGCCTGCCTGGGGATCTCCTGGTCCCAAGGATGCTCTATGCTAGGCTGATGGTAGAAATACACCCCTTATCCTCAGGCTGCCCTAGGCTCAGGGAAGAGATGTGGCCCCTTTGCCCAGATCTGAGAGAGAAGAAAGAAGCGGGGGGGGGTGGGGGAGAATGTAAACCGCAGTATTACCTGCCAACATTTGTGGGGCTCCTGCTATGTGCCCGGCCCCGTGCTTAACACTCTGCCTTTTTCACATCTCTGAGTCCTCATGATCATGAGTGAGGTGTGATGTCAGCCCACTTTACAGATGGGGAAAGCAAGTCTCAGGGAGGCAAAGTAACTTGCTCTGTGTCACCAAACTTGTGAGTACAAGGTTGGGATACGAACTCAGCCTCCTTCTTCATTCCCTCCCATCTCCCAGAAATCTTGACAAACCCACTTCATCAGTGTTGATCGGTGTTGTGGAATTTCTGGTCAGAGGATCTGGGGAAAGCTGAGCCAGTCTCTTCACCTCTCAGGGTCTCTGTCTTCCCACCTATGAAAAAGGGTCTGAGGCAGTTGTAAGACT
The DNA here is from genome assembly GCF_059928025.1 of Delphinapterus leucas. Lineage (NCBI taxonomy): Eukaryota > Metazoa > Chordata > Mammalia > Artiodactyla > Monodontidae > Delphinapterus > Delphinapterus leucas. The sequence goes on from NC_143131.1 coordinate 117,948,110, forward strand.
GTGTATGTGAAGGGGCAGCTGGTCCCTACCTCGGCCCTTCATACTTGTTAAGTCCCTCATGGGGTCTGACCTCCCTCCCTTCTGCTGTAGTTTCCCTTCTGTCATCCTCTGTGGACACAGGGCTCCCTTCTTGGTCTTTGGTTAGACCTGTGCCCTCCAACTGCAGCTCCTCAGTGACCCCTGCCCTGGAAGAGGAGATATGCGTGGGACTGGCAGTGTCTTGTAGCCCAGTGGCCTCCATCTGATGCCATTACCTGACAACCCCTGGGCACATCAGCCATGGCTTGTGACCGTGGGGCAATGCTGGTTCTGTGAGATGTGTTTTGGTCAGGCACCCCCCTGGCCATCCCCAAGTCCTTACCCCACCAACCTGCCTTTTGGGGCCAGTATTCCCACACCCCAGGCAGGGGTCTGGAGGGTGGCTGTGCAGGAGTACCCCACCCCAGCTATAAAGACCCGAGGGGGGTCATTTGGTCTTTCTGAGCCTCAGTTTCCTTATCTGCAAACCAGAGGTAATAATAATAAGCATTTAATAATTCTTATCTATTGTTAGTATAATTATCAGACCGCATGGTGAGGTCACAGAAGGGTCAGCCAATTGTCACCCGCCCCTGGCCTGACCCTTAAGTTGCCTATTTGGGGTGTTCAAGAGGGGATGGGCATCCCCCCCTGCAGACAGCACTCCAGTCAGAAAGGCCAGGCTGCTGGGTCAGGCCCCTCCCACCTGAGCTGCCTCTCTTCCTGCGAGGGGAATGGCAGGGTGGGGGGAAGCTGGCAGGGAGGTGGTGGAGCGGTGGCAGAAGAGAAGGGAGGCAAAGGCTGGCCGAGTGGGGGAGAGATGGCCTGGGGGGAGAGCAGCTGAGTCGCTGGGGAGGGAGGGAGGCTGTCGCTATAAATACCTCCCAGGTAACAGGACCTGTAAATGCAGGGAGGGAATTAGTCACATTCCGCGGCGCCTCGGAGAGAGGACAGGGAGCAATGACCTGAATCCATGGAAGGGAAAAAATTAGGCTAACCTTGGTGGGGGCTGGTTAGGGCTGGATACTGTGCCTCCTCAGAGAGGTGCCCTGGACGCGATCTGCTGGACAGGCCAGGGAGGAGCAACTGTGGCAGGAAGGGTCTGGGAGGGATAGCTTGTCTGCTCCATGCCCATATGGGTGAGGGGCTCTTTTCTTCTCAAGGATTCCCTCGCCTCTCTCAGAAACTCAGACCAATTCCTCGTGGAAGTCTTTCCAGAGGTCTAGCCCTGGTCTTTCCTCATGTCACTCTGAAGCATGTTCCCATTTGCTGCCCTCCTGAAGCTCTCGCTCTTCCTGAAGCCCCTATGTTATCATGCATTCAGCTCTGCGGTCATTCCCTGGGTTCCTGGTTCAGGCAAAGAATCTGCTTGGGAAGTCAAGAAGGAGGTGTCCTGCTTCCTCTCTGGACCCCACTGCCAGGGGGCTGGATCCATTTGTCCCTCACCGGGATGATGACCATGGCCTGCTCCCCAGTCTCCCAGTTTCACCCCACTCTGGGCCCGCCCCCTCTCCCCATGGTTGCCAGAGGAACAGTCAGTGCACCCCTCCCTTACTTGTACCTTCCTACTCCTCTAGGGATGGAGTCAGGCCCCTTCGCTTGGCATATGGAGCCTCCCAGATCAGTCTCCAAGCAGCTTCCTAACCACATATTCTGCCCTTTGCTCTCCCTCACACTCTAAATTCTCCAGGTCTTTGCTCTGGTTGTCATTTTAGCCACGGATGCCTCCTCTTGCTCTGGCTGGCAGATTTTCATTTTCTCCCAGGCCTCCAAGTCTGAAATTCTCCCTCCCACCTCCCCAGCTGAGTTGGGTCCTCCCTCATCTATGCTCTGGAAACCCTTCTGGCAGGGGTAGTGTGGGGAAGTGGTTAAGATCCATACGATATGCCCTCTGGTGAATAAATAAGCTCTCCATGCCTCGGTTTCCTCATCTGTAAAAAGGGGTTCTCACAGTGCTTCCCAAGGGTGCTACAGTTTGGGTGAGACGCTGCCTGAGGAGGGCTTAGCACAGTCGGCGGGTGGCAGTTGTTGGGGTCACAGTATCGATCGCACTGTTTCTGTGTCTGCTTCCTCTGTGGGCTGTGAGATGGGGGGTGGGGGTGGCGGCGTTGCGTCCCTGTGTGACTCGTCGCCGCAGCCGCAGTGGCCATCTCGCGCCTGGCACTGAGACGGTCGGCAAATGTTTGCTGAATTAATGAGTAGGGGCTGCAGGGCGGGTTTGGGCTGCAGTTCCGCCTGGGCTGCTGCAGCTGGGGCGCCTGTGTACTTGTGTGAGCCATGGGAGTATGACTGAGGGGTACCTGTGGGTGGGGGATTCGTATCCTTGTCCCGGGGGTCTGGCGGCGCCGTGGGCAGCCTGGCGCGCCCGCTCCCTGGGGTCCCCGCCGAGCGCCTGCCTGGCTGCGGGACCCCGTTGCCAGGAGCAGTCAGGATGCGGCAGCGTCTCCATGGCAACGCGGCATCACGAGCCGCGCGCCGCCCTCCCCCGGCGCCCCGCAGTGGGCAGGAGGCCGAGCCTGGCAGCCCCTCCCGGCCCAGCAGCCAGCAAGCTGGGCCAGGAGGCCGAAGCCTGGTGGGAGGGACTGAGGAGAGGGCTCCTTATTTTTCTAGAGATGAGGGGCTGACCTGTCTTTACTTCCCTCTCCATCTGGGGGAGGTGGACAATATGAGGGCTCTGTCCTCTGTCCATGTGCAGCACTCCCCGCCCCCCGCCGCAACTTCTGTCCAGGAAAGCAGGAACAGGTTCTGATCAGGGCAGGAGACCTTCACTGGCCAAGGGACATCTCTGATCTAAGTCCACGCTGTGAAAATGGCACAATGATCCAGCCTCGAGGGGCTGTTGGGAGGGGGCACTGAGGTACTGCTGGGGAAGTGCCATCCTGTCCAGGGTATGAGTGCAAGCCCAGTGACTTCCAGTACTCACCCAATGTCCACCAGTATCCCCACTTCTCACCACTATTGCCCATGTCCCCAGTACCCTGAAACAAACTCAGTGATTCCCAGCGTGGGCTCAGTTCCCACCTAGTGCCTCTGGTACTCACCCAGTATCTTCCCAGGGCCTGCCAGTACTTCCAAGTACCCACTTGGCACCTCCAGTTGTTATCCACTAGCCCCCTATGCTTACTCAGTATTTTCAAATATCCACTCAGCACCCCACCCCGCAGTTCATACCCAGTAACTATCTGGTGCCCTCCTTTCAATTTAGGCTTGGTGCCCCTTAATATCCCCCAGGGATGACCCACTTCTCCGGGTACCTGCGTGGTGGCCTCTAGCGCCCTCCTCTTGTCCACCCAGTACCCTACAATCAGTACCTACCCAGTACTCCTGTTCACCCAGTGTTAACCACTACAACCCAGTGTACTCCCACTATGCACCCCCTGCCCCACTCTCTACTTTCCGGTAAATCTCCCTTATCCTCCTGATCTGCGCCCCTCCCCACTCCATCCCCCCAGCCCGAGCTCCGCCAGACCGCAGTGCTCCAGATGGCCAGGAGGGGGCGCGCGAGCGGCCAACCGAAGACCGAAGCGCGGGGCGCGGCCCGGGCGGAGGTGGAGGGGCTGCGTCCGAGGCCTTTGTCTTCCGAGTCTGAGTCCGCGCCCAGGATGGGGCTGCATTTCGGGGAATTCTGCCGGGAGTGACCGCACCCCGACCCTTATCCTCTCTTAGCCCCGGCGGGCCCGCCGCCGTCGCGGCGGCTTCGGCTCTGGGAGGGGGCGCGCGCCCTCTGGTGGCCATGGAGCTGCACAGCTCCCTGGGCTGCTGCACGGGGACAAGGTGGTGCGTTCTTTCCCTTCCTCTTCCAGCGTCCTAGTTTGTTGGGCCTGTCCTAGTGCTGGCTCGCGGAGGGTTGGGGCTGGGGGGTGGGGGTGGGGTGCGGTGGGGTTGTTGGCAATCCAGGCCCCTCTCTGGTGGCAAGGCAGAGGGACTGGAGTCTGGGCTGAGGGAGAACATTGGTTAGGAAGCTTGGGACTGGTGGCGGGGCGGAGGGGGGGGAGAGTGCTAAATCCGCTAAGAAAGGGATCTCTACTCAAGGATTCAGTGTTGGGATGAATTGGGAGATTGGGATTGACATATATACACTAATATGTATAAAATGGATAACTAATAAGAACCTGCTGTATAAAAAAAATAAAATTAAAAAAAAAAGGATTCAGCAATTAGGGTTTTTATCCGGGGTGTGCTGCCTGCAGAAGGGCGGGGGCATGGGTGGATGGGGCCCGAGTGGGGTGGTAGGGTGAGGCAGCTCTGTTCCAGGCCTGGCAGCTCCTGCCTGGCCCCAAGCCCTTAGCAATGGGATGCCCATCGATCGACCTACTCCTTAATAATGCCATTACTGCCTCTGCCCACCTGCCAGCCCTCAGTCCTGGACCAGATTGGGGACCAGCAGTTCCTCAATCTTCAGCAGTCCTGGGGTGCCCTTTCTCTCTCCCACAGTGTGAGGTTTTCTGTCTTCTGTGTATTGGGGGAAATAGATGGAGCTACAGCAGGAAGGATCCAGGTTAGATTCCTGCAGTCTGTCCTCGATTTGGGTGACCTTGGCCTGTAGGACCAGCCAGGGTCAGATCTGTTATCTTGTGCCCACCTCTGGTCTGGCATCAGGACAGCACTCAGCTAGCCTCTGCTCAGTGGAGTAGTGAGTGAGTTCCCTTAGACTTATAGATCCTTAGAGATGCCTCCTCCATCTTCCTCCTCATTGCGTGGATGGGGAAACTGAGGCACCCAGCAGGTAAAGAATTATTCCAGAATCACCAAGAATGGACGGGTGGGCTGCACAGCAGTGAAGTGATGACCACTGGTCCCGATGGATTTGGGCTCAGTTCTGATACTTACTGAAGGAGCTTGGGCAAGTCATTTCCTTCTTTCTAAGCCTCAGTTTCCTCATTTATAAATTGAGGATTAAAAACTCTTATCTACTTCCCAGGATAGCTGTGAGGATTAAATCAGATGGTGATGGTGCTGGGGAGAATAATAGCGATTAGAGGCATTGTCAGCCGAGCGCTCACTTCGTGCCAGGTGCTGTGTCAAGTGACTCAGCACATGAGATCCTAGAGGTGATTATACTAGGTTGACAAAGGCTCTGGGCCTTCCTGAAGAGGCCTGGGTAACGAGAGCAGCTCACAGGCAGAGTGACGAAGCCCCTACCAGGCCTGGTGCCCGACTCCAGGCCTCCAGGATGAGCTCCAGCACTCCTCTGCCAGTGCTCTGGCTGGAGGCAGAGGGAGGGACGAGATGACCTTAAGCTGTCCCCTGTGCAGTGGCTCCCATGTTCCCGAGGCCTGGATCCGATTTCCGGCCCCGGGGGAGGGCAGAGGGGGCTGGTAGATGGAGGAAGTATGTGTCCTGGCCCGGGCAGCTGGACCTGGGGGCCTTGCCCCGGATTCTGGGGCCTTTCCTGCAAAGGGACTGTCCAAGAGCAGGAAGGAAGGAAGTGGGGAGGGGGAGGAAGAGGGGGAGAGAGAAAGGATGGGACAGGCCCCAGCTGGGAGTGAGTTTTCTCTGGGACCGGCCCAGAAAAGAGGACATCTGGGTTAGCCTGGCTGAGAGGCCGTGGGTCTGGTGGCACTGGCTGGGGCCTGGATGTGAGTGAGGTGGTGGGGGGCAAGAAAAGAGGATGAGTCCCGCCCTCCGTCTCCTCATCTGTGTGGCACGTACAAGAACACCCCCTTCCTGGGCAGGATGGGAGTAAAGAATGAGGTCAAAAATGCAAAGCACCACAGGGGCCTGGTAGGTGCGTCATGCTTGAGTTAGTCCCTCCCCCCCGCCTGGAGGCCTGACCTGTGAGACAATACACAGCTCAGACCTAGGCAAGGGCCTGTGAACTCAGGCGTTATTGAGCACCTACTGTGTGTTGGGGCCTGGGGCTATTGACGTGCACAGGAGCCAGTCCTGGTCTCACAGAGCCGGTCTGTAGTGAGAGAGAAGGATGAGTCGCCAGGCAGTGAGGGAAGAGCACAGGGCCTGTGACAGTCCAAGTGAGAGGCCTGACCCAGCCTGGGAGGTGAGGGAAGGTTTCTTGGAGGAGGTGATATTCATGTCAGGACTCAAAGGATGAGTATGCATTAGCCAGAAGAAGGGGCGTGGTGGGGAAGAGGGTTCTAGGTGGAGGGAAGGAAAAGCAAGTTCCAAGCCCAGGGTTCAGGGAGAGTACGACTATGGCCGCAGCAGAATGTGTGGCAATGAGCAGTGGCAGGAGGGGAGGCAGGGCCTTGGGGCTCAGGGATAGGGCTGTGGATTTTATCCTGAGGGCATTGGGGAGCCACAGAAAGTTATAGGCAGGGGTGGAATGATCAGAGCAGAATAAGGCCCAGTGGAGGGCACTCAAGGCCTCTACCTCCATGCCCTCATCTCTCACCAGTCCTCAGTGAGGTGCAGCCACGCCAGAGCATCATAGCCCCCCTAGTAACTTCTCAGCTTTTCCCACCCCATTTCTTTGTCAAGGCTTCTTCCCTATCTGGATATTATTTCCCTGGAGAAGCCAGCATCTTCCCCTGACCATGAAAACACAGCACAAGGAAGGATGGAGCAGCCCTCAGTCCCTTTACCTTTCTGTCCTTCCTTACTCACCAGTAAGCCAAAGGGAGAGAGTATTGGTAGAATGTGTGCCAACCAAGTGAATAAAAACAGTTGACTCAATTTATGCAGTGTTTCCACCGCTCAGGTAAGAATGAAGTACATGTGCATGCACAAGCTACAAACTGTATAATTCTGATGATTCTGCATATGAGTGAAATGTCCTTATATTTGCATTTAAAACTGGCATTGCATAATGTAAAGATGAACGGTAGAAGTCATGCTAGTCATTAAAATTTTTAATTTTTCTTTACTTAGAATGATATTAAATAGCAAATACAAAAACATCATGACAAGTTGAGAGACCACCTAGGAAAGGAAAAAGCTTCATATATATTACTATTAGGCACTTTCTCCTTGCTTTTTGGACGAGGAAGGGGCCCTGCCTTTCCATTTTCTGATGGGTCCAGCTCTGGGTGGAAGACCCCCTCCATGTCTGTTTTAGGGTGGGAGCTGTGAAGGGGAGGACCCAAGGCTGCCCCCACCCTGGGCATTCCTTCTGTGGTGCAGCCAGTGTGGTGAGTGAGGCTTACAATTCCCTGAGCCCAGGGGTGCCAGTAGGAGACAGAACCGCCTCCTTTTCTATTGTATCCCTCCCAGCTGGGGGAAGACCTAGCCCTCCCTGGGGGTCCTGCTCTCTCCGCATGTGCCACAGTCCAGGGTTTAGGGCAGGGCATCTGGGGGAAGCCAGCCCCCTCAGGCCTGAAGATGATGCTGTCCCTGGCCTTGGAGGACCTCTTCACTGACTACCAGGCTGCCATCCAGCCTTTGAGCCCCAGGGGCTTCCTGGTTCCCTCCCCTTAAGATGGGGCTCCCCAAGGGCGGGACCTGCAAAGGGGCCTCAGAAGCAGGCTGTTGAGAAGCTGGAGAGGGCTTCTGTCTCCCCTCTCTCAGCACTGCCCCCAGCTGGGTGAAGGAGAGGGGTGGGTTCTCTCTCCTTGGCTTGCTTTTGGGGAACAGTGAAGGGAGGGACCGAAACCCTTTGGCAGTGATCAGCCAGCAACCTGGCGGGCTGCCGGTAGGAGGCCCTCGCTGTTGAGGCAGAGGGAGGTGAGTGGGAGTGCATTTAGGTGAGAGGAAAGAGCCTCCTGAGACTGGGTCTCCGAGGGGCTGGGGGAAGGGCAGGCTGCCTGGGGTGGTTAAGACTCCCTTCCCACTCTTTGCCTCTGGCTCTAGTCCCACCGACTCGTCCAAGCTCTCTGACCCTATTTCCTCCTTGAAATCTTAGGATAATGACTGCGCCTGCCCCAAGGACCCCTGTGAACGTTCTGTGAGCTAATGCACAAACAGCATTTAGTGTGGAGCTTGGCACTTAGGAGCCACCATTCACAGAAGCTCATTTGTTGTGGAAGAGGAGGTTGGTGACTTGGTGGGGCCTCCCTCCTCTGCCACCAAGAATGTCCTCCATCCCCTTTCCCTCTCCCAGGTCCTCCTCCTTTCCTCTACCCTCCTTCCCCACTTCCTCTCTCTGCTGTTCCTCTAGCATACTAGGCTTGTGCTCACCTCAGGGCCTTTGCACTTGCTGTTCCCTCTCTCTGCAGCTCTGGTCTCCCAGATGCTTGATGACTGATTCATTTCTTGGGTCATAGCATAAATGTCACCTCCTCCGGGATGGTGTGCCTGATTGCTCCAGTTGATGTCTTCCTGGTGAAGCCACTCTTACATTTCACTTGGTAGGTGATAATTTTGTTTACTTGTTTGTTCAGCATCTTTCTCCCTTGCTCCCCAGGCTGTGAACCTCACGTAGGTGGGCACCTTGTCTTCTTGTTTCCCATGTCCTCAGTGACTGGCAGCGCATAATAGGTGCACCACACAGACAGAGCCCTGCTTTTCTGAAGTTCACAGTTTAATGAGTGAGGCAGGATTGAACAAGCAAACAAATGTTTTGATACATATTTATGATTATTTTTTAAAAAATACGCCTTTATTTTATTTTTTGGCCGTGCTGTGCAGCATGTGGGATCTTAGTGCCCCCACCAGGGATCGAACCTGTGCCCCCTGCAATGGAAGCGTGGGGTCTTAACCACTGGACCACCAGGGAAGTCCCTATTTATTATTTTTCATGTGGTAAGATATATATAACATAAAAATCAGGATCTTGACCATTTTAAAGTGTACAGTTCTGTGGCATTGAGGCCATTCACATTGCTGTGCAACCGTCACCACCATCCATCTCCAGAACTCTTTTCGTCTTGCAAAACTGAAACTCTGTACCATTAAACAATAACTCCCCATTTCCTGCACTCCTTCCAGCCCCTGGCAACCACCATTTTACTTTTTGTCTCTATGAATCTGACTACTCTGCATGGCTCGAATAAGTGGAATCATGCAGTATTTGTCTTCTTGTGACTGGCCTATTTCACTTAGCATAATGTCCTCAAGATTCATCCATGTTGTAGCATGTGTCAGAATTCACTTCCTTTTTAAATAATATTCCATTGTATGTATAGGCCACATTTCATTTATCTATTCTTCTGTTGATGGACACTTGGGTTGGTTGCTTCCACCTCTTGGCCATTGTAAATAATGCTGCTGTGAACATGGGTGTACAAATATCTCTTCAAGACCCTGCTTTCAATTCTTTAGTGTAGGGCTTCCCTGGTGGCACGGTGGTTAAGAATCCGCCTGCCAATGCAGGAGACATGGGTTCGAGCCCTGGTCCGGGAAGATCCCACGTGCTGCAGAGCAACTAAGCCCGTGCACCACAACTACTGAGCCTGCGCTCTAGAGCCCACAAGCCACAACTACTGACCCCAAGTGCCTAGAGCCTGTGCTCTGCAACAAGAGAAGCCACCACAATGGGAAGCCCGCGCACCACAACAAAGAGTAGCCCCTGCTCACTGCAACTAGAGAAAGCCCACGTGCAGCAATGAAGACCCAACGCAGCCAAAAATAAATAAATAAAATAAATAAATAAATAAAAATTCTTTAGTGTATATACCCAGGAGTGGAATTGTTGGATCATATGTTAATTCTATTTTCAATTAAACATTTAAAAAAACTTTTTAATTAAAAAAATTTGTTTTGGCTGCACCGCACGGCATATGGGATCTTAGTTCCCAGACCAGGGATCGAACCCGTGTCCCCTGCATTGGAAGTGTGGAGACTTAACCCGACAGGGAAGTCTCTATTTTTAATTTTTTGAGGAACCATCATATTGTTTACTTCAGTGGCTGCACCCTTTTACATTCCCACTAATAGTGCAAAAGAGTTTCAATTTCTGCATATCCTCACAGGATATGCTTTTTTTCTGCTTTTTTTTTTTTTTAGTAGTCATCCTAATGGATGTGAGGTGGTATCTCATTGTGGTTTTTTTTTTAATTAGTTAATTTATTATTTATTTTTGGCTGTGTTGGGTCTTCGTTGCTGCACGTGGGCTTTCTCTAGTTGCGTGAGCTGGGGCTACGCTTTGTTGTGTGCGGGCTTCTCATTGCAGTGGCTTCTCTTGTTGCAGAGCACGGGCTTCAGTAGTTGTGGCACTCAGGCTCAGTAGTTGTGGTGCACGGGCTTAGTTGCTCCACGGCATGTGAGATCTTCCCCAACCAGGGCTCGATCCTGTGTCCCCTGCATTGGCAGGTGGATTCTTCACCACTGCACCACCAGGGAAGTCCCTCCTATTGTGGTTGTGATTTGCATTTCTTTAATGATTAGGATGCACATTTTGAAAGAAATGTTTGGAGAGAATGGAGGGTAGGGAGCCTTTTAGCTCTGGTGGTCTGGAAGGAGGTGGTGTTTAAATTGAGGCAGAAGGGAAGGAGGCAGCCAGTGGAGGATCTGGGGGAAGAACATTTAGAGGAGAGGAAACAGTAAGTGAACAGGACCTGAAGTGTGAGTGAACGCTGCATGTTTTTGCTGGAGAAATAGTGAGTAATGGGCAAGGGGGTGGACGTAGAAGATGTGGTCTGACGGGTGGGCTAGGTGATCCAGGACTTTAGGCCATGGAAAGGAGTTTGTATTTGCAGTTTACGGTAAGCACTGGTTTCCTCAGGTCATAGGCAGAAGGGGGGCCGAGGGGGAACACGGGGACAGAGGGATGGATGGACGGAAAAGGGGGCTGATTGGGCGGTGATGTCACTGTTGTGAGCGTGACAGTGTGCGTGCACAGGACACGTGGTGCTTGCTGGTGTGTGCCTGTGTGCGTGTGTGCACCTGGCGGCCTGGGGCATGTGGGTGCTTGTGTGTGCGTGTACACCTCCAGAGGCCCCGGATCATCATATGATCGTCTCTCTCAGGAGTGCGCTGTGCCCACCTACCTCATGCCCACGGTAGCCGCCCCAGCCAGCAGGGTGCGGTGTTGCTTCCTGGGCTCCTACCCCCGGCCTGGAACCAGCAAGAAGGATCCGGTTGAGGCTGGTCTCCGAGTATGACGACCAGTCTTTGAAGGTTTGGAGACAAGAGCTTGCCCGCCTGAGACCAGGAGATGACTCCAAGCCTCACCTTTGCAAGGCAGCAAGGGACGCGGGGGCCACAGACTGGGTGAGCAGGGCCGGCTGCTGCAGTACCGAGAAGGGCCACACGGGGGCAGCCGAGGACGCGAAGAGGAGGTGGGGAGGTGGGGAGGGAGGGGAGGGAGGGGAGGAAGGGAAGGGGAGGGGAGGAAGGGAGGGGAGGGAAGGGAAGGGGAGGGGAGGGAAGGGAAGGGGAGGGGAGGGGAGGGAAGGGAGGAGGGGAGGGTGAGGGGGAGGGGTAAAGGGTGGGAGGGGAATGGTGTGTGCTGGGGGTACAGAGGGGTGGACAAGTCTGGTGAGAAACTCTGTGGGGCTCTGAGGTTTGCTTCCGCCTCCAAGTGGCTGTGTGTGTGAGAATAAAAGGAAGCCATGAGCTCCTTGCCACCCCAGTGGTGTCTCATTTCATCCTCAGCAACAAACTCACAGGCCCAGAGAAGTGGAGGCACTTGCCGAAGGTTACTCAGCTGGGCATTCAGAGCAGGCCTGCCTGGCCTCTCGACCTGTCTTCTAACCACTGCCTGCCCTGAATGAGTGCACCTGCAGATGAGTGCTGGTTTGTTGATCTGTCTCTTGGCCTTACCTGACCCCAACATTCCCTGTATCATCAGAGCATGCTCCCTCTTGGGCAGGGCCAGGACAGTCTGGAAAGGGAGGCTAGGACTTGAGACCCCTCCCTGAGGCCCGTGGGGAGGAGGGGTTCAGGGGCCCTGGGGTGAGCTCAGATGTATGCCCCCATCACCATGGGAAAAACAACATATAGTAATATCAATCCCCTTTCTGACCTTCCCCTTGGCTGAGGGCTGGGTGGTGGGGGCGTGGGGATTGTGGGAAACTAGGGGCTGAACCCCTGGCCTGCCTCTGGGGCCCCTACCCCCTGTGCTGAATCTTACCCAATCATCAGGCCCAAGTCCCAAGGACTGTAAGCTGGGAAACAACCAGGGTCCTCCTCAAGAAAACCCGCCAATGACTCTTCCCTGCATATAAGTGTGCGACTGAAGCGGTTTGTCCATCCTTGGAGAAAAAAACATGGATGGTTTTAGCTGAGACCATTGAACAGAGGGGCAGACTGAGGCCCAGAGAGAAACGGAGTCATCAAGGGTCATGCAGTGAGGCAGCGGCTGAGGCCCTGTGCGTTTTTATCTGGAAAGGGCTAGAGAGCCCCAGACAGGGGAGTCAGGAAGATATATACCCACAGGGTGGACATTGAGGGGCCAGAATGGCAGTGATCTGGCCTCCTCCTCCAGAAAGTCCCCCCTGACCATCCCCTCTGCCAGCAATCTCAGAAATGGTCTCAGAGCTCCCTTGACACTTTGTCTGGTCAGGGAGACTAAAAACTCACTCTGAGTTGCTTTCAGGGACCTCAGAGACCCTCAGTCCATTCTCTTAGTCTGTCTAGAAATCTCCTCTCTAACCCTCCTGACATCTGCCCATCTTGCTTGCACACCTCATGTGGCAGGGAGCTCACTGCCTTAAAAGGCAGCCTGTTTCATTGTAGGACAGCTCCTTCTAGTGAGACCAAACTGGCCTTCCTGTGCTGTTCCCTTGGTTGGAACTAGCTCACCCTGTGGAGCACCGAACATGTGCCTCTGTCTGTGCGCACAGGCCCCAGCTGGCTGCAGAGAGGTTTGTGCCCTCCCACCCCCACGCCAGCCTTCTCTGAAGCTTAAGTGGTCCCAATCCCCCAAAAACAACCTTTCCAGACCTTCATCTCCTGAGCAGCTCTCCACTGGGTATACTCTGGGTGGGAATGGCTCCTTCTGTGGTGACTACTTTTTTCTCAATACAGAAGAAAATATGTGTTTGTTATAGGGAAATTAGAACATACACACGAGGAAAAAACACCTGCAATCCCGTCACCCAAAGGCAACCCCATTTAGCTCTTTAGGACTTTCCTTCCAGACTGACGCCAGTGCGTGTGTTAATGAAGTGAGGGGTAAAAGCTGGTTGTAGGAGGCCTTCTAGGGGAGAAAGGCAGGTTTTGTTCAACTTAACACTTTGAAGGATCATTTGGTTGTGAAGACAGGTCTGCTCTGGAAGATTGAGGAAAGGGACAAAGAAAAGGAAAAGGACAAAGAAAAGGAAAGGATCCTGATAATAAAGAAAGAAGAATTTCCAGTTTCGGAGGGCCATGCTAGAGATGTGGGGAAATGTTTCTGGAGCACTGTCCTCCCCACAAGCTCCCAACCACCATTTGCTCCCACTCTCCATCACCTTCCTCCTTCCTGAGCTGAGCCTGGGGCAGGCATCGCAAACCCGGGTTCCAACGGCAGTGGCCCCCTTTAGAATGGGGGAGTGAAGCCTGCAATCCTGAACTCCTGGGGAAAGCCTCCTGCAAGATCCAGTCACACGGTGAACTCTCCCCTTGCCCAAGTCAAGCTGTGAGTCCAGCTGGTGGCACTGGCGGTGTGAAGGAATTGGGGGGTTCCCAAGAGATAGTGCAGGGGAAATAGGACAATGCGTTCAGGAGGCAAGAGGCAGGTGGGAAATGGAGAATTTCCTGGAAAAAGGAAAACAGAGCCAGCTGTGATAAGAAGAAATGGAAACTCCCCAAGAACTCCAGGGATTGGGATGGGGGCAGGGATGGTGCATGGAGTAACCTGTGTCACGGGATGGGGTCTCTAGTGAGGGGAAGGGTAACCCCAGAGAGCTGCTTTTCCTTCTCAACTAGTGTATGTGTAGAGAGAATGTCCTTCCATTTCAGCAAATATTCGTCATGCACCATTTTCATTGCTGCATAGTACTCCAGTGCTTAAAGATGCTGCCATTTCTCTAACCCATGCCCTATTTTAGGATATTTAGGACTTTTTGCCATCATAATTAATGTTGCAGTGAACAACCTTGTAGCTACGTCTTTGCCCCCATCCATCTTTATTTTCTTAAGATAAATTCCTAGCAATGGAACTGCTGGGTTGAAGAGCAGGAACAATTTTTTTTTGTGGTATGCGGGCCTCTCACTGTTGTGGCCTCTCCCGTTGCGGAGCACAGGCTCCGGACGCGCAGGCTCAGCGGCCATGGCTCACAGGCCCAGCTGCTCCGCGGCACGTGGGATCTTCCCGGACCGTGGCACGAACCCATGTCCCCTGCATCGGCACGCGGACTCTCAACCACTGCGCCACCAGGGAAGCCCAGGAACAATTTTTAAGGCTTTTGATACATGCTGAAAAATTGCTTCCCAGAAGGTGGCAGCACTTTTGGCTTCTAATGGGTAACAGCTGTGTGAATGTGCCTATTTCCCCACACCTTGACCATCAGTTGTCTTCTTTTCACAATATTTTATTACTCAAATTTTAAACTTATAGAAAAGTTGAACAAATTTTACAGCGAACACCCATATAGCCACCACTCAGATTTGACAATTTACATTATACTATATTTGCTCTCTCATCATCTATGCATGTCTCCTCCCTTCATCAGTTCATCTGCGTTTTTGGACGTATTTCAAAGTAAGTTACGGGTATCAGTACATTTCACCCCCTGACATTTCAACACGCATATCACTAACTAGAGTTCAATATTTGTGTATGGTTCTTTGCTTTTTTAGACGAAACATATATAATGAAAAACACAAATCTTAAGTATATAATTGGTTGAGTTTTGACAAATGCATATACTTGTATACCCCAACTCCTATCAAGACATAGAATATTTCCATCCGTCCAGAAAGTTTCTTAGTCACCCCGTGACCCCACTGTTCTGGTTTCTTTCCACAGTATCTTAGTTTTGCCCATTCTGGACCGTCATAAAATGGAATCATATAGTATCTACTCTTTTTTGTGTCTGGCTTATTGCATTCAGCATAAAGTTTGGAGATTCATTCACGTCATTGCGTATATCAGTAGTTTGTTCCTTGTTGTTGTTGAGTAGAATTCTATTGTCTGGATGTATAGCAGTTTGTTAATCCATTTGCCTCTTGATGGACACCTGAACACCACTGGAGGTTGTAACGACAGGGTTGGCTGCAGTTGCCCTGGCAATCAGCTGGACACCCTGGGCTGTTTCTCATGTACAGATGAAAGCATGGCTGCCCAGCTAGGTCTTCCTGACCTTGAACTTGTACTTTGTGGGAATTTGAATGGCTTTTCCATTTGTCCTCATTAAATTCCATTTTGTTGGTTTTGACGTAACCCTCCAGTCAGTCCTGATAGTGATGAGAGTAGCAAACTCACATACACTTACCATGTGCCAGACACTGAGCTAACTCATTCAGGCTTCGGAACAACCCTCCTGAGGAACTACTATTATCCCCATTTTAGAGATGAGGAAATTGAGGCACAGTTTAAGTAACTTGCCCAAGTCGACCCAATCACAAATGAGCTGGGAATAGAACCAGGTAGTCTGGATCCAGACACCGTGATCTTAACCACTCGCTCTATTGCCTCTTTTTGGCTTCGGATGTCTCCTCCCTCCATCTTCCACTTTCTGCAAACACGCTGAGTATGCCTCTGGGTCTTCATCCAGATTACTGGTTAAAAAGCAAAACCAGGGAATTCCCTGGTGGTCCAGTGGTTAGGACTCTGAGCTTTCACTGCTGAGGGCTTGGGTTTGATCCCTGGTCAGGGAACTAAGATCCCACAAGCCACGCAGTGCAGCCAAAAAAAAAAAAAAAAAAAAAAATCTATGGACCAGATAAGTCCAGGGCCAAGGACAGAACTTGGTGGCATGCCTCTAAAGATCTCTTCTACCACATTCTGTTTATCCCTTCATCTGTTGGACTCTTAGGTTTTTCCCACCTTTTGGCTATTGTGAATAATACTTCCATCAGGTTTGTTAATCGCTATTTCATAATCCCTTTCTCATCAGGTTCTCCTCAACCGTTCCCACTACGATGGCTCTTGTCAAGGTCCCCAGGGGCGTCCATGTTGCTAAATCCAATGATCAGTTTTCAGTTCTCATCTCATGTGATCCATCAGGAGCCTTTGACTTGGTTCATCTCTGTCTTCCTGGATATGTTTTCTTCATTTGGTTATGGGATCCCACATTCTCCTGCTTTTCCCCTGCCTCTCTGGATGCTCTTTCCCAGTCCCCCATCTTATGCTCCCCTTTCCCCCACCTACCTCTTCATATGGGAAGCCCTCAGGGCTTCTGACATACCCCGCCCCCCCTCCTAGTTGGCCTCATGACTTCTCCCAAATGCCCATCTCTAGCCCGGACCTTCCTCAAGTATCCATCTGTCTATCTGACATCTCCACATGGGTGGCCAACTGATGTCTCAATCTCCACCTGTCCTCCTCAAGCACATACTTCCCCACCTTAGTTCCCAGCAACTCCATCCTTCCTATTGTTTGGGTTTTCATATTTTGGTTTACTCTTGACTCCTTTTTTTCTGACACCCCACACCCAATCCCTCAACTCATCTTATTGGCTTTAACTTCAAAATACATCCGGAATCTGGCCACTTCTCACCAGCTCCGCTGCTACCACCCTGGTCTGAGTTCCCATCAACTCTCCCCTGGAATTCTGCAGTAGCCTCACTGGTCTCCAGGCTTGGCCCTGACCCCTCCTATCTATCCCCAACAGCCAGAGGAATCCTTTAAACATATAAGTCAAATCAGGTCAGTTCTTTGTCCTAAAGCTTGGGTGGCTCCTCATGTCACTCAGCATCAAAGCCAAAGACCTTATAATGACCTTCAAGGCCCTATGTCACCTGGCCCCTTCCTCTCCGCCTCATCTCCTCCACTCTCCCCTTGTTCCCTTTGGTCCTTGCTGTTCCAAGGACACACCAGGCACACTCCTACCTCAGGGCCTTTGCACTGGCTGTTCTTGTTCCTTGGAAATCTCCACCCCCCCAGATAGCTACATGAGAAATTCTTTTTACCTCTTGTCTTTGCTTGAATTCACCTTCTCAAGGTGTCTAGCAGTAGCACTCTGTTTATTTATTTTTTAACATCTTTTTTGGGGTATAATTGCTTTACAATGTTGTGTTAGTTTCTGCTGTATAACAAAGTGAATCAGCTATACGTATACATATATCCCCATATCCCCTCCCTCTTGCGTCTCCCTCCCATCCTCCCTATCCCATCCCTCTAGGTGGTCACAAAGCACCGAGCTGGTCTCCCTGTGCTATGGTGCTGCTTCCCACTAGCTATCTGTTTACATTTGATAGTGTATACATGTCAATGCCACTCTCTCACTTTGTCCCAGCTTACCCTTCCCCCTCCCCGTGTCTTCAAGTCCATATTCTACATCTGAGTCTTTATTCCTGTCCTGCCCCTAGGTTCTTCAGAACCATTTTGGTTCTTTTTAGATTCCATATATATGTGTTCGCATACAGTATTTGTTTTTCTCTTTCTGACTTACTTCACTCTGTATGAGAGACTCTAGGTCTATCCACCTCACTACAAATAACTCAATTTCGTTTCTCTTTATGGCTGAGTAATATTCCATTGTATATATGTGCCACATCTTCTTTATCCATTCATCTGTTGATGGACACTTAGGTTGCTTCCATGTCCTGGTTATTGTAAACGGAGCTGCAATGAACATTGTGGTACATGACTCTTTTTGAATTATGGTTTTCTCAGGGTATATGCCCAGTAGTGGGATTGCTGGGTCGTATGGTATTTCTATTTTTAGATTTTTAAAAATTTATTATTTTTTTTAATATATATTTAAAAATTTTTTTTTTTATTTTTAGTTTTTTAAGGAACCTCCATACTGTTCTCCATAGTGGCTGTATCAATTTACAGTCCCACCAACAGTGCAAGAGGGTTCCCTTTTCTCCACACCCTCTCCAGCATTTATTGTTTGTAGATTTTTTTGATGAGGGCCATTCTGACTGGTATGAGGTGATACCTCATAGTAGTTTTGATTTGCATTTCTCTAATGATTAGTGATGCTGAGCATCCTTTCATGTGTTTGTTGGCAATCTGTATATCTTCTTTGGAGAAATGTCTGTTTAGGTCTTCTGCCCATTTTTGGATTGGGTTGTTTGTTTTTTTGATATTGAGCTGCATGAGCTGCTTGTATATTTTGGAGATTATCCTTTGTCAGTTGCTTCATTTGCAAATATTTTCTCCCATTCTGTGGGTTGTCTTTTCGTCTTGTTTATGGTTTCCTTTGCTGTGCAAAAGCTTTGAAGTTTCATTAGGTCCCATTTGTTTATTTTTGTTTTTATTTCCATTTCTCTAGAAGGTGTGTCAAAAAGGATCTTGCTGTGATTTATGTCATAGAGAGTTCTGCCTATGTTTTCCTCTAAGAGTTTGATAGTGTCTGGCCTTACATTTAGGTCTTTAATCCATTTTGAGCTTATTTTTGTGTATTGTGTTAGGGAGTGATCTAATTTCATTCTTTTACATGTAGCTGTCCAGTTTCCCAGCACCACTTGAAGGGGAGTAGCACTCTATTTAAAGTTGCATTACCCCTCACCCTGTCCACCTCCTGGGCCCTTCTACACTGCTCTATTTCCCCTGTAGTACTCATCATTGTCTATAATATTATAAATTTTACTTATTTATTGTGTTTATTGTTTCGTTTCTTCCCCCACCCCCACTGGAAATGCTTTAGGAGGGCAAGGATTTTCGCCTCTTTTGTTTACTGCTATGAGTCACCCAGAAGCATGAATATGTAATGTCTCAACGACAATTCGATGAATGAATGAAGGAAAGAAGAAAGAAAGTAGGATAAGTTAGGAAGGGGTCTGCAGTCTAAAAATGGGTTGGAACCAAGAAAATATGGGCTTCTGGCATGGCCAGGTATCATGGATGTCAGTGCTGTTTGATGTGTAGCAACCATCTTCCTCCTCCTGGTGATTCCTCTCCCTGTTTTCCTTTGGAACAATTTTCCCTCCCACTATTGGTCCATACCGATTATCTGGGGCTGACTCCACTCCTCACTCCAAGGGGGGCAGTGACTCCTTAGGCCACAGTGACTGGTTCAAGGCTGGGCATATTTCGCTGGCTGGGCCAATAAGACTGCATCCTAAGACTTTTGCTTACATTCTTGGGATGGGCAAGTTTTCTTCCCTCAAAGCTAGACGGAAGATCAGAGCTGCCTGAGCCACACTTTGTTGGAAGAGGTTACCTGGAAATGAAGCCCACACAGAGGAATAGTGGGCTACAGGTGTGGAGAAAGACCACTTTTGGGACCCTGGATTTGGTACTTCCTGCAGCTGGATCTACTCCTGGACTTTTCATTTACTTGAGCCCCCTTTCACTGAGGCCGGCTTCTATCACTTGCAGCCACTTAAACTGTACCTGCCTGAGCTCCTGAACTGGGAAGTGAGGAAGGGGCCGAGTAGGGTCAGCAGGTGGCAGTCACAGGTGAGAAGCGTTTAGTATACGGAGGGCATTTAGTTATCAGTGCTGAATGGTGGGGAAATGGGAACAGATTTGCCTTGGTCCTGCCATAGAGGAGCTCTCAAACTGTTGAGGGAGAGAAGGACATGGGCACTGATGGGGCAAGACAGACTGAGGGATCCTTCCACACCAGCTGCAAGCTAAGCTGAGATGGATAGCACCCAAGATTGGGGAGGGAAGCGGGAAGTGGGAGGTGTCCCCTGTAGAGCTCATTCCCGAGCTACCACTTCCCCCATCACCTCCAGTGCAGGTGGAAGAGCCCAGTTAAAGTACACACCAGGGTGTGCTCTGGGGTAGGTCCCTTAACTTTCCTAGCTTCAGTGTCCTCATGGGTAAAATGGGCTTAATGATGTTCACCTAGGGTTTCTGTGAGGATGAAATGAGATAGTGTGTGAAGTGAGATAATGCCAAGAACTTAGGATGAACCCGGCTCACATAACAGTTTTTTTAAAAAAATTATTTATTATTTACAAATTTATTTATTTATTTTTGGCTGCGTTGGGTCTGCGCAGGAGTTTTCTCTAGTCCCAGAGAGCGGGGGCTACCCTTCATTGCGGTGCGCCGGCTTCGCATTGCGGTGGCTTCTCTTGTGGAGCACCGACTCTAGGTATGCGTACTTCAGTAGTTGTGGCCTGTGGGCTTAGTTGCTCTGCGGCATGTGCGATCTTCCTAGATCAGGGCTCGAACCCATGTTCCCTGCACTGACAGGAGAACTCTTAACCACCGTGCCACCAGGGAAGTCCCTAACGAAACA
Organism: Delphinapterus leucas; assembly: GCF_059928025.1. Lineage (NCBI taxonomy): Eukaryota > Metazoa > Chordata > Mammalia > Artiodactyla > Monodontidae > Delphinapterus > Delphinapterus leucas. Next base: position 117,968,194 of record NC_143131.1, read on the forward strand.
GTCAATAAATATCAGCTGCTCTAATTGTTCCCCGCGGTCTCTCCTAGCCCGTGGCTGTGCCTGGTGGTGCAGGTGCAATTCTTGTAGGTACCAGCAGGTGGCGCCCCGACCTCAAAAGAACCCATTCGTGGACTGACTGCTTTCTGAAGTACTCCGGAAGGGGTTGGGCGGGGCGGCCTCTTGCTTCTCGGCCAGTTAGAATCCTGTCTTCCCGGCTGCCCTGGGGAGAAGTACCTGCACTCCCCTCAGTTCCAAGGAAGCGGGGCCTGGGTCACCATAGGATAGTCAGTGGAACCTCAGTTTTCCGTCTGTACTGTGGAAGAGCATGGATTTCGGAGACAACCTGATTCAAGTTAAGGAAATGCTTAGGTTGGTGCAGGTAAAGGACTTTCAGAAAGAGCGAGCATCCCAGCACGGAGGCTGGTTACAGACGGCCTGCGACTGGACCTTGGGGCGCGGCTGGGCCTGGTGCTGAGGCAGGGGGACGACCCATATGACCTTCGTTTCCTTTCTGGATGAGTGAGAGAGAGCGAGCGAGCTGGGCTGCGCGGCACGGAGGACCCAGGACCGGTGCGTGGCCCTGTGACGCGAGACGCTCTGGTAATTCTGAGTTCGGCCAGCAGAGGGAGGCGGAGAGCCTCGTGGCCCCAGATGGCTCCGCTTCTAAGCCCCGCGCCCGCCCTCCCTGGACATTCCCATTTGGCCGCGCTTCCTGGGGCAGGAGTCGACATATCTCGTGCCCCTTTGCTTTGAAAAAGGCTTCTCCTCCTCTCTCTGGCTGGGCTTCCTGGGTCAAAGCGTGGAGTGAGGGGGAGTGTGAGCTTCAACCCTAAGTCTATGAGCCCTAGCTGAGCCCATCTCCTGGGCCTCAGTAACCAGGATGGGATCTATCGGACACTCCAATTCTAGCAGCTCTCCAAGTTGTAAGTATTTGGGGGGCAGAAGGAGATCCTTTTCCTAACCCCCCTATTAATCCAGGCCTGGATGGCCAGCTGGACCTCCGGAAGCATGGGAGTGCATCCCATCCCACCCTGGCCAGTTCCCGGCATTCTCTTGGACTGGCTCCCAGCAGCCCACAAAGGCCCTCAAAGTTCTGGGCGGGCCAGGCTTTGCCTGTGCCCTGGGCCCGCAGCCGGCTGGCTCTAGGCACTGCAAGTCCCTGGCACTCCTTGTGGGGCTTTGTCCACCAGCCCTGGACCAGTACTGGCAGGGCCACACTTGCTGGGGGAGGGTGTGGGACAGGCAGCTCTCAGAGCCTGAGCAGTCCCCCTTCCCTCCCGCCCATGGGCTTGCTCCCCTCCAGGGGACCTTCCCTCTACCTCACCTTGCTCAGGCAGTGCCCTGCCTTCTCTTGGCTGCAAGCCCAAATCTTCACCTTCTTCAGGGGCCTGCTTCTATTTTACTACTCATTTATTCATTCATCCATCCGATGCTTACTGAGCTCCAGCTACCCTCCAGGCCCTGACTAGATGCTGGGGATCCAGTAATAACTAGATACACAGTCCGTGCCCCTTTTTGGAGTTCACAGTCTGGGTGAGATTGTAAGCAGGAAACTAGTAAAATCTATACCTAAAATTTGACTTCACCTTGTGATAAGTGGGGTGAAGTAGATAAGCTGCCTGCCCCAGGAAGCTCCACCTACAGAGATATTTCCCCTGGGAAATCATCTGATAGGCTGTGAGCTGTGGAGGGAGGGACTTTGTCTGGGCTCTGCTCCCCCTCCCCCCCACCTCAGGGCCTGGCATACTGGCACACAGTAGGTGCTCAGTAAATGTTTGTTGAATTAATGGATGAATCATCCTCACAGCCACGGGCTGCCAGTGAGCATGGTCTTTGCACCTTATACTTCCTCCCAGTTAACACAGGAGTTGCAGGTAATGTTGGGGATGTAAAGACAAGACCTTGAGGCTCCCAGGATTCCACCTCTGGCCACTCTGACTCCCCACCTGCTCCTCACTGCACAGCTTCCCTACCTCGGGCCCTTGCCCTCTGGGACCATCCAGTCCAGAGAGTAATGGCACAGTGTGGTATGTGCCGTGATGGGGGAAGACGATGGCACTGCTACAGAAGTGACGGAACAAATTTCCTGCCCTCCTGGAGCTTATGGCCCAGTGATGGTAGTGGTGGGAGGGAGACAGACAATAACCAGAATTAGCGAGTAAACATGTAGTATACAAATATGCGTTATGGAGGAAAAGAAAGCAGGTGAAGGGAAGACGTGGGTGAGGGAGGGGGTAGTATTTCAGGTCGGGTGGTCAGAGAAGGTGACATTTGAGCAGAGAGCTGAAGGGGGTAAGGAGTGAGTCATGCAGCTACCTGGGGAAGGAGTGTTTCAGGCACAGGGAATAGCAAGTGCAAAGGCCCTGAGGTGGGGAGTGTACCTTGTGTGTTAGAGGAACAGAGAGGAGGCCAGTGTGGCTGGAGAGGTGTGAGGTTAGAGAGGTGACTGGGGCCAGATCACAGTAGGACCTTGTAGCCATTATAAGGCTTGGCTTGAGTCTTAGTGACAAGGGAGCCATTTGAGGATTTTGAGCAGAGGAATGACATGATCTGACTTACACTGAACAGGATCCCTTCGGCTGCAGTGTTGGGATTGTTGGTACTGGGGCTGTGTGGAAGCAGGGGGACCAGTTAGGAGGCTACAGTAATAATCCTGGTGAGAGAGGATGGCGGCTTGAGGCAGGTGGTAGCAGTGGAGCTGATGAGAAGTGGCCAATTTGAGACAGCTTTGAAAGTAAATCCCATAGGATTTGTTGAGGGATTGGATGTGGGGGTGAGAGAAGGAGAGGCCTGTTGGGTGCATCTGTGAGCCGGGTCTTGGGTGGGTGGGCACTGAGCACATTAACTCCTTTCATCCCTGCCCCACAAGAGGGGCTGTGACCATCCTCATTGGGTAGATGAGGAAGTGAAAACTCAGAAATGTGGTCCAGCTGTGACTTGAGGTCATGGGTCCTGAGGATAAGGAGCAAAGCCCTGTCACCACCACTTCCTCCCACCGCCCTTGCTGGTTGCCAACTGCCGCCCAGCTCTGCCTGCAGGTAGCAGAGGGCAGAAGGTAGAGGGCAGGACAGCAGGGAAGCCATGATGCCTCTGTGTCCTTCGAGAAGATCCTGGGCCCCTGCAGTAGAGTGGCTCCCTGGGTATGTCCTAGGGTCTGATGGGCCATGAAGGGCTGTGGCCAGAGTGCCCTCTGAACTGCTCAGCTGTGTCTACAGGATCAGACCTCCTGGCTTATGCTTTTGGAGTTTGTTTTCTCATCTGTAAAACAGGTGGTAGGATTGTTTTGAGGGTTAAATACAACACGTAGAAAGCATTTAGTGTGGACTCGGGCACCCAGTAGATGCACAGTTAATAGCAGAAATGTCACTGTGGTTGATGAAACCCCAGCTCCAGCTGTAGCCCAGCTTGAAGAGGGAGGAGACTGATCACAGCTCAGACCCTGTACCTCCAATTACTGCCACTCTGCACAGCTTAGGCACCCCTCATAGGTCAGCAAATCCTCTCTTCTGTCATCCTCTCCTACCTAAGAAGAGGGTCCCTAACTGTATGTGTGTATGGGTGGGAGGAAGGATGCAGAAAGCTTCATGGAGGAAGAGGCATTTAAGCAGGGATTTGAGGATCGGGTAGGAGTTCATTGAGCACAGCAGGATCAAGGCCCGACAGGGCAGAGGGTGGAATACTTGCAGAAGTGTGGAGGTGGGAAGGAGCTGGGTGAAGTGAACAGTGCTTGGGGGCTGGAGTGGAAGGAGAAAGGTGGAAGGTGGCTTCCTGTGGTAGGGCCTGACCCTAACCTGATCTCCCTTGTCCATGGCATGGGGCCTGCTCACCTGCCCTGCCTCCCCACAGCTCCCGGTCTCCCTAGATCCCTGTGGGTGGGGGCCCTTTATTACCTCTCTGAGGGGTGGAACCTTGCCCTGTAGGAGCCTCACAGCCAGGATGTTCTTTTTAGTGTTTAGCCCAGGTACAATACTGTCAACTTTCTCTTCAGAGCTAGGGTCCTGGGGTGGGGGGAGGTCTGCAGGTGGTGACTAGCAGGGTCTGTGGGATAGGTTCCTTGGGAGAGAGTTTCCACAGCCCAGAGTACTGGGCTCCTGACCTGGTACTGGGACTCTGTATTCCCCCCTTCCCCTCCCTCAGGGTCTCTCCCCTTTGTCCCTCTCTCCTGCACCCCTCCTCACTGCACTCCTTCCAGCTCTGTCCCAAGCCCCCCTTCTCACCCCATACCCCAGGTCTGTCTGTCCCTCTGTCTGTCTCAGTAGGTAGCTAAGTAGGTTGGGCTCAGCCTCCCTCTCTCTGGGATCATCCACCGTGATCCCGGCACTCCTCGCTCCTCTCACTCCTCGCGCCTCTCAGTCGGCTGGGTCTCCCCTGGGCGGGTGTGTGTGTGTGTGTGTGGGGTGTGTGTGTGTGTGTGTGTGTGTGTGTGTCGGTGTGTGTGTCGGTGTGTGTGTGTGTGTGTGTGTGTCGGTGTGTGCGCGCGCGCCACGGTGCGCGAGCGCTGGCGGGGGTGTGGAGGGCAAGGAGTCGGACCACGAACAGACCAGGGGAGGGGGGCAAGGACCCGCTCCCTCCTTCACCTCGAGGAGGGTGGTTCCTGAGGGCTCAGGGTCTGGGGCCCCAAGGTCCTGCCGAGGGTGTTGGGTCCGGCCGGCTGGCCCGGGGTTAGAGGACAGCTGGAGCTCGGCTAGGCTAGGAGCGGGGGCGGAACCTCGCAGCGCTCCCCTCCCCCACTTTCTTAAAGGGCCGGCGCGGGCTGGTGCGGGACAGGGCTTGCCTCCCTTCTCGGCCGGGTCCGGGCGCGCGATCCGGCCCTCAGTGCAGAGCTGGGTCAGGTGGGCAGGCGGGCGGGCGGCCTGCGTGGCCGCTGTCGCCTCCCGGCTCCATCCCCCCCGCCCCCCGCCCGCAGTCCCCCCGCCCTTCCCCGCCCTTCCCGCTCCTCCCTCCCTCCTTCTCTACTTCCTTCCCTCCCTCCTGCCGTCCGTCCCCCCTACCTCTGCTCTGCTTCTCCACAGACGCGCTCCGACACCTGAAGGGATAGCAGCGAGCGCGGGAGCCCCGACAGGCGGTGGCGGAGTGGGACGGTCAGTCCAGCGGTGGCCTCCTCATGGCCCCACCGTGAGAGGCTGGACCCAGCGACTGCGAGCCGGAGCGGTGAGTCGGGCCGTGCGGGAACACCTTGTTCCCAGGGTCAGCGTGCCCCGGGACCCCGCCCCTCCCGAAGCCGGGCTGGGGGCCGGGAGGGACTGCTGGGGTTGGGGGGAGCATGCTGGGTGGCGGCGCCGCCCTCCGCCCTCCGTGCCCGCCTGGGTCTGCTAACAAAGCTACATTTCGAGATCAATTCCGTGGCGGCTGGAGCATCTGAAGGATACGGTTGTCATGGAGATGGGGCCGAAAGAGGAAGCCCGGGATGGCAGAGTCTGGGCCAGGGAGAGAGGGCACCGCTAGAGAGCCCCAGGCCAGCCTGCAGGGAGGGTTAGGGCCGGCAGCCCAGTTGTCTCCTGATCTCCTACCCACCCCCACACCCCGCGCCCCCCGCCGTTTGTCTAATCCGAGTGCATATGTGTACGTTGATGGGGTGCCATTGGAGCTTGGTGGCCAGGGACCTGGGGTGTTGGGTGCCAGGCCTGCTGGCCACCACCTTTACCACGGAGCAGCTTTGAAGATTTATTTCTGTTTCCAGTTTCCCAACTTTGACAGCCTGGCTTAGCGGCCAGGCCTCAGCGGCTCTGAGCTCTGCCGCTGGAGCAGGGCTTGCATGGGGGCGTGGCAGGCATCAGGCAAGGCCAGGAGGCACATAATGGCTGTGGCAGCCGCAGGGAGGGAGGGGTCCTAGTAGTCACTGCTAGGGCTGGGGTGGGGCAGGGAGTCCAGATGTGGGGACCACCTGCTTAGCTGGCCCCCCTCCTAGGAGGAGGTATTCCAACTCTTGCTCTCCCTGGAGGACCTGGGGACTCCCTGAGTCAGAACTGGGGGCATTGTCTCTGCACAGGCCCAGGGGGCCACTGCCTCAGCCCATCCCTTAACCTTAGGGCCATCTTGGGGTGCCCTGGGAGAGAACTGGGGGCACCAGCCACAATGGAAGTGGGTCTGAGAATTCCTGGAAGGCTCAGGATAAGCCAGGCTGAACTTGATGGGTGGGTGAATGGGGAGCAGGGAGAGGGCTCAGGGTTTGGCCAGGACAGATGAGCAGCCTGGGTTTGGGGAGAGGCATTTGGACTTTCCTGGGTTCTCCAGCTCCTTCTTCCAGACCCTGGAAACAAAAGCTGCTTAATGGGGGATACTCAGGCAGCTCGAGGGAGAGTGGGGAAGGGGCATTGGGACCACCTCCAAGTCCAACCTCTGGCCCTGGCAGATATAGTCATTTTTCCACTCCTTCCTTGGGAGGTTAGGACCCCTGCCTCCCAGGGATGCTGCAAGTTCTATGACCTGTGGTCTCTGAATCAGCAAAGTGGGCCAGCTGCCCTCCCTTACCCACCTTCCCTCTCTTCCGTCATACCCACCTTCCCTCTCAAGAGCCCCTTTTCCCCAGCATATGGTAAGAGTCAGTGGCTTTTGACTGAGGCTACTGCAAAGTTTGGTCCTGGTGGAAACATGGCAGGTCCCTAGGTTGTGGCCTGAACCAGAGGATTCCCACACATTGGGATGAGTAGGTGGGTGGTGGCCCAACTAAAGGTAGAAGGTTGACTGGAATGCCCTTTGAAGTCCTCCCCTGCTGGTGCCTTTTGCAGGGGCTGAAACCTCAATGCTTAGGTGACTTGTACCCTGTAATCCCAGGAGTGCCCTGTGCCAGCCTGAGAGGCTTCCCTCCTGCTGCTGGTCTGACAGCTATGGGTGTGCACTCCCCCAGCCGACCTGACCCGCAGTGTTCCCTAATGCAGGGGAGCAAAGTTACCTGGAAAGGTCTTGCTGCTCTTGACAGGACTGAGAGAGGGGTGGGGGGGACATTGCTTCGCCCAGCTTCCAGAATCGTGCACTGCCACTGTGCCAAGTACTCTCCTACACAGACCAGCCTTTAGAGGGAGGTATGCCCATTATTTCCATTTTGTGGATACTGAGGCTCAGGGAAAAGTTGCTTGTTCAAAGTCACCTGGTTAGTAAGTGGCAGAATCAGGATTAGCACATGGGCAGAACTGCTTGAAGCTTGGACTTCTGTCCCCAATTTCATTCTCTTCTTCCTTGGAGGTACAAGTTAGGAGGGAGGTGGGACTGAGCACCTTTTCATCTGGAGCAAGAGAGTGAACTTGGGGAAAACTGAGGCACTAAGCTGGGATCTTCTAGAGAGCTGGGATCGAGGCATTCCCGTTCCGGACGTTGGCCTGAAGGAGAACAACACTGCCTCTCGTGACAGACGATGCTCTAGACATTCTTTGCCAGATGGTCTTTTCCAGGAAAATCTGTTTTGAGAGGCATCTTATGTCTGGGGCTCCATATTTAGCCTGGCTCCTCACACGGGAGGATACACTCAGGCTGTCACCCCTTGAGGGGTGTTTGGTAGGGGGGTGGGCCTGGGACAGACCCAGCTCCTTGCTACGGTTCAGGCAGAGGTGGGTTAGGGTCCCTGTTCCTGCCAGTCCTGTCCCGGCTGAGGGCTGCCCTGCTGGTCTCCGTGGGACCTGGCTGTTTCCTGCAGGGCCCTGTCCTCCTAAGTTGGTTTGCTCGTAGGTAAGCCTGACCCTGTTTAGGTGGTGAGCCGCTCCAGGGCTGTGTCTGCTTGGCCCGGGAGGACTCCGGCGTCCAGGTCAGGCCCACAGCCCAGCGTGCTGTCTGCTGCGGTAAGGACTGCCCTCTCCTGACTCCTGCGCCATCAGGGGCCCTGAGCTCCCCTCTTTAGAGTGTCTCCCTCCACTCCCTTCCCTCCCCCCTAACTTTTTGTCTTGTCACATCTGATCGAACAATGAACACCCACCTATATATATATATACCCTTCACCTAAGACCTAGTTTGCCAATTGTTGACATTTTGCCCACATTTGTTTCTCTCTCTCTGAAACTTCTGAAAGTAAGTTGCAGACATCATAGCACTTCAGCTCTAAATACTTCAACATGAATTTCCTGAGACAAGGGCATTTTTCTATATAATGTACTGTTGATCATATCCAAGAAATTTAATGATGCCATCTAATCTCATGTAATCCATATTCAAATCTCTCTAGTTGTCCCTGTAATGTTCTTTATAGCTTAAAAAAATTTTTTTTTGATAAAGGATCACACATTGCATTTAGTTATGTCTCTTTAGTCTCCTTTAATCTAGAACAATTCTCTGCTTTTTTTTTTTTTGAAGTCTCTTATGACATTGTCAGTTTTAAAGAGCCCTGGTCAGTGTTCATGTAGAATGCCCCACATTCTGGGTTTGTCTTATTGCTTTCTCATGAGTAGAGTCAGGTTAAATATTTTGGGCAGGAATATCCCATAGGTGATGTCGTGTCCACCAGCAGGCGCATGTCATTAGCCTGTGCTGTAATAGGTGGTGCTAAGTTAGGTCACTTGGCTAAGGAGTCCCTTTGTTTCAATCCTGTTCCTCCCTCTTCCCTACCTCCAGAAGCTTCATCCACCTGGTCACCCGCACTCCAGGTCAGCAAAACTGACTGAACCCCCCCTTCAGAACATACTCCGGAGAAGGGTGGTTAAGCAGATGCTAATGGCGCCCTCAAGGAGTTCACAGCCTCAGGGGTGTGGATGGGATGAGCCACAACTCAGGGCAGGTGCTGTCAGTGTGGGGAAGAAGCTCCGAGAAAGCAGTGAGGGGCACAGGGTCGGGGGGGAGGAGAGGGAGTGGGGGGCAAGACAGGAAGAAAGGGGGTGGGGCCTGGACCACAGCTGACCTAGAATGTGGGCTGACAGCTGGCCCTTTCCCCAAGGGCACGGGGAGCTACTGAAGGGTTTTAAAGAGGGGAGCGATGAGGCAGATGTGAGTGCTGGGAAGGGCGCTCTGAGGAGGATGGCGTGGACTGGCGGGGCGAACGGGGTGAAAGGGATGGTCAGGAGGCTGTGACATGGCCCAGCACAACACGCTGGTGCCCTGGATTCTAGGCTGCTGCGTACGGCGCACAGAGGGAGTGCACAGGGGGAGTGGAGTTGGTGTGGGGGCCCTGCTGGGATGGGGGTATGGCAGGTGCGGGGTGGAGAGAAGGGATAGAGTAAGGAGAGATTAGGAGGCAGAATGAAGAGCACTGGTGTCTGACTAGTGGTGGCGAGGGCTGTCATGCAATGGCTTGGACAGGATGTGGAGAATGCTGGTTTGAGTGTGTGAGGTCTGAGGCACTTTCCAGGTCAAAGGAACAGCGTATGGGAAGTTCACTTCCCCAGGTCTTGGTGGGATGAGGGCAGAGGGAAGGCCACACACAACCCACAGCAGGGAGTGGATGGTGAGCTTTCAGGTACCAGCAGCGGAGGGACTTTGATTGGGGGCAGGGGCCGGCTCAGAGGCAGCTGCCACTATAAAAGTCAGGATAGTCTCTCCCTTGAAGACCCCAACTTCCTTACCTCATCTCACTTCTTCATACTTGCTTGGCAAAACCCCAACCCTGGTTAAATGCAGTGCCTGGTCTGCTCCCTCTGTGCAGCTGAGTGGGGCTGAGAAAATCCACTGCCCTGACTGATCTCACATTTAGTTCAAAACCGTGGACTTTGGGTGTGTCCTTAGTGCTGTCCCGCAGTCCCACATGGGTCCTAAGTCCACTCCCTCCCCCACCTGATGACTATTTCACTCTTTCTGTTCTGCCTTCAACCCTAGCCCCTCTTCTACAATCCTCCCTCAAAGCTGATGACCTTGCTTCCTACTTCTTTGAGAAAACAGAAGCAGTTAGAACTTCCTCAGACTCCCAGTGCTACGTTCACCCATCCACTAGCATCTGTACCCACTGCTCTGCCTTCCCCAGTTGCTGCGGATGAAGTGTCCCTGCTCCTGGTTTAGGCCAGCCCTTGATTTGTGCAAATAGATCCTGTCCCCTTGTGCAGTAGAGGGGGAACCTATAATGTGGGCGGTGGAGGGCACACTGTTCCAGCAAATGCCCCCTCCTGCATTATAGGCTCCCCCCCAGTGGATCATTCCATCAGCAGATATCTTTTTTTTTTTTGTAATACATTAATTTATTTATTTTATTTTTGGCTGCGTGGGATCTTCCTTGCTGCGCGTGGGCTTTCTCTAGTTGCGGTGATCGGCGGCTACTCTTCGTTGCAGTGCGTGGGCTTCTCATGATGGTGGCTTCTCTTGTTGTGGAGCATGGGCTCTAGGTGCCCGGGCTTCAGTAGTCGTGGTGCGCGGGCTCAGTAGTTGTGGCTCGCGGGCTCTAGAGTGCAGGCTCAGTAGTTGTGGCTCACGGGCTTAGTGGCTCCAAGGCATGTGGGATCTTCCCGGACTAGGGATCGAACCCGTGTCCCCTGCATTGGCAGGCGGGTTCTTAACCACTGCGCCACCAGGGAAGTCGCTTTCAGCAGATATCTTGTTATTGTTTCCCCTGTCTTAAAAGATGGCTCTCTCATTTTCTCCAGCCAGCTACCACTGCATCTCTGTGCTCCTCTTTACAGCAAACCTCCCCAGAAGGGTTGTCCACTGACTGCTCTTCTCAAGGTCACCAATGACCTCCATGTTGCTACACCCAATAGCCACTCTCAGTCCTCATCTGCCTCCTTTGGCACCTTCAATCTCTCCCTCTTCCTTGAAATACATTCCTTGATCTCCAGGACATCCATTGTCCTGTTTTCCTCTGACCTCGTGGTTACTCCTTCTCAGTCTCCTTCTCCCCGACCCGCAGCTCACAATATTGGAGTGCTCAGGACTCAGCCCTCATCTGCATTCACTCCTGAGCCGATCTCATCAGTCCTACGGCTTTACGCACCACCTATATGCTGCCAGCTCCCAGACTTATATGCCAAATTTTGACTTCTCTCCTGAGCTCCAAAAGCCCACTCAGCATCTCGACTGCCATGTCTACTGGACGCCTCAAACCCAACCTGTCCAAAGCTGAGCTCCTCTCCTCCTGATCTTCTCTCCCAAACTTGCTCCACCCGGTCTTCCCCATCTCAGGAATTGCAACTCCATCCTTCTAGGTGCTCAGGGTCGAAATACTGGCGTCATTCCTGACTCCTCTCTTTCTCTCCTATCCCATGGACACTCCTATCCCATGGACAGTCCATGAAGGGGTGAGACTTTTACCAGACCCCAGATCTCCCATCAGTGGGCTATGGCTGAATAGGAGGGCCAGTTTCAAAGATGGTGACAGACCCTTTCACACCCGCTCACTTTGCACCACATGCTGCTCGCCTTCAACCGGGCCCAAGGAGACCACAACCTTTGTCAGACCCTGTGCTGAAGCCCTAAAACAGACAGTAGAGGACAGGGTAAGAGGAGGGAGGGAGGAGAAGAGGAGCCTCAGCAAGGGAGGGGTTACATGGAGTGATGTAATCAAGAGGTTGGGGAGAGGGTGGGGAGGAAGGTCTCAGGGAAGGAGGCAGAGAGGAAGAGGCAGGGTGGACAGAGAATGTGAGGATCTCGAGAGTATGGGGTAAATGAAAATTGGGCAGGGAGCAGGGAGGATGAAGTTTCTTGGTTCATCTCTCCTGGCTGTTGAACCAGACTGGGGGGAGGCTGCTCAGAGTTTGAGCCCCTGGAGTCTGCCCTTCCCCAGGCTTTTTAGCCAAGGCAGGACTTGCTGGGAGGACTTGCCCTTGGTCAGTTCATTGTAGCTTTCGGGGTTAAGCTTTCAACCTGCAGGCTCATGGCTCAAATGTGGCTCAAGAAGCAGAATGAGTCCCAGGTGCCAGCTGAAGTTCCAGGAAGACAGGCAGCAGCCAGCTTAACCAGAACAGCCTAGTCCTTTGTGGTCCCAGAAAACTGAGGGCTCACCCTGCAGGGAAGTTGACTGGGGGTAGAGTCACCAGCTATAAACATGATTTGGGGTTTGACAGCAGACGCTGTGAATTTCATCAGTGTTGAGGGCTCTCCAAACCAGCATGCAGATGTATGCAAATGCTAAGCAAATGAAGGTGCCAAGTGGCTGTGGGGCGGGGAGTGAAGTAAGCTGGGAGATGTAAAAGAATGACCTTTGCAGAGCTGGGCCCAGGGGCCCCTGAAAGTCCCAGCAGGCTGTGGGGCACATGCAGATAAGATGCAAATGTACACCCAATCCCAGGAACCTCTGCCTGCCCCACCATGAGAAAGGAGGCCTTCCAGACGCCCACAACCCAAGGCCAGGCTGAGAGGAAGAAAGCAGGCTGGTGCTGGGCTCCCGGTTAATCCCAGATTAACATCACCTGAAGGGAATGGGAGCCTTTTAAGGGAGGTCCAGACCCCTGGCCCTTGCCCTGCACCTGGTGTGGCTTTTGTGCCTTGAGATGGAAAGCTAGGAGGGAGCCGGGTCTGGGGCAGGAGTGTTAGTGGGGCCAGGACTGTAGGGTCCTCACCTGCCTCAGGAAAGGGTGGGGCACCCTCTGTGGCCCATCCTCCTGGTCCCCACAGGAGCCTTTCTCCTGCCTCCACCCTCAGGCTGGGCTTCTGAAGCCGCTGCCTCAGAACCTGCTCTGACAGGCTGCCTAGGGCAAATGTCTGCTGGGGCCCACTGGGTGTCCTGTGCTACTCTACTGGGCATTCCGCCCCCAGTGTGGGCAGCCAGCTCCCTCCCCTGCAGACCTGAGAGATGGTTCTGGAAAAGCACCCTTCCCTGAGCACTTGTGCCTGACTCTGAGCTGAGCATCGCAGCCAAGCCATCTCCTTTGTCCTCCCTGCAGCCCTGCGGGGCACATGCTGTTAGCACCACCACCCCCGTTTTGCTGAGGAGGGTGCTGAGGCTCAGAGAGGTAGGCAACTTTCCTGAGGTGACACGGCTTGTGGGATTTGAAGCCAGGTCTTTCTGACTGCACAGTTAGGGCGCTGACCCACTGTCCTGGACTGTCCCATCTGAGGCACTAGGTGGTCCAAGCTGAGAAGACCAAGTAGGTAGAAGGATTAGGGTCACTTTGGGGAATGGAGGCAGGGCAGTTCCCAAGGCTCCTGGGTAGACATCCCTCCGTATTATCCGGGGCATCTCCCTGCCCCGGGCAGGTGGGACATGGAGGAGGTACACGCCCAGGCTGATCTGTGCCTCGGAGTGTGCTCACAGCTCTGGGATGACAGGAAGGTCCTGACCTCCAGACTTGTTGGCTGGCAGAGATTGTGGGGGGGCATGGTGAGCTGTGTGATCCAGGGGCCCCGCTGAGAGGTCTTCCTGTCACCTCCCTGTTGCTCGTGCTGTCAGTGGCTCAGCAGGTTCTTGTGGAGGCCTGGAGTGGACAGGTCTGGGCCAGCCTGGGCCCCATGAATGGTGTGGGGCACAGCTGGCCAAGGTCTGTTCTGAGCACTTACAACACACCAGCCCTTTTCGCTGATCGTCTAATTTAACTGCCCATGTGGGTACAGTTGTGTGTTTGTGTGTGTGTGAAGATCCCAGCCGATGTGCTAAAATCTGGGTGAGCTAGGGAGTCAATTAGTGTAGTAGAAATTTCGGGAAAGGGCAGTGGAACCAATGGGGGTGTTCAGGGTAGGTTCCCAGGGGGCAGAAAATAGGTCTGAGAATGAAAGGTTTCCAGCTTTTTTTTTCCAAGTAGCGTTCATGGATCTCCGAGTGGGGTTCATGCCCAGTTCCTATGGATGGGCTGTAGGGGTCCATGAGCCTCTCAAAAAATACTCAGAATATTGTGTACCTGTGTGAGTCTGTCTGGAGCAAGATACAGAGTTCCATCAGATGCTCAAAGAGGTCTAAGGCTTAGAAATGGTTAGGAATCTCTGATGTACACAGGGAATGAGGCCAGAGAAGGGTTTCATTTGCCCAAGTCCCCCTAGCACATTGGAGGCAACACCTGAGTGCCTGGCTCCCAGCCCTGCTGCCTGGGACAGCTGTAGTCTCAGTTTTGCCTGTACACTGACATTCCAGAATGATTTTCTGTGTTCCCTGTCCCCTCTACATACCCTGCCTGGGCTGTAGGCACTCTTGGACATCCCACAGGCTCTTAGATTTTGCCTGTCCTGGGTAGTGCTCAGTGCCACGGGTCCCCTATCCCAGCTCTGCCTCCTGTGCCCCCATTTCTACCAGGTTGACCTGTACTACCCCATCTCCTCCCAAACCCACACAGCTGCCTGATGCCAGGGTTGTGGCTGTGGTCAGTGTGGGTGCCTGTCTTCCCTACCACCTGCCCTAGCCTGAAGCACTGGGTTGTCCCTCCCCTGCCCCGGCTGCTCCCAGAGCAGAATTGGTTTCAACCAATCACCCAGCTGCCCAGTGATGTAGGTCTAGCTGCCCCGGACCTTGCCCCTAAGCCTGTAGGCTCCTCACTACCTCAGGAGCCTACCTCATGAGTAGCTGTCCAGCTCCCTTCATGTGTGTTTATGGGTCTGAATATATGTGGGATGTGTGTGTGTGTGCCCACAAATGCCTGTACCGTACGCTTGCTCACAGACGTGCACGCGGGCGCCTGCACCCGTGCATCTGCCCTCTGTCTTAGAGAACATGTTGGGCCCTCCAGCCCTTTCCTTGGGCTTCCCACAGTCCCTGGCTTGGATCCCAGCATGGAAGGCACTTTACGAGGTTATCCCTGTGACAGTCCTGTGTTGTTCCATGCAGAAGCCAGCCTTGTCACTTTCCACCTTCGTGACCCTGAGCATGGTCCTCAACCTCTCTCAGCCTCTGCTTACAATGGGGATGATGGCAATCTCTAGGTTATCATTCACTAAATATTTAAAAAGTGTCCACTGTTTGCCAGGCACTGTGCTAGGCTCTGGGAGAGACAGCAGTGAACATGGCATAGTCCCCACCCTCACTGAACTTACCACCTAGTGAGCGAGATGGGCAGAAAATAAGGAAACAAATAGAAAAGGGTGTTTCAGGTCTGCTAAACGATGCTTAGCAGATATGTTTCTCCGTGAAGGAGTGTAAAAGAGTGCTGTGTAGTCAGAGAGGGCCTCTCTGAGGAGGCAGCACTGGAGTTGAGCCCTGAGTGACAGAAGAGGCAGTCAGTTAAAGATCTAGGGAGGGCTTCCCTGGTGGTGCAGTGGTTAAGAATCCGCCTGCCAATGCAGGGGACACAGGAAGATCCCACACGCCGCGGAGCAACTAAGCCCGTGCGCCACAACTACTGAGCCTGCGCTCTAGAGCTCGCGTGCCACAACTGCTGAGCCTGCGTGCCACAACTGCTGAGCCCGCATGCCACAACTACTGAAGCCCATGCGCCTAGGGCCCGTGCCCCACAACAAGAGAAGCCACTGCAATGAGAATCCCGCACACCACAACGAAGAGTAGACCCCGCTCGCCGCAACCAGAGAAAGCCTGTGCACAGCAAGGAAGACCCAATGCAGCCAAAAATAAAAATAACTAATAAATAAAGTTTAAAAAAATAAATGAATAAAATAAAACCATCATAGTAAAAACTGGTTCAGGCTAGAACCATAGGAAAAAAAAAAAGATCTAGGGAAAGAGCATTCTAGGCCAAGGGTACAGCTGGTGCAAAGGCCCTGAGGTGGGAATGAGCTCAGGGAGCAGAAAGAAGGCCAGTGTGGCTGCTGGGGTGGGGGATGGGCTGAGGGCAGTGAACCAGCTCAGGCAGAGCCTTTTTAGGCCATGCTGAGGAGGCCAGATTGGCGATGGGAGCTGATGGAGGGTTGCCAGTGAGGGAGGGGTATGATATAATTTGTGTTTTCGCAACTCACTCCAGCCGCCATGGGAGAGTGGGGAGGGGGGATAGGGCTGTTGCAGGAACAGCTGAGACCCAGAAAGTGGCTGGCTTGGCATTCAGCCCTGGCCCAGCCAGGGTTCCATTACCGTCATGGACCCCATTTTGGTTGGTGCTGAAAAAGAGGCTGCTATGCCCAAGGTTATCCCAAGGGCAATCACAGGAGCCCCTGCTGAGAGAGGGGCCTGGTTCTGGCTGAGGGAGGATGCAGAGGATCTAGCCACTGCTGGGCTGTCATTTGTAGGCATCTCCTTCTCATGAGTGGGCCCTGTGGCCCAGCTGTACCCCGTCCCCTGCTCTTGCCAGCAGGGCTGGAAGTGGGCAGGGTCACTGCTTTGTGTAGACTCTTCTGGATGAGAATTTGAGCCATGATCTTGAGGGAGGGTCTGGGAAACTGGGGCTCATCCTGTACTTCCAGCCCATCCAGGTGCAGAGGGAGGCTACTCCTGAGTCTAGAGGTAGCTTACTCACTGTGTGACCTGGGGCAAAGCCTTTCCTGGTTCTGTGCCTCAGTCTCCCCGTATGTCAAATGTGGTAGTGGAGAGAGTGGGCCATAGCTGCCTTTCTCCTTGACCTCTGTAGTGAGTTTGTTTTTCCTTGGATCTCAGCCCTCTCATCATTCATGACCCTAAGTTCTGCCACCAGCCCTGGGGAAGGAGAGCAGAGGTGATGCCCCCATTCTGCAGATGGGTTCACAAAGGCCAGAGGGGACAATGATGAGTCCCAGGTCACATGGTGATTCAGAGTGAGGACTTGGGGCATTGTTTCATGCCTCTGCCCTGAAGGGCACCCCTCCCTTGGTCCCAGCAAGAGAGGGGGGTCCTGGCTCAGCTCTTTCTGGGCTCAGCTGGCCTTTAGCCCAGGCAGGGACTCTGGGCCTCTTCCCAGAGTGGAGCTCAATGTGCCCCTTGTCTGTCCACCCCCAGAAGCTGAGGACCCGGCCCCGTGCCTGGTGTTGGCAGAACCTCCATCTTGCTCTCAGCTGCATGAGGACATGGCAGGGCAGGTAGGGCTAGAGCCAGCCTGAGGCAGCTGCTGGAAGTTGGAGGTGATGTAGGGGCCTCTCAAGAGGTCCTTGATTTGTCCATAACCCTGGCTTTGGGGCTGGTGTAGACTGAGCACCAGGGGAAGCCGCTTATGCTGTCAAATCTCAGGCCTCACTGGGAGCTCAGGCAGAGCCCTGGCCAAAGGGGGGCTAAGCATCCATGTGTGGGTGTGGGAGCTTGAGGAATCCTGGTAGAATTAGGTTGAAACCCTGTGCCACAGATCCAGTGCTCACCCAGGCCTGTGGACTAGAAAGCAGACCAGAGGACTAGAACTCAGGCAGCAGGCCCAGAGGCCCCACTGTCCCTCCTCTTTCCTGTCTAAATGCTCCCCTCACCCCCAGGGAGTCTCAGCTGAGGAGATTACTTCCTGTTCTCCTTGCTCTGAGTACACAACCCGAGGGAACGGATTGAAATAGCAACTGCAGCAGCAGGGATTTAGGGCAGACCAGAAAGAATCCCTCACTCAGTGCCGAGCCCCTTGGGGTCTCCAGTGTCCTAGGATCAGGGCCCAGATATTCTAGAGCCTAGCTTTTCAGATTTTTTTTTTTTTTTAGTCTGTGGAAGTTTTGTTTTGTTTTTGTTTTGTTTTTTAGAGTAAAATCTTATGCTCATACAGTCTTCAAAACTCTAGGAGGTGACTGTCAGGGTGGGTGGGCTGGGGCCCCAGATCCCCATCAGTCCTGCCTGCTCTCTTCCACTCCGTGTTTGAAAACCAAGGGGTACATGAATCTTAAGTGGTCCTGTGGTGGCAGAGCTCCTCCCAAGGGCCCAGAAGCCCCCAGAGAAGAAGACTCACCTTCCTCTCCAGGCTCATCTCTAAGTGGGAAGTTTCTCCTGGAGTCTAACCCAGTGTTTCCCAAACTTGCCTTATTATAAGAATAACAGATTACTATACCCGTTCCCTATAGATTCTGGTTCAGGAGGCCTGAGGGAGGGCCTATCTGTATTTTAACAAGTTCCTCAGGTGACGCTTTTGACCAGGTGAGTATGGAGAGTATGGGCCTCACTTAAATCCCTGTTGCTATACCTGCGTGCCTCTCCTCCTCCCGCCGTCTCCTGAACCCCCAGCACCCTTTCTCCAGAGGAGAGTGGGGTTACTGGGGGAAGCTGAGGTCCAAAGAGGGGAGGAAGGAAGTTCTTTGGAGGGACTGGTCTGTGTCCTTGGTGGCAGAGGCCACTAGGGCTGAGGTGGGGCAGAGAGGGCTGAGGGGAGAGCCAGAGCACAGCCCGTCACATTGCCCACCCTCCTGAGATTGGACAGGAAGCTTCTGGGAAATTGAGCTTGTTCTGATCGGTTTAAAAAAGGGTGTGTGTGTGGAGATGGCAGGGAAAATGGGTCTCCTCATTTTTCAGAGGAGAAACAGACCCCGGGCAGGACAGAGGGGAGGGGGCTGGCCTGGGTGGGGTAGTGAGGAGTCCCAACGTGGACCCCACGAGGCCGCACAGTGAGTGGGGCTCCCCTTCCAGTGCTCTCCCCTGGAGGGCCCCGTGGCAGCCTCCTCACGAGTCCCTCCTCAAGGATGGGTGAGCGCTGGGGCCAGGGCCGGGTGTGGAGGGGAACCCCAGGCCCCCTCCTCCTTGCACCCCGCGCAGCCAGGGCTTTGGGCGCTCAGCGGTGGAGGAAGCCCCGCTCTCGGCCAGTCTCCCGGGTGGCGCCGCCCCACTCAGCACCCTGGACAGCGCCTCCTCGGGGCCTCACTTTGGCTTCTCTAGGGTGGCCTCTGTTAATAAAGCTGCACTTCTGTTGACTTCCTTGCCTCCCTACTTAACTCTCCCTCTAAAGTCAGCCCCCAGTCCAGATCTTTACAGTCACCACTTGTCTCGCTCCTGGAGCCAGGGCAAGGGAACATGGAAAGAGGCAAGGTGGCTGGCTGCTGTAGGCCTGGGGTTTTGTTCCCTTCTCTCACCAGCGGGAGAGGAAGTGGTCTTGGAGGAGTCCTGGACCCTTCCCTAGTACCTGCCAAACTGGATCTTCCTCGGAGGGTTTTGATGAATTCTGAAGGGCACAACAGAGATATATAAGAGTTAACGGGGAAGGTAGGACTGGGGCACACCAGTGGCTGGGGGTCCGGGGAGAGGTGAGTGGTGCTGGCCTGAGCAAGGCAGTGCAGAGGCCACAGCCTGAACCCAGACTCCAGCTGAGAGGTCCTGAGAAGATCATCTGGGCCATCCTCTTGTCTTCAGGCAGGCTGCCTGCTGCTGGTTCTGCTGGGCTTTGGACCCCCAGCACCTGCTCTTTCTGATCCACCCCTTTCTCTCTCCATCCGCTGCCAGGTCAAGTTGGGTCCCAAAAGCAGCCAGCACGGGGTAGAAGCAGTGGCTGCCATGGATGAGGATAAGCTTCTATCTGCACTGCCTGGGGAAGATGGTGCCACCTGCGACCCCAGCCTGGAGCCTGAGGAGGAGCCTGGGGTCCAGAATGGAATGGCATCCAGTGAGGACCTGAACAGTGGCCACACCAGCCCAGGGCATGAGATGAGGGGCACCCTGGTGCACACTGAGGGGCATACAAAGGGCCTGGACATGGCCCTGCACGGCCTCAGCCTTGGCCTCTCCCTCACCAATGGCCTAGCCCTGGGGCCAGACTCAAACATTCTGGAAGACTCTACAGAGTCCAGGCCCTGGAGGGCTGGTGGGCTGGCGGAGGGGTACGATGCCTCCAGGAGCCTCTGTCCAGACACTGAGGATCCTCCACTGGGGTAAGTGGGTGTCTCGGGATGGGGGGCTCACCACATTTGCTCCAATGCTGCGTGGCCTGGGCCTAGCCACTTACCCTTTCTGGTTCTTGTTTTTCCTCATACATGAAATGGGAATTTTATGTCCCTGTTTTGGGAGGATAGGGCCATAAGAGAGATTTCAAAGGCCAGCAGGGCTGTTGTGCCACGCCACCCCACCCAGCCCTCCTATTCACCATGGGCTGTTTCTTTTTAAAAAAATTTTTTCTCTTCCATTGTGGTTTATTACAGGATATTGAATATAGTTCCCTGTGCTATACAATAGGACCTTGTTGTTTACCCATTCTATATATAATAGTTTGCATCTGCTAATCCCAAACTCCCAATTCATCCCTCCCGCACCTCCCCTTCCACCGTGGGCTGTTTCTATGTGGGGTTGGAGGGCCACACTCCCTCCATCCCAGGCTGGACATCAGAGTTCCAAAATGCCTTGATGTGGGAGGTCATCTGGCCTATCCCTCTGCTTCTTGGAGATGAGAATGTCCCAATTCTGCAACTCACCTCAAGAGAGTAGGCTTATGTGGATTAATCTTTGTCAGCTACTCCTCCCTGAGTGCCATCTGGGAGTTTGACCAGGAGCTCCTACTTATTGGAATAAGTCCTACTTCCTGGAGTTACAGCCCCATTTCTGTTATCCTCAGCTGGAGGTGGAGACGCCCGGCGTCTTAAAGGTGCCAGTTGGACAAGGAGGCGAGGATGGGGCAGGGGAATGTCTAGAAACCCCCAGTGTGGGCTGAGAAAAGAAAGCATATAGAAGGCTTACCGTGTACCACTGCAGGCACTGGCCCGGGCAGACAAGGGTGTAGGAGGTGTGCGAGCATGTGTTTGTGGGGCATGCATGTGTGTGTATACTGGTGTGTGCACGGGGATGTGTGAGCATGTCAGTGTGCCTGGCCTGTTAATTTGAGTTGCACGTTTGGGTCTGCACGTGGATGTGTGGGGCTGAGAGTGCCTAGGTCTCCAAGGGCAGGAATGTGAGTACGTGGGGTCAGACGCCAGTGTGTGCCGGGTGTGCCAAGAGAGAGTTTCCATCGGGCCTATGGGGGGGTGGGGCCTATGGGGGCGGGCCGGAGGCTGGGGCTTCTTGGAGCATGCTGTTTGTATTTAGGTTGGTATAATTTTGGAGGATGGCTGAAGGTGGAGGCAGATGGAAGTTTGGAGATTAAGCTGATGGTCTTCAAGCCCCTGTCAAAACTACCCCTCAGGTTTGCTCAGGTACATGAGAGGGTGGTAGATATGGGGACCGTTCTTGGCTCTGACACGAGATGAGAGCCCCCAAGGGCAGGACTCTGTCTTGTTGTTCCAGGACCCAGCATGGGCCTGGCAGAGAGAGCTGCTGGGCAGATTTTGGGTGTCTGCTCTGGCAGCCAGGGCAGTGGCCCTTCTCTTCCCTCCCCTCCTCCTGGAGGTCAGTAAAGGCAACTTCCATCCCAGCCCCCTGCTGGGCATCCTACCGCCTTTTCGGTTTCTGCCCTTTCCCCACTTCCTTCTCCAAATGAGGCTGCCGTCTTAACTCCTGGTGGGACAGGGGTGGCCGATGGCTGTGGCCTCAGCTTTTCTCTCTCAGGTCAGTATTTCTCCAGGAAGCACTCAGGGATCAAACTTAGGCACTGGGGGTCCAAGGAGGGGTTTGAGGGGGTGGGGCACTTCCCAGTCCTCCAAATATGGCTCAGTCTCTGCTAAGCCCCAGGGACTAGGGGCTAAGCAGGGCATCTTCAAGGTTACCTCAAGGTTACCAGGGGTGTGCTTCTTTGCAAATGGTGGGCCTTGGTTTATCTGAAATGGGCTGGGCTCAGCCTGCTTCTTTCTTTTTCTGTGTCTCTTGCTTTTGCTGTCTCTATGTTTCTCTCTCTCTCTCTCTCTCTCTCTGCGTGTGTCTCTTTATCTCTGTTACTTTCTGTCTCTCTGTCTTTGTTTTTCGTGCTCTCTGTATCTCTTTTCTCTGTCTCTTTCTTATCTCTGTCTTATTTCTCTTCTTCTCTCTCTTTGTCTCTATTTTTATCTCTTTTAGTCCTCTTCCTTGCCTGTTTTCCCT
Organism: Delphinapterus leucas; assembly: GCF_059928025.1. Taxonomy (NCBI): domain Eukaryota; kingdom Metazoa; phylum Chordata; class Mammalia; order Artiodactyla; family Monodontidae; genus Delphinapterus; species Delphinapterus leucas. Next base: position 117,989,708 of record NC_143131.1, read on the forward strand.
GCTTACTTGTGCATCTCCCCAGTGGATAAGAGGCCTCGGTTCATCTATGTGTGATGCTCGATTTTAGGTGCTGGGGCTACATCAGTGAACAGAATATACAAAAATTCCTACTTTCATGGAGCTTATGGTCTAGTGAGGAGACAGATAATATGTCATAAAAATAATAGATAATTACATAGTATGTTGGAAGGCGACAAGTGCCTTGGAAAAAATAAAGCAAGAAAAAGGGGCTGGGGTGTTTGGGGGCAGGTCCTAGTTATAAATAGGGCAGTCAGGGTGAGAAAGGGATGCGAAAGGAAGACTTCAGCCTGAGGAAAGAGCACTCTGGGCAGAGGGAACCGCTGGTGCAAAGGCCTTTTTCGGGGGCAGCACAGGGCTCTGCAAGGGCTTAGGCAGTGTAGTGGGCTGTGGGGCTGGTAGGCATCTGTCCATTCACCCAGTGCACCACTGAGCAGGGTTTAGAGGACCTACTGTGTGCTGGGTGCTTCCTGGCCTTGTGTGTGGGTGGGGGGAAACAGGTGTAAACAGGGGAACAAACAGAATACTACATGCTGAGAGGGGCTGGGAGGAAATGAAGAGGTACCCTGAGGATGGACACTACTGAGGGGCCAGTGTGTTGGGTGGTGTGGGCCTGCCTCCCGCAGTCTCTCTGAGGAGGTGACATTAAAGGCAAGCCCTGAGAGCTAGAATGTGGCAGCCAGGCTAAGAACCACCCAGGTTGTGGGGACAGCAAAATTATGACCCTGTGTGACACTAGCTGTGATGGGGAGCCTGGAGGAAGCAGCCCCCCACCCCCTTCCCAGGCTAGGCTGAGGGAGAGTCTCACATTCATTCATTTAGCTCAGTGATGCCCACTGTGGGCCAGGCACGGTGGGCAGGGGCGCCAGGACCACGCCTGTCCTTTCACTGCTGTGCCCCGGTACCCAGTCCAGCATCTGGCACCTAGTACTCAGCAAGGTTGGCAGAAAGAACAAACAGGACACGATCCATGCCCACTCCCTGCCCCCAGGGAGCTCCCAGACATGGATTGGTGCCATCCTAGCACCTGTAAGGGGGACACCTGGCAGGATGGTGACTGGTCCTCGCATCCCACAGGCCAGGAGAACCAGATGTGCGGGACGGCTTCAGCGCCACATTTGAGAAGATTGTGGAGTCGGAGCTGCTGCGGAGCACACAGTACAGCAGCCTGGACTCCCTCGATGTGCTGAGCCTCACGGATGAGAGCGACAGCTGCGTCAGCTTCGAGGCCCCCCTCACGCCCCTCATCCAGCAGCGGGCCCGGGATAGCCCTGAGCCAGGGGCTGGCTTGGGCACTGGGGACATGGGGTCCGAGGGGAACATGGGGGCAGCTGGCGGTGATGGGGAGCTGGGCAGCCCCCTGCGGTGCTCCATCTCTGGCAGCCGCTCCGAGAATGTCCTGAGCCGCCTGTCTCTCACGGCCGTGCCCAATGGCTTCCATGAAGATGGACCCCCGGGCCCAGGCGGGGACGAGGAAGACGAGGAGGAAGACATGGACAAGTTGCTGAACTCGGCCAGGTGAGGCAGGGCCCAGGCTGGGAGCCAAGAGAACCATTGAGCAGATGGGGAAACTGAGACCCAGAGGAGGCAAAGCAAGTTAGGACATCCGGGGGTCTGGAGTGAACAGCCCTCTGCAAGGTCATCGTGCCTACCCTCTGCACCCCTAGCCTGAGGTTCCATTCTGCCCTTCCAGGCCTTTCTAGCCAAGGTGGGGTCAGGGAGCTGATCATCTAATGATATCCTTTGAGGACTTTTCTAAAAGTCTGACTTGATTCTGTCCCGATGCAGTGGAGCTTCTTTCCCTGGTCTGACCCCTGGATTTTCAGAGGCCTGGGGAGACCTTCCAGCCCCCAACCACGGCTTCTGACCCCCTCCTCCCCAACCCCACCTTCCCTCTGCAGCGACCCCAGCCTGAAGGACGGCCTGTCGGACTCAGACTCAGAGCTGAGCAGCTCGGAGGGGCTGGAGCCTGGCAGCGCAGACCCACTGGCCAACGGGGGCCAGGGTGTGAGTGAAGCTGCCCGCCGGCTGGCACGCCGCCTCTACCACCTGGAGGGCTTCCAGCGTTGCGATGTTGCCCGGCAGCTGGGCAAGAAGTGAGCTCATCTCCGCACCCCCACCCCAGGCAAAGCCGGTGTCTTCCTCGGCCCAAGGCGGGGTGTGGGTGGCTGCTGTCAGGGGGGCCTGGTTCTAGGGGCTCCCAACAGTCCCCAAGAACTTTTCCTCCTGCCACTGACCTCATTCCGGGCCTTGCCCTAAATCTGTTTCCTTTCTGGGCTGCCTGGGCGAGGGCGCCCCCGGCTCTGAGGGAGGAGAGGTGTGGCAGGGCGGCCCCTCGGGGCTGGGGGAGTGGCATGTGGCATGTGGTTATGGGGCCGTGGTGGACGGTAGTGAGGACAGAGCAGCCGGGCAGGGGCTGGTGGGCCACCTAATGGGGCCAAGGAGGGAGGGGAACCTGGGCCTGGCTGGGACCTCGGAGGACCCAGGAGCTGGGGAAGGGGATCCTGGCCCTCATTAAGCCCCAGTCACTGTGTGTCTGTTGGGACCAGCTGAAGGGGCGGGAGCCACCAAAGCACAAGCCCCGGTCTTTGGACTTGGGGGAAGGGAACTAGCCAGGTTGAAGTCCTGAGGGGTAGGGGACAGTCAGCTGTGAAGTCAGCTGGTATGTCCTGAGCAGGTCCGGCCAGCAGCATGTCCACCTGCCTTGTCCTTCCTGCCTGGCCATCCAAAGGACCCCCAACACCCACATAAGCCTTCAAGATGCACAGAAGCAGGCCGGGCCTCTGGAGAGAGCTGCTCCCAGGCTAAGAGAGGCAGCCCAGACTCTAGATCCCAAGTCAGAGCTGACTGGGGCTTAGGCCACAGGGAAGTCCTGAGGAACCCCCCTTCTCCCTCCCTCCTGACTCCTCCACCCTCCGTTGCCTCCAGGGCACTCCTGCCCTGGGCCTCCCCAAAAATTGCATCACCCACACCCTCACCTCTCCCACTGGGCTATAGTCCCCGAACCTAATGACATCCTCCTTCATTACGGTTGATCCCCACCCTCCCCTGTCTTTTCAATCACTCCCTCTACAAGAGTTTTCCCATCAGCATTTAATTGTGCTTAACTCTTTCCCATCTGAAACAAAAATCCTTCCTCAAATCGTACTTCCTCCCCCAGCCTCTTCACAGCCAAAATTCTATTTTCTGCTCTGGATGGCCTCTGTCCCCTCCCCTGCTGCACATTCAGTGCCTCCAGCTTGGCTTCTTCCCCTGGAGGGGCCCTTCACAAGCCCCTCTTACTAGAGTCAGTGGCGGCCTGGTGTCTTTGAATCCGGTGTCTGCTACTGGGCCTCAACTTTCTCCCCTTCAACAGCCTTGACACACCGGTCACTGCTTTCTTTTTCTTTTCTTTTTTGTGGTACGCGGGCCTCTCACTGTTGTGGCCTCTCGCGTTGTGGAGCACAGGCTCCGGACACGCAGGCTCAGCGGCCATGGCTCACAGGCCCAGCTGCTCCGTGGCATGTAGGATCTTCCCAGACCGGGGCACGAACCCACCGCCCCCGCATCGGCAGGCGGACTCTCAACCACTGCGCCACCAGGGAAGCCCCTTTCTTTTTCTTTAATTAAACTTTTTATTATGAAAATTTCAAGCATACACAAAGGCAGAGAAAGTAACATCTTAAACTTCCATGTACCCATTACTCAGCTTCAAAGTTATCAATATTTTTCTATTCTTGTTTGATCTATTTCCCCCACAGCTTCTTCCCCTCACATTTGCTAGAATATTTTAAAGCATATTTCAGACTCTCTATCATGTGATCCATAAATATTTAGTATGTGTCTCTGACTAGGATATTTTTTTAGACAGTCATAATTCCATTATAATTTCTGACAAAGTTAACAAAAATTCCTTAGTATCTCTAACATTTGGTCTATGCTTAGTTTTCTCTGGTTGTCTCAAAAATGTTTGTTCAAATCAGGACGCAAATAAGGTACATGCATTACATTTGGCCAATATATCTCTTAGGCCTCTTGTAGCCAACAGCAGTTGCCAGTCCCCCTCCTTTCTGTAATGCCATGTATTTGTTGAAGAAACGGAGTCATTTGTCCGGAAGAACTTTCCACGTTTTGGATTTGGTGTCCTCATGGTGTTACTTCACACGTTTCTGTAAACAGGAGGGAGAGCTCGGGGCTTGATTGTATTCAGGTGGAAATAAGCTCTGTTTTTTGGCAAGAATTCATCACTCCAGTCTTGAAACACTCTCTTCCTTGGCCCTCAGGACAGCATACCCCTACCTCTCGGGCTGCTGTTTGTCTGTCTCCTTCTCTGGCTATCTCTTCCCTCAGCTCACCCTGACAGGGGTTCTCCTCAGATCTCTGACCTGGATCTGCTGGCCTGTCTGTGCCCCCTCCTCTCACATGTGCTCGTCCCCCTTCCTACTGAGTTGTTAGTCACCAGTTAAGGGCTGATGACTCTCACATGGGTGCTTCTAGCTCTACCTGTTGTCCTGGGCTCTGGGCATCACCCCAGGGGCCACCCTCTCTGTCATGCCCCACACCCACTCCATCCCTCTCCACATCCTGTGGATTCTGCCACCCAAACATCCCTCCTCCCCACCCCTTCCATGTCTCTCGTGGACAGCTCCTACCCCCGTGGGCCTCCACTCCACAGGCAGTGTTCCAAATACAGATCTGGCCATCTCACTCACCCCTTCCCTGCTTCAAACTCTTCCAGATCAAGTCCCAGTCCTTGCCTCGGCCCTCAGGCCCGGTTCCCTGCCTTATCTCTTGCTGCCCCCATTCCTGCTCTCCAGCCCCGGCCACATGGCCCTGCTGGTAGCTTCTTGGACAGTTTCCCCTACTGCGGACACTTTGCATCATCTCACCTCCTACTCCCTTCACGTGGGTGGCTCTTCCTTTCCTGAAGGTATTGGATGAGACATCACCTCCTCTAGGAAGCTTTCCTGACTCCCCCACCTCCTGGCCCAAGGTTGAACTGTCAGAGCCCAACCGGCCAGCAAGGGAGACAGCAGAGGAACGGGCAGGTCTGGGTGGGTGGGTCAGCGTCCCCAGGGGCCCACTGCCACGAACCCCCGCTGCTTGCTGTGCCCTGCTTCTAATGGATAACCCCTGCTCTCCTGGCAGCAACGAGTTCAGCAGGCTGGTGGCCGGGGAGTACCTCAGCTTCTTTGACTTCTCGGGCCTGACTCTGGACCGAGCACTCAGGTCAGTGGGGCTGGGATGGGATAGTGCCCACAGGCGATACAGCCACACATCTGGATTCTCCTGCCAGCTCTACTGTAAACTCGCTGTGCAAGACCTTGGACAAGTCTCTTGACTCCTCTGGGGAGGCTGAGGGGAAGGGGTCATGAGAGCAGCAGCAATGCAGAGACTCAGTGAGTGCTGGCTCTGCGGTGGGCGCTGAAAATATGAAGGTGGGAATGCAGTCGTGACTCTTCAGGAGGGGAAAGGGCCAAAAGGCTTGCCTGTACTGAGCACTTCCTGTCTGCAAGATGTACCCTTTACACACCCTGCTGACTGCATCTTAGCAACACCCCTGTAAGGTAGGCGGTATCATCCCATTTACTTGTGGAGAAACTGTGGGCCAGTTCCCCACAGTCACTGAGGGAGGAGATAGCCAAAATGGAATTTGCCCTCAGGTCCTGTTGGTGTTTGGACCTGGGGAGTGGCCCTCAGGAGGGGCAGGTGCAGGCCCCAGGGAGCAGAGGGCGGGAATGGGAAGATGCAGCCCAGTGTCCAGCGGACCCGGCGGCACGGCCAGTAGGGAGACCCTAGGCCAGAGCCCTCCTGGGGAGGGGCAGCGGTCTCTGAGCTGAGGTGTGGGTGGTCCCATGTATGTTAGATCTGTTCACCTCCTACGTGCCTCTCACACTTTTAAAAACTTTATTTTCCCTTCTTTTTTCTCTGTTTCAGTTGGGATATTTTCTATTGACCTGCTTCCAGTTCACTTACCCTTTCTCTGTGTCTCATATGCTGTTAACCCCATTTACTGAGTTTTCACTTTCTATTGTTTTATTTTTCAGTTCTGGAAATTTCATTTTATTAAACATTTTTTTGGGTAGGTTTTAATTCTCTGGGGGGAATTCTTCATCTTTTGATTTATTTTCTACTTGCTTTCCCCATCTTTCCCTCTCTTTCTTTGAACATATTAGTCGCAGTTATTTGAAAGTCCTTGTCTGCTTTTACCCCGATATCTGCATCATCTGTGTCTGTTTCTATTGTTTCTCTCTTGGCTTTCCATCTTATATCCTATTTCTCTGTGTGCTTAGTAATTTTTTTATTAGATGCTGTACGTTTTGTATAGAATTACAGTGGCTCTAGATCATTGTGTGTTCCTCCAGAGAGGGTTTACTAGGGTCCCTTGCTAGGCAGTTAGAGGAGGGCAGGGAGGCGCAGTCCTAATCCATCCAGGGCTGAGCTGAGGAGAGGCAGCCCTGAAGTTTGGTAAGGCTCAGGGTTCACCCCGATCACAGGGTGAAGGCCGCAGGGCTTTCCACTGAGAGCATGGTGTGTTCACTGGGGCCTCTCCCTTTGGTTGGTTCTAAATCCTAATTTTGTCTCCTCGTTGCGGCGAGACTGTCAAAAAACCAAATCCCTCTACTTCTCAGAGAGGCCTTCCTACCCATGACATCTTTAGGTTTTGGTAGATATCTCACAGGGAGAACTGGCCACATGTTTACAGCCCCTCAAGTCTCCCAGTTTGTCTCTCCAGCTCCGTGAAGCCACTAATTGTTCTGCCTCTTGCCTGCGCCCGTGATTGGCAGTGTCCCCGGGGAGAAAGCAGCTGATCTGCAGCCCACCTCTCCCCAGTTCTCTCCTCTCCAGAATCTTGGTCCTGTTGGTGTTTGCTGCGTCAGCAGTTTTCTGATAGCTTAAGAGAGATGTATTTTGTCTGGCTTTTCTCTTTGTTCTCAGTGGAAGTGTTGGTCGACTGCAAGCTACTCTATCCTGAGCTGAGTCTGAATTTTCACACTGGGTGATCGGGTGGGGAAGGTGTTCGGTGGGTCGGGCTCGCAATCAGAGGCATGAGTGCTGGGTGGGAGGACCTTGTATATCCAGCCCAATAGATTGAGGCTCGACTCTGCAGGCCCTGGGGAGCCCCAGAAGGTGCTGGGTGTGAAGCAGTATTCTGGGAGGCAGTGCTGGCAGCAGTGTGCTGGTGGCCTTTGATCCAGAGGCTTCTGAAGAGGGTCAGGTGGGAGAGGACGAGGCCTGAAGTTGGGCTGTGGGGCAGAGGAATGATTGGTGTGAGAAGCACAGAGGATACAGCAGACAGGCCCGTGGTTCCAAGATGCAGGGGAGAGGGTGGGCAGTAATGAGGCTGATCCCGGGGGGAAGCCTGAGTTTAACCGGAGCTTGGTGAAGACCCCTGAGGAAGGGGTGTTTGGGCTGGGGAGCCGGAGCTGGGATGGATGACTCCCAGGTAGGATAGGCTACGGTTGGGATGGGGGATGGGTTTTAGAAAGTCCTAGTGGAGTATGAGGAGAAGAGGGAGGGGCCAGATGCAGGGAAGAGAACGGGGAACAGGAGAGGCAGGGAAAGGAGGAAGCCTAGACGGCGGATGGAGTGTTTTTATACAGCAGTTGATTGATCGGGATTGAATTAGAGAGTGGTCTGCAGTTTTGGATGCCTTGGGAAGCCTCCAAGGGTAAAGATTGGCCAGAATGGGGCTCACAGGTCCCAGGGTGCCTTAGAAGTAGCTTGAGAGAGGATAAAGCAAAGTGAGCATTACAGAAGCCAAGTGAACCGTGGCAAAATCAGGGACAAACTAGTCTCATGAGCCCAGGATGGATAGAGGCCCACAATGTCTCAGCTTGCTGCTTCCCTTCCCAAGAAGGGGTGTGCCTATGCCCCAGGTGAGGGACCCCAGCCCCATCTCCCAGCCCCTCTGGTTTTGGCATACTCTGCCAGGGACTCCTGAGAGCTGGTGACCTTTGAATTTGGCCTTGAGAGGGACTCAGAGCTGCCCAGCAGAGGAGGCTCAGACTTGGGGTGGGGGGAGTGAGGGAGGCCAAGGTTGGGCCTGGGGCTCAGCTGGTAGCGCCTCAAGTGAGGAGTGGGAATGGCTGAGGGAGAGCGGTCTGAGGAGCGGCGTGGATGGCCCAACCATGGAGGAGGGAGCCAGGAGTGGAGCGGATGCTGGCACTGAGGTGTTCGTCTGCCTTTGCTCTTTACAATCTGGCCCCTGCATCCTTCCAGAAGGGCCCTGGAGGGTGATGAGGGCTGAAACTCCACACTCCAGAGGCCATTATGGGGGTCAGGGTGCCTCCCTGGGCCCAGATGCTGGGGCTCTGGGGCCTCAGCCCCCTTGGGCAGGTTTGGGTGGTGTGTGTGTGTGTGTGGGTCCTACCCTGAGTGAGGATTCAGACTGACTCAGGGGCTCTTGGAGGCCCTCAGCATCCTTGCATTACCCTCCAGAACCTTCCTGAAGGCCTTTCCGCTGATGGGGGAGACACAGGAGCGTGAGCGGGTCCTTACGCACTTCTCCCGCCGGTACTGCCAGTGCAACCCTGACGACAGCACTTCGGAAGGTACGCCTCGCCCCACTCCCCTGCCCCCCACCCGGGCCCTGGCTTCTTCCTACCTCTGGTCCACCTGCCACTTCTGTCCTGCTCAAGAAGCATCAGTGAATGAACAATGGCAGGTGGCATGGGGACTGTCTGCCGGAAAAGGAACCTCCCAGCTGCCCCGCCCGTTGTCACTCCCTGTGCCTGAAAGTCCTCTATCCTGGAGTCAGTCCTTGGGGTCCTCATTCTCGGTGGTGCCCTGTCGCAATGCTGATTGTTGGTGTGGTGGGAGTCCTGGTGTGGAAGTCTGGGTTGGGGTCCTCTTAAGTGCAGGACTTGTCCTGTGGATGGACCTGAGTCCCAGGAACTGGGGAACTAGGCTGGTTATTAGAGGAGACACGGGCCATGGAAGGGATATAGCCTGGGACCCAGAGCCATTCCTGGGTCTGAGATTCAAGGTGAGTTTGGCCACAGCGGGCAGGAATCTGGGCTAGAACAGGCCCAGGGTGGTCTGGTCACCTCTGAGGGAGGGGTTGGTCCTGACCTGGGGCGAGTGAGTGACTCTGATGCTGTAATGGGGGTGGGACACAGAGCATCACGCAGGCCCTGGGCCCTGATGTATGGTTGGCAGGTGGCTGGCCTCTTCTTGTCTCCAAGGCCTCCAGGCTGACTCTGACAGGAGGCAGGTGGGAGCCTGGGGTTGGGAAAGAGCTGGGTGCTCATGCTGAGGGTGCCACTGTCTCTGATTTAGATGGGATCCACACGCTCACCTGTGCCCTGATGCTTCTCAACACGGACCTGCACGGACATGTGAGTTGGGGAGGCAGGGAGTGGGTGTGTCCTCTCACTGATTCATCCCGAGTTATCCAAGGGCCGGTCCTTTCTCCAGCCCCCTTCCCGAGACCTCCTGTTCACTGGCCAGTGTTTCTTTAGCAGACCCGGGAGTTGGGCAGCTTGGCTTCTAGACTTGGCTCTGCCCTAGTTTTATCCACTTGAGATCTGCCTGGGTCCCTGCCCCCAAGCAGGGCAGTAAGAACAGCTGAGGAACATGGGAATTTAGGATGTGCTAAATAAGATATGTGCCCCTAGCCGTGTCCATGCCAGACATTGCTAAAAGATCACATGTTCTTCCTACCCCTTGTGCTGTAAGCCTGAGTGCAGCCCTGTTGAAGTGCCATGCCCCAGGCAGCCCCTTCCGGTCAACTGGTAGATTGCCCTCAAGAGGCATTCTCGTCATGCACCCCTCACCTCCCCGCCCCGACTAGGCAAACAGAGAAGTGATAGGTGGGTGCCCCGGGCTGTGAGCCTGTGTCTGGTCTGGGATCTGGGCATCTCAGCGCTGCTCGTGGCTCAATAATTCCTTCTTCTTTCCTCTCTCTGCTCCGGGGACCCCCCCTTTGGGCTCTCTTGCCCTCTCTCAGGTGGTAAGTGTAGCTGGTGGTCTGCATGCCCTGTCAGCCTAGACCCCATCTGCATGTTCCCCTTCTGTGTCCCCCATCACCCCATCTGGCCCACTGATCACTGCCCCGTCATTGCTCACCCCATGGTGGTCAGAGCCCCTCTGTTGGGTTGGGGATATTTCAGTGACTCATGGGGAAAACAGCCCAGCATATCTGGTTCCAAAGTTAACCAGGAAAGTCCAGGACATGTAGGGTGGAAGAAAGACCTGGGATAGGTCCAACTTCAGATCCTACTCTTGCCTCCAGGTGGTACCTCTGTGACCCTGGGCAAGACACTAGCCTTCTCTGTGTCTCAGGTTCTACATCTGTGAGGTGGAAATAATGATTTCGCCCATAGCGTCCTGGGGAGGCCTGAGGGAGGGAGGTATCACCAAGTGTCAGGGTCTGGTGCTTAGTAAGGATTTATTATTTAATATTATTATGAATAATATTATGATATGATATTATACATTATAACAATATATTATAATAATATTATAATGTATTATTTTATACAACGTATTATAGCAATATATTACAATATTATAATATTATTGCACAGTAATAATAATAATCATATGTATTATTAATATTAAAATTTAAATAATGGAGAGCCCAAAGCCCCAGCCTGTAGATCCCTGGAAGATCAAGAAGGTGAAGTGCCCCGCCTGATGGCAGCCTGAGCAAGCGTGGGCACACTGGGGTACCTGGCCTGGGGAGGGTGAGAGCCTCGCTGACCTTGGCACGAAGAGTAGTTGTGTGACAACTTTGGTTATGTCCGCCTGGGCTGTCAGCCTGGGTGTGGAACAGGAGAGAAGATGTGTGTATTCCATGGGAATATCACCAGAGCAAATGCCCATTAACGGGTTGACGTTCCCCCAAGACTGCTTACTGTTTGTTTACGGAGAGCAGGTGTTGCTGGCTTACCTTAAAAGGAGCTTTAAGCACACCCCTCGTCTCCCCATCCCCACCCTTGGCGGGGCCGAGGGCCATCTCAGGACCCAGTCACTCCTGTGCCAGCCCTGGATGCCTCTCCCCCTGGTTGAGAGCTGCTAACAAGGGCAGCAGTCAGTGAACCCCGGGTCGGGAATACTCTCGAGCTTGGTGGGACTTAGCTGCCCATGGCACCACCTTAATGCCCACAGCTGAAGAGAAACATCACCACCTTCATAGATCAAAAGCGGGTGGGGCAGGATTGTTCATATTTGCAGCCAACAGACATTGAGGATCCCGTCTCTCTCTTGAGGCAGCATTGCAAAACATCAAAAGCAAGCGATCTGGGTTGGAGTCCTCTGTATTTCTCCACACAATAGCTTGTGACCTGGAGTGAGTTATTTACTTCCCTAAACCTCAGTTTCCCCATCAGAAAGTCCCTGTAAGACTTAAGGAGACAGCACTTGGAAAGTGCTTAGCCCAGGGCCGGGTTGTTGCAGTTACTGTGAGCTTTCCAAAGGACCCCAACGGAAGTGGCATCACCTGCTTTGTTCTCTTCCCCCTCCCTTCCCGCTCTCATTCTTCTGCTCTTTGACAGAGACTGAGTGTCTGGTGGAAGGTGGGGATCTCAGGAATGTGGGGCCTGCTAGGGCCCCCAGAAATAGCTCTGGTCAGAGCAGGAGGCAGTACAGGGGCTGGCAGACGGAGTAGGTGCACCCTCTTCAGAGGGACACAGCCTGGTGGAGGAATCTGGAGGACTTTCTGTAGGAGGGGCGTTTGGACTCTAGGGGCTCAGCACCTTCTGTGTTCCATAAAAAGAAGGAAAGAGAGCCCCTGCCTCAGGATGCCTACCTTCTAGTTAGAGGAGATAGAAAATAAAGAAGTAAACAAGTGATTAAAGCAGTGATAGGTCTGTGAAGGGAATAAACAGGAGGGTGTGTTGGGGCTGGACTGGGGGTCAGGGAAGGTGTCTCAGAGGAGGCACGGTTGGGGCAGAGACCTGGAGGATGAGCAGCAGCCAGCCATGGAAAGACCAGGGACAAAGGCTTCCAGGCAGAAGGACCAGTGGGGCTGGTTTCCACCTTTTGGCTATTGTGAACAGTGCTATGAACATACATGGACAGGTTTTTAAAAATTTAAAAATTAAAATTTTTATTTTAAGTTTTTAATTGAATGAAAAATTCTTTAAGTTCTATAGTACTTTACAATTTTCAAAAGTTTCACACACATGATTTCATATAATCTCATAATAACCCTTTTTCTTCCTACCCTATATTGCCCCTCGCCCTTCCTGGTAATCACTGGTTTGTTCTCTATATCTGTGAGTCTGCTTCTTTTTTGTTTTATTCACTGATTTGTTGTATTGTTTAGATTCCACATATAAGTGATATTATATAGCATTTGTCTTTCTCTGTCTGACTGATTTTACTTAGCATAAGTTTTTCTTTGAGCACCTGTTTTTAATTCTTTTGAGTGTGTACCTAAGTAGTGGATTGCTGGGTCTGATGGTAATTCTATGTTTAACTTTTGGTGGACAGTAAAACTGTCCATAGTGGCTGTTGTTGGAGTCCAGGTGGGAGATGATGGTGGCTGGGGTAGACAGGGCAGTGAACATGGAGAGAAGGGACAGATGACGGAGACCAGTTGAGGGTGAGCCTGACAGGATGCGCTGATGGGGCTGATCAGGGAAAGAGAGGAGTAAGGATGGCTTCAGCATCTGGCTGGATGGGGGTGCTGTTTCCTGAGATGTAGAAGGAACTTCTGTGGGTGGGTGGAGGGCGTGGTGAGTGGGAGAGCTGGGGCTCAAGTCCCATTTGTGACATATTGTGTTTGAGATGCCTACTGGACATGAACATGGGGATGCCAAGGAGCTGGTGGGATAAACGAACCTGGGATGCAAGAGAGAGATGGGGTGAGGAGGTCATTGTCATCCTGGTGGAATGAAAGCCACGGGACTGGCTGAGTGCCTCAGGGAGAGAGGCAGGCTGGTGACCTCGTCCCAGGGCATGGCCTTATTTAAAGGTCAAGCAGAGCAGCAGGAGAGGCTTTGAAAGCAGCCATGGAGATGAGAGGAAAACCAGGAATGTGCAGTGTCTCAGAGGCCAAGAGAAGAAAGTGTCTCAAGGAGAAAGGAGTGGCCAACTGCATAAAAGGCTGCCATGAGGTCAAGAAAGATGTCAACAGAAAAATGACCATTGAGGTTGGAATGCCCATCGGTGGGTCATTATCACTGGATGGTCAAGGTCATTGGAGACCTTCACAACAGCACTTTAGGTGGAGTGGAGAGGACAAATGCCAGGCTGGAGTGGGTGGAGATGAGGATAGGAGGGGAGGAAGTGGAGGATGTGGAGAATTCTTTTGTGATATTTGGCTTTGAGTGGGCTCCTGAAATGAGCCACTGGCTGGAGGGGTCTAGGAGGAACTCTTTCAAATCTGACTAGGGCATGTGTGTATGTCAGTAGTATCCACTAAGCAGGCAAGGAGAAACTGATGATGCAAGAGAGAGAAGGGAAATTCGAAGCTTTCCTTGAGATGAGCAACAGAGCATAGGTGGAGAGTGGCCTTAGCTGGGAGTAGGGATATCTCATTCCCCATGACAGAGTGAGCTGGAAGGGGAGGATGTCAGAGGAGGGTGATTTTTTTTTTTTTTTTTTTTGTGGTACGCGGGCCTCTCACTGTTGTGGCCTGTCCTGTTGCGGAGCACAGGCTCCGGACGCGCAGGCTCAGCGGCCATGGCTCACGGGCCCAGGCTCTCCGCGGCATGTGGGATCTTCCCGGACTGGGGCACGAACCCGTGCCCCCTTCATCAGCAGGCGGACTCTCAACCACCGCGCCACCAGGGAAGCCCAGAGGAGGGTGATTTTAACCTCCAGACAAGAGAAGGTGGGAGCTTGGGTTAGAATTGGAGATGGAGACAAGGAGAGTTATTAAAAATGTATTTTGGATGTGCAGTCACTAGCACTGGTTAATGGAGTGAACGCTGGGGTGAGGGAGGGAGAAGCATCTAGGCTGAGGCCAGTAGAGGGGGTAGGAGATGGATGGAAGAAGCTGTGCCATGAGCTTTCAAGCTGAAACAAAGATAAGTTGTTTTTCAAGAAAAGCTTAATTTCTCTCAAACTTGGGTTGCCTGAAGGTTAGCAGTGGGAGTGCTGGGGAGGTGGGCTGGTGCTGGATGGTGGAGGACTGGACAAATGCAGGGGTTGGGATACTATTCTGAAGACTGGGGGCAGGGGGTCCTGCCCATTCTCAGATGGCATCTGAGAGCCATCTGAGCATCATAGAAAAACTTTAAAGGAGCACTGAGTACAACTCAGGTTTAGTCTAGATTCGCAAATAGTGATGAGGGTTTCCCTGCCCATGGGGCTTTCAGTTGGCCCCTCTCCTTGCCCTGAAGGATGACATCTACTTTCTTTCTTCTTGGCCTGTCTGATTCTGCTCTTGGGGGGAGACTTAAAGACAGGCTGGGATTGTTCTGACCCCAGGGCTGTGCAGGCAGGTCACGCCAGACCAGTGGAAAAGGCCTTGGAATGGGGCTGTGGCCAGGCCAACCATAACTCTTTTCTGATTGGAGACAGAAGCTGTGGGAACAGTTTTGAGGGTCAAGGCAGCAGGGAGGCCCTTTTGATCCAAATGGTAGTGGGAGGAAGGGAGGAACTGGGAACTTGGAGGCCCCAAATCATCCATGTCAGTTCGCCTTTGGAGTTTCTGGACACACGTCTTTTCCTTCTCTCTTTCCCTTTTTCTCTCCCTCTCTCCCTTCCTTCCTTCGTTCCTTCCTCTTTCTTTCTTTCTTTCTTTCTTTCTTTCTTTCTTCCTTCCTTCCTTCCTTCCTTCCTTCCTTCCTTTCTTTCTTTCTTTTCCCTTCCTTCCTTCCTTTCTCTTTCTCTCTCCTTTTCTTCCTTCCCTTCCCTTCCTTTCCCTTCTCTCTTTCTTTTTCTTTTCTGGTACATGTCTTTTTGCCTGGTTATTGTTGTTATTTTATTTTAAATCAGGTAATTTACCCAATATGATTTCACTTTTTTGCAGTTGATTATCTTACTTTCCCATCCAGAGAGAGATTGATTTTAGTAGATGAAAGTGTATTCTGCAGTTGTTGGTTGTAATGTTCTATGTGTTGATAAGGTCAAGTCTTTTAACTGTGTTGTAAAAATCTTGTATATCCTTAATGCTTTTTTTATTATGGTAAAATATACAAGACATAAATTTACCATTTTATCCAGCTTGAGGTGTACAATTCAGTGGAATTAAGTACATTCACATGGTGTGCAACCATCACCACTCTCTTGTTCCAGAACTTTTTCATCACCCCAAGAGGAAACCCCATACCCATTCGCAGTCACTCCCCATTCTCTCCTTCCTCCAGCCGCTGGCAACCACTAATTTGTTTTCTGTCTCTGTGGATTTGCCTATTCTGGATATTTAATGTGGATGGAATCATATAGTATGTAGCCTTTTGTATCTGGCTTCTTTCACTCAGTGTAATGTTTCCAAGGTTCATCCATGTCATAGCATGTGTCATAATTTCATTTGTTTTTATGGCCAAATAATATTCCATTGAATGGATATACCACATTTTGTGTATCCATTTGTCTTTTAGTAAATGTTTGGATTGTTTCCACCATTTCGATATTGTGAATAGTGTTACTCTGAACATTTGTGTACAAGTTTTTGTTTGAACACCTGTTTTCAATTCCTAGGAGTAGACCAGCTGCATCTTATGGTAATTCTATGTTTAACTTTTTGAGAAACTGTGAAACTGTTTTCCATAGTGGCTAAACCATTTAAAATTCCCGCTAGTAATGTATACGGGTTTCAATTTATTCACCTCCTTGCCAACACTTCTTTTCTTTTCTTTCTTTGTTTTCTTTTTTAATGATAGCTGTTCTAGTGGGTATGAAGTGGTATCTCATTTTGGCTTTAATCTGCATCTCCCTAGTGACTAATGATATTGAGCATATTTTCATGTGCTTGTGGCCATTTGTATATCTTCTCTGGTGAAATGTCTATTCAGGTGTTGATACTTTGCCCATTTTGGGGGGTTTTATAATTTTTATTTAAAGTTGAAAAAAAAATTAAAAATTGTGGTAAAATATGCATTACGTGAAATTTACCATCCTCACCATTTTTATATGTATAGGTCAGTAGTATTAAGTCTATTCACATTGTTGTGCAACCAGTCTTCAGAATGTTTTCATCTTCTCAAACTGAAACTCTGTATCCATTGAACAACTCCCCATTCCCTGCCCCCCAGCCCTTGGCAACCACCATTCTACCTTTTGTCTTTGTGAATTTTACTACTCTACATACCTCATATAAGTGGAACCACACAGAATTTGTTTCCGTGGCTGGCTTATGTCACTTAGCATAATATCCTCAAGGTTCATCCATGTTGTAGCATGCATCAGAATTTCCTTCCTTTTTAAGGCTGAATACTATTACACTGTATGTATATACCACATGTTGTGTATCCTTTCATCTGCTCATGGACATTTGGGCTGCTTGCATCATTTGGCTACTGTGAATAGTGCTGCTATGAACATGGGTGTGCAAATATTTCTTTGAGACTCTGCTTTTAATTCTTTTGGGCATATACCCAGAAGTAGTATTGCTGGATCATATGGTGATGTTATTTTTCACTTTTTGAGAAACGACCATGCTGTTTTCCATAATGATTGCACCATTTTACATTCACACCAGCAGTGCACAAAGTTTCCAGTTTCTCTACCTCCTTACCAACATTTGTTATTTTCTGCTTTTTGATAATAGCCAAGTTATATCTTATTATAGTTTTAATCTGCATTTACCTAATGATTAGTAATCTTGAGCATCTTTTCATATGTTTATTGATCATTTGTATATCTTCTTTGGAGAAATGTCTATTTAAATCTTTTGCTTTTCTTTAATTGGGTTGCTTGTGTTTTTGTTGTTGAGTTGTAAGAGTTCTTTATTTATTCTAAATACTATACTCTTATCAGATATATGGTTAGAAAAAATTTTCCCTTTTTATAGATTGTCTTTTCATTCTCTCAATAGTGTCCTTTGGGGCACAAAAGTTTTAAATTTTGATGCAATCCAGTTTATCTATTTTTTCTCTTGTTGCTTGTGCTTTTGGTGTCATATCTAAGAAACCATTGCTAAATACAAGGTCATGAAGATTTAGCCCTATGTTTTCTTCTAAGAGTTTTATAGTGTTGGCTCTTATGTTAGATCTTTGATCCATTTTGAGTTACTTTTTGTATATGGTGTGAGATAAGGGTCCAACTTCATTCTTTTGCTGTGGATATTCAAATTTCCTAGCACATTTGTCCCAGCACCATTTGTTGAAGAGACTATTCTTTCCCCATTGGATGGTCTTGGTACACTTGTCAAAAATCAGTTGATCATAGCATTACAATTTATAAATGTATCGAAGTAACACAGTGTAGGGACTTCCCTGGTGGTCCAGTGATTAAGACTCCATGCTCCCAATGCTGGGGGGCATGGGTTTGATCCTTGGTCGGGGAACTAAGATCCGACGTGCTGTATGGTGTGGCCCCGCCGCAAAAAACACCAACAACAGAAAAACGAAGTAGCACAGTGAACACCTTAAACTTACACAATGTTACATGTCAGATTTACTCAATTAAAAAATTCAATTGACCATAGATGTATGGGTTTATTTCTGGAGTCTTAATTCTATGCCACTGATGTATATATCTATTCTCATGCCAGTGTCCCACTGTTTTGATTAGTCTAGCTCTGTAGTAAGTTTTGAAATCAGAAAGTGTTCTTTTCCAAGATTGTTTTGGCTATTGGGATCCCTTACAATTCCATATGGATTTGAGGATAAGCTTTTACATTTCTGCAAAAAAGGCCATTGGGATTTTGATAGAAATTGTATTGAATCTGTAGATCAATTTGTGAAGTATTACCATCTTAACTATATTAAGTCTTCCAGTCCATGAACACAGGATGTTTTTATATTTATTTATGTCATTAATTTCTTTCAGCAACCTTTTTTAGTTCTCAATGTACAAGTCTTTCACCTCCTTGGTTAAATTTGTTTCTGAGTACTTTATTCCTTTTGATGCTACTGTAAATGGAATTGTTTTCTTAATTTCATTTTATGATTGTTCATTACTAACATATAGAAATGTAATTGATTTTATATGTTGATCTTATATCTTGCAACTTTACTAAATTTGTGTATTAGCTCTAATAGTTTTTTGGTGGGCTCTTTAGGATTTTCTGTATATGAGATCATTTCATCTGTGAATAGAGATAATTTCACTTCTTTCTTTCTAATTTGGGGGACTTTTATTTTTCTTGTCTAATTGCTCTGGCTAGAACTTCTAGTACAATGTTGAATAGAAATGGGGGAAATGGATATTCTTTCCTTTTCCTGATCTTAGGGGGAAAGCTTTCAGTCTTTCACCAGAGTGTGTGATGTTAGGTGTGGGTTTTTCATAAATGCCTTTTATCACGTTGAGGAAGTTCTCTTCTATTCCTAGTTTGTTGAGTGTTTTTTCCATGAAAGAAGTGTTGAATCTTGCCAAATGCTTTTTCTGCACCAATTGAAATGATCATGTGTTTTACCCCCCTTCTTTCTATTAATGTGCTGTATTATGTTAATAGATTTAAAAAAAAAACTTATTTATTTTTGGCTGCATTGGGTCTTTGTTGCTACGCGTGGGCTTTCTTTCGTTGAGGTGAGTGGGCTTATTGCGGTGGCTTCACTTGTTGGGGAGCACGGACTCTAGGCGGACGGGCTTCAGTACTTGTGGCTCACGGGCTCTAGAGCGCAGGCCCAGTAATTGTGGCGCACGGGCTTAGTTACTCCATGGCATGTGGGATCCTCCCAGACCAGGGCCTGAACCCATGTCCCCTGCATTGGCAGGAGGACTCCCAACCACTGCGCCACCAGGGAAACCCCTGTTAATAGATTTTTATATGTTGAACTACCCTTGCATTCCTGGGATGCATTCCACTTGGTCATGATATATAATCCTTTTTTAAAAAATAAATTTATTTATTTATTTACTTTTGGCTGCGTTGGGTCTTCATTGCTGTGTGCAGGCTTTCTCTAGTTGTGGCGAGTGGGGGCTGCTCTTCGTTGCGGTGTGCAGGCTTCTCATTGTGGTGGCTTCTCTTGTTGTGGAACATGCGCTCTAGGCGCACAGGCTTCAATAGTTGTGGCACGTGGGCTCAGTATTTGTGCCTTGCAGGCTCTAGAGTGCAGGCTCAGTAGTTGTGGTGCACAGGCTTAGTTGCTCCGCGGTATGTGGGATCTTCCTGGACCAGGGCTTGAACCCGTGTCCCCTGCATTGGCAGGTGGATTCTTAACCACTGGGCCACTAGGGAAGTCCATAATCCTTTTAATATGCTGCTGTTTGCTAGTATTTTGTTGAGGGTTTTTACATTTATATTTATAGGGGATACTGTTCTATAGTTTTATTTTCTTGTGATTTTTTTGTCTGGTTTTGGTATCAAGGTAATGCTGGCCTTATAGAATGAGTTAGGAAGTGTTCCCTCTTTTTCAAGTTTTGGATAGAGCTTAAGAAGTATTGGTGTTAATTTTTCTTTAAATGTTTGATAAACTTCACTGGTGAAGCCATCTGGTCTTAGACTTTTGTGTAGTTTTTGATTACTGATTGAATCTCTACTTCTTTTTAGGTCTATTCAGATTTCCTATTTTTGCTTGAGCCAGTTTTGGTAGTTTGTGTGTTTCTAGGAATTTGTTTATTTTATCTAGGTTTTCTAATTTGTTGGCATTAATTAATTGATTGTTATTAACAAATTAATTGCTTAGTATTTTTGTTCTTGTTACTGAGAAAGCAGTGTTAAAATCTCCAACCAAGATTGTGAATGTCTTTCTCTTTTTAGTTCTGTCAATTTTTGTCTTTTATTTTTGTTTTTTTCTGTACGCAGGCCTCTCACTGTTGTGGCCTCTCCCGTTGCGGAGCACAGGCTCCGGACACGCAGGCTCAGCGGCCATGGCTCACGGGCCCAGCCGCTCCGCGGCATGTGGGATCTTCCCAGACCGGGGCACGAACCCGTGTCCCCTGCATCGGCAGGCGGACTCTCAACCACTGCGCCACCAGGGAAGCCCCTGTCTTTTATTTTTTGAGACTGTGTTATTAGGTGCATAGAAATTTAGGATGCTTATATCTTCTGGTAGATTGACCCTTTTATCATTATGAGATGTCTGTGTTTCTAGTAATGCTTCTTGCCTTTAAGTCTATTTTGTCAGTTATTAGTGTAGTTATACTGGAGTTCTTTTGCTAGTGTTTGCATGTATATCTTTTTTCTGTCCTTTTTCCAAGATTTCTGTCCCTTTATATTTAAGAGGTGTCTATTCATCTTTGCCTTTTAATTGTACCATTTAATGAATTACTAATATATTTGAGTTCAAACATACCAGGTTACTCTTTATTTTCTCTTTGACTCATCTGGTCTATATTGCTTTTTTTTTTTTCTCCTTTCTTGCCTACTTTTGGATTATTTAAGTATTTTTTAGAATTCCGTTTCTCCCTGTTAGCTTGTTAGTTGTGAATTCTTTTAGAATTCTTTTTGTGGTTTGCAATATGCATCCCTGACTTATTAAAGTACTTTTTACCACGTCCTGGGAAATGAAATAACCTTAAAATGCCTCAACTTAATTTATTTGTCTTCTCAACTTACATACTACTGTTATCATCCTTTTAAATATTATATCTCTTTCTATATTTTATTCCCCAGAAAACTTTATTATTGTTATTTTGCACAGTCAATATTCATTTAGACTCAGCCACCCTTTTTGTTGCTCTTCATTCCTTTCTGCTTCTCCATGCTTCCATCTGAGATAACTTTCCTTCTGTCTGAAGAATTTCCTTCCTTTCTTAATTTCAGATGTTTTGCTGAAGTATGACCAGAGTGTTTCCCAGGGCCCCTTGTCCTTGGTGGGCCCTGAATTCCAATTTTTGTTCTCTAGTCCTATTGACCACTCAGTTGCTCACCCTTTTGGCCACTGCTTGAGAATTGACAAATGCTTCAAAGAGGAAAGCTGCTCCTAGTCAGCCTCACCACCTCCATGTTTCCCTTATTTGCAGGATCTTTAGCCTTGAAGTCCTCATTGCTCTTATATTTCTCCAGTGTCTTCACATAGATGTTTTATTAATATTTTGACCAGCAATTGTTTCTGATGGGAAGGTTCATCTGCAATAAGATAGTCTGTCATTACTAGGATTGGAAATCTTGCCTGGTTATTTTTTGATTTTGCACCCCTGACTGATGGCTGGGGAATGTTCAGTGTGTGTGGAACTCAGGCAATATTATCAACATTACCCTCATACTCCTCAATTACGAATGTACACATAAGTGACTATATACACGTATACATAATACATATATGTACATGTAAAATATACACATAGACTTATGAAACATACTATATTAAGGCACACATAGGTCATTTCTCCTTAACCCTTTGGGAAAGGTATAGAAAATTCTTGCTTGCCACCTACTTATAAAGCTTTCTATCATTGTTTTCTGAATTATTTTCTGTGGTGTGCGAATGTCCCACATGATGTTAATAGAATCTTTGCTAAAATGGTGCCAAGGTCAATAAATTTGAGACACTGTACGTGGAATCCTCTCCTTGGAGGCTCTTAACACACAGAAGCACATTAAAAACTCTGAAACATATAAACTTATTTGATTATGAAATCCTTTCCTGGGGGGAATTCCTATTCCCATCTGTAGGTGAATCTTGGGAAACACTGCCTTATAGCAAACCTAAATCCACAAAATCCTACACCAGTAAATATCTAGTGTTCAAGGGTCTTTGTCTTCTCAAAGGTGAGGTGCCACCAGCGTTTCCTCAAATGTGGACACTGCAGGTCTGAAAGTATGCACATCAGGTGTTGGGTTTGGAGGGCTGGAGCCCCTCTTCTAATCATTGGTTAAAAAGCGAAGGCAGAACTTTGGGGCGCACTCATTCCCAGCTCTTTGTCTGTGCCTCCTGGAGTGAGATCATCTGCTTGGGCTCCCTTGGTCCCAGTGCAGCTCAGCGTGGGTACCCATGTGTGTTGGTGGAAATTGATTTTTGATTCTCTTAAGACCAAACTCTCCCTCACTTCACCTACCTCTTGGAGGTCTTGCCGCCCCTCTGTACAGGTGAGAGGGTGAGACAGTTGTGACGGAATACACAGAGCTTCTGCTCAGGAGTCAAGAGGCCTGGGTTCAAGTCCTGGTGCTGTGTGACCTTGGGAGAGTTAACCATGGAGTAGCGGGTGAGAGCACGGGCTTTGGTGTCAGACACACTCAGCCCTTCTACTTCCTTGCTGTGTGATCATGGGCACGTCACTTCACCTTCCTGCACCTCAGTTTCCTTACCTGTCAAGTGGGGATAATAATAACACCCACCTCACCTTCTCTTCGTTGTGAGAAGGAAATAAGATAATGCATGTTGAGTACAATACCTGGAACATGCTAGGCACCCAGCAAATGTCAGCTATTACAATACATCATCTAACCTGACTCCTTCATCCGGGTTTGAGGAGAACCCCGACCTCTCATGACGCTTGAGGATCAAATAGAATCTTGAATGTGAAAAAGAGTTTTGTAAACTCTTGGGAGACAAAGGGAAATCCAGGCAGTCTTTTTTCATTACTGCCCTTGATGCTGCCTCATCCCTTCTGGCCGGGCAGGGCAGGGTGTGGGGACCACACCAACCACCATCCCTACTCTCAGGCAGAACCATTTCTCCATTATAGAACATTGGCAAGAAGATGTCCTGCCAGCAATTCATTGCCAACTTGGACCAGCTGAATGACGGACAAGACTTTGCCAAAGACCTGCTGAAGGTATAAATTGCTAAGGGTCCCCATGGCCTCAGCTGTGTCCAGGGTGGGTGGAGAGGAGAGAGGTTTCTGCCCACTAAATCCTGATGGTCCAGATTCCTAATTCTGGGGTCAGGGTCGTGATGACTTTGGGACAGAGGTAGAGACCATCCAGCTCAACATGTGACTGTTATGTGTTCCCTGAGTTAGGCAGAGGGGTAGGCTCTGTGAGATTTGTTTTTAGTGCTCCACTATCATTATTGCTGTCATGGTAATCCTCAAACTTGCCACCCATTGTCACAGCTGCCGCCACCATCACCACCACCTTTATCACCACTACCACCTTCACCACCACCATCATTATCATTACCACAGGGAAAAGCCCACTCATTCTTTCAACATCACCAGGAATCTAATTTTCTTTCGAGGCTGAAGCCCAAGGTGGAACTCTGGCCTTTCAAGCCCTGTCAGTTCTCCACCTTGAGGAAGAGGAGCAGGTTTCTGGGGGGTAGATGATGAGTTCAGACAGTGAGTTAGGGGGACCTGATCATATCAGGTGGGCAGTTGAATAGTGAGTCCGGAGGTCAAAAAATACACATTGCCTCCATTGCTGTTCTTACCATAATTATGTTCTTCACTGTCAGGAAGCACTTAAGAGTGTTTTTGTAAGTAAGATCAAATAATCCCAGTCCCTTCACCCACCTACTCCCTGTCTACTCATCCACCCATCTACCCATCCTCCCATCCACCCACCCACCCTGCAACTCAATCATTCACCTGCCCATACACCCACCCATTCACCCATCACCCACACATACACTCCTACACAGTCCCCTATATACACTCCACATCCACTCACCCATTTCCCTGCCCATTCACCTACCTACCAACCCATCCACCCACTCATTCTCAAGTCTATCCAATCATCTAAAAACGAATCCACCCACCCACCCCCCATTTATTCACCCATCCAATAAATAAGTGTGAATCAAACAGCTACTTTGTCCCACTGGCTGAAAAGATGCTCCCTCACCACATCCACATTGCTAGATGGAGATTTCTTTGACTGTTCATTGAACTCTCTCTCTTTTTTCCCCCTCTTCCAGACCCTTTACAACTCCATCAAGAATGAAAAGCTGGAATGGGCCATGTGAGTAGTGCCCATGGGCACAGGTATGGGGAGACTGAATTACGGGGAGGGGGGAGGGGGAGTGGCTGGGGGTACTGGGAAGTCACGCCGGTTACTCTCCATGGTGCTGACTTCTCCCACCCCGGGCCCTGGTGCCCCCTGGCCAGCTGGCCAGCTCCTGGTGTTGAGTTCCCCTTTGGGTTTGTTTTCTGTCTTGATAAAAAGTGTGCAGTGTTTACAGCTATGGAGTAGATGGAACTGTGAGTTTAGTTTCATGATGTTCACAACAGGTTTTCTGTTCAGGGGATATTGCCACTACTCCCAATGATGATAGCTCTTTTCCCTCGGGGAGGTAGGCAGGCATGAGCTATGAGTCCCTTTACAACTCCAGTAATCTGACCATGTAGAGGTGGTGATGCTGTTGCCAATGGGGAGAGGTGAATGCTCCCTAACTTCTTCCCCTGTGAGGGCAGCGAGACCTGGAGGTGCCCAGCCATCTGGAAAGAGGTGTGGTGACCTTGCTGATTGGGGAGACTAACAGCCTCCTGAGGAAAGTTGCCACTCCACTGGGGAGTTGCTGTACTCCCCAGGGCAGCCTGGGTCTTTGGGTCCATGAAGAGGTCCCAGGCAGGGATTGTTAGGAACCCCAACCCAGCTGGGGAGAGCTGGCATTCTCATACCAGGGCTCCTAGGCTGGGGAACCGAGACTTTAGAGGCCTCATCTACTGACCTTCCCTCCCTCACCATGTCCCTGGGGCTTGGGCAAGCTGGCCATGGGTTACTGCTCCCTGGGGCTGGGCTTTCAGAGAGGAGAAGGAAGACAAGGAAGGAAGCCTGAAGGTAGTAAGGTCTCCAGCTTTGTGATCAAGGGTGAAGATTGGAGCTTGGAGGCCAAAAATCAAAGCTCAGAGGAGAGATGTCAGAATTGAAGACTCAGGGGAGGGGACAAAGGTCTGGACCTGTGGTCTGGAACTGAAATCTCGTTATCTCTGCTCTTTACCTCTAACTGGCTTCCAAAGGAGCGTTTTGTGGGGAGAGGGCATGTTGACGTGGGGATGAGGCCTCCGTGGAGGTGGTACTCAGGCCTAGTACTTTCCTAGTGATGAAGATGAGCTGAGGAAATCACTGTCTGAGCTGGTGGATGACAAGTTTGGGACAGGCACAAAGAAGGTGACACGGATCCTGGATGGTAGCAACCCCTTCCTGGATGTCCCACAGGCTCTCAGCGCCACCACCTACAAGCATGGTGTGCTGACCCGGAAGACTCACGCCGACATGGATGGCAAGAGGAGTGGGTGTCAGGCGGGGAAGGGACATGGGGAGGGATGCTAGCCCAGAGGGGGTCCACAGCCCCTTGGCCACTCCTCTGGTAATGCCCATGCAGGCAGATATGTAGGGGACACAAGGGAAGAGATATCGGGGTGGTTGGTTGTGGCCACACTACCCGTGCCCCCCTCCCCAGCGCCCCGTGGGAGGCGTGGCTGGAAGAAATTCTACGCGGTGCTCAAAGGGACCATTCTGTACCTGCAGAAGGTGAGAGACTACCCCAGAGTCCTTACCCAGAAAGGGCCAGCTCAGCCCCTGCCTTATGGTGTCCAGAGGGTCCCGGGCAGGACCTAGGGCTTAGGCAGATTCTGGGTCCTCCCCCATCAAAGGCCTTACTTGGGCTCACGAAGGGCTTTGGTGGTTTCAGGGAGGGGTCTTTTGAATGTTCAGGGGTTCAGAGGATACCCAGTGTAAGGCCTGTTCAGGCTTCTGAGACCAACTGGGGAGGAGTGCCTGGTGAGTCTTGTTGGGGTGGGCATGGCATCAGAGTGGCAGCAGCTTGAATAATGGTGGGATGTACAGGGACAGAGAGGAGAGCAAAAGGGAGGGACAGTGAGGGTGGAGGAAGTACGGGTCAGTAAGCCAGAGCCTGGTGGTGACAGAGGCTTGCCCAACCCCTACCTGGCCTGTCCAGGATGAGTACAAGCCTGACAAATCCCTGTCTGAGGGCGACTTGAAGAACGCCATTCGTGTGCACCACGCTCTGGCCACCAGGGCCTCCGACTACAGCAAGAAGTCCAATGTGCTGAAGCTGAAGACAGCCGACTGGAGGGTCTTCCTCTTCCAGGCACCGTAAGTAGGAGTGGGAGCATCCTCGCTCCCACCCGGGGCTCAGGACCGCCCCATCCCCTCGCCTCGTCCACCTCAGGGGAGGCGCCCTTAGCTTCCCCTGCACAGCAGCCATGAGGGTGAGTGTATCCGTAAACAGCTTGGGTCCCTCCCCATGAGCACTGGTTCTCAAGTGTGGTCCCCTCAGCATCGCCTGAAAAACCTGTTAGAAATGCAGTTTCTCTGGTCCCACCTTAGACCTCCTGAATCAAAAACGCTGGGGATGGGCCAGCAATTGAGTTTTAACAAGCCCTCTAGGTGATTCTGATGTGCACTGAAGTCCCTAAATACAGGGCAGATGGGATCTTTATCATCCTCCACTTAAAGTCGGGGGGATGGGTGCAGAAGACTCACCCTACAGTTTCTCCGTAAGACCTTCTTTCCACTCCCCTGCACTCCATCCTCCTGTGACTTGAGATTGGGGTTTCATGTGTCAGATGAGCTTAGAGGGGGGTGGCTGGTAAGTGAGCTCTCAGGACAGGAGTGGACGTGCCGGGCCAGGTAGTGGGGCAGGGACGAGATGGCCGAGTGGGGGTGACCAGTTGCCCAGCTGCCTCTAACAGTCCCCTGCTGGTCTCTCACACTCATTAGCTCCAGGCTGTTAGCTCTGAACCTGGCTGGGCAGCTTTATTTTCACTTGAAAATCCAGGTCTTGCCTGGGAGCTGGGACAGAAGGGGAGCTCCCTACACAGATGTGACCAGGCCCATCCAGCCCCCATCCTGCCATCCTCCCTCACTCCTTTGCCCACTTACACGGAGGTCTTCATGCCCTCTCTGTGCCAGGCTGGTGCTGGGTACTGGGTGCTGGGTACTGGGCGCTGGGTGTGGGATAGGGAGTCCTATTGTGAGAAGCCAGTGCGCTCTCCCCTCCCGTCCTGTCCCCAGGAGCAAGGAAGAAATGCTGTCCTGGATCCTTAGGATCAACCTGGTGGCTGCCATCTTCTCGGCGCCCGCCTTCCCAGCTGCTGTCAGCTCCATGAAGAAGTTCTGCCGGCCCCTGCTGCCCTCGTGCACCACTCGCCTCTGCCAGGTACGAGCTCCTGGGGTCACACCACCACCTCCCGAGGCTGCCTCTGCGGTGCCAGGCCCCCATTCAGCAGCCCTCCCCTCAGCGCCTATCCGGCGCCTGGTCCTGGGCTAAGAGACAAGCCGAAGGGGTAGATGTTCTCCTCCATCTACACCGCACCCCACCCCTGTTTACAGATGGGGAGACTGAGGCCACACGCCACCCAGTGGCCTGGGTGTGCCAGTGGCAGTGTGTCCTGTGGATGTGGTTGTGGTCTGTGGGCATAATGTGTGTCTGGGACGAATGGGAGAGAATGTGTGTGTCACAGGGAGCGAGCGACAGGTGAGACTTGGCTGCCCCTTCATCCAGGGCTCTTTTGCTGCCCTCACCTACCCTTAAATATTTTATTTGTAATCCTTAAAAAACTCCTACTCATTAATACTCCATTTTTCGGAGTCTTTTTTTGAGAGGGGAGGATAAATGGTGGGCCGCTACTTGTGAGGTGGAGGGCAGGGGCAGCGCCATACTTCCCTTCCTGTCAGGGCCCTTGTCTGGGGTCTTCTCCACAGAGCCCCTGGGGCTGTGCAAGCGGTGCACACTCCCCCCACGTGCACACATGCCATTCAAGCACACGCATGTTTATGTGTATACACACGTGTTGTGCACCCACACCTACACCATACTTGTGTCTGCGTGCGTGCGCACACACACACACACACACACACACACCCCCACACACAAATGCGTGCAACCCAGTGCCTGCATGGCACAAAGGGGTCTGGCTGTGCGTTGATGGCTGGGGTGTACTGTGCACTTGTCTGTGAGTGACGGTGTCTTTGGGTGTGATCCTGGGTCTGTGGCCATCTGACGTGTCCGGGCATGAATGTGAGAGACTGTGTGCATCGTATGAAGCCAGGGGGTGCCGAGGCTGGGCTGCCCCTTGGTCCAGTGGGTTTGTGTGCATGTGAGGGTTCATAGGAGCCAGGGGCTGTGTCTGGGTGACTGTGTGTTTGTGTAAGGGAGTGTCTGCGTCCACACACAGTGTGAGGGTCTCTCATCTCCTGAGCCTGCTGGGGAGGCTCTAGGAGAGCTGATGCCAATGGCAGGAGGGGAGGAAGGAAGGCAGCGGCGGAACGCTCCCTTGGGCCTAGACCCGGCTCTGCCCCTGTGTATTTGACGACCCTGGCCAGGCCTCAGTTTCCCTTTGGTGAAGCAGCTCCTGGTGGGACAGCCCTGTGACCTCCTGAGAGTGGGACCTCACAGTCCATGACTTGTCTTTGCAGGAGGAGCAGCTGCGTTCTCATGAGAATAAATTGAGGCAGGTGACTGCAGAGCTGGCTGAGCACAGGTGTCACCCGGTCGAGCGGGGCATCAAGTCCAAGGAGGCTGAGGAGAACCGGCTGAAGGAGCATTATCTCACGTTTGAGGTGGGCCCTTCAAAGGAGGGGTTTTGAAGGACAGGGCTAGAGCAGGAGGAAGGGGCCGGCTCCTGCCTTCCACATCGTTCCCCAACCAGGGGCTCCTGCTTTGGGGGCTCCCCTGAGGTAGTCGTGGACTGTGGTCTCCTGTGGGCCAACCTCTGCACAGTCCAGCTGCACAAACAATTGTGCCCTCACTTACGTCTCTCAAAGGGCACCAGACGGGTTCTACCAGAGACCCCTGTCACCCCTCTACATCTTTCTCCAAGCCCCATCCTCACCTCCCCTTTCCCCATAGGCCCAGCTTCTCGGGAAGTTTTTACAGCCAAACCACAGAACTCATAAGCCCTCTCCACGTGACTTTCCCCCCTTGTGTCTCATGTGCCTCTTTCACATAGGTTTATCAAGCAGAGCACCTTGGTCTTTCCTTCTGAGCTCTCCCTGCTTTCCATCTTGTCTCTAACCCCTCCCCTGGTTCTGCCCCACCGTGGGGTGAAGGATGGCGGGGTGGACTTGGGGGAGGAAGGCAGGAACCACTTGTCCATTTTGGACCGACCTGCACCAGGGGGGTGGACAGACACAAGAGAGGCTGAGACCAAGTCAGGAAGCCCCTGGAGCAGGAAGGGTGGGAAGTCGCCCCTCTCAGTCTCTAGATTTCCACTCTGATTTTCTACTGCAGCACAGAGGAGAGAGCAGAGCTCCCAGGATAGATCCTGACCTTTTGAAAAACAAAACACTTTATAGCTTTCGGAAGTCTTCTCAATTTCACTCTCTCTGTGATGTAAAAAAAGCCACACTGATTGGCAGGTGTGATTCTCTTCACTTCCCTTGTATTGATTGATTTGATCCTCATATGAACTCTGTGACGTGGGTTTTGTTATTATCCCCATTTTACAGATGGGGACATTGAGGCTTGGAGAGGTTGGATCACGTGCTTGAGGTGACACAGGAAGTGCAGGAGCCAGGATCCTAACCCAGGGAATTGACTGTGGCTCCAGAGCCCTGGTCTTTCTCACCCCCTGCCTGGCTTAACTGGGGGTGGTGGGGAGTGGTGGGGAGAATGAAGGGTAGGGGAGGTGAAGCCCCAAATGAAGGGTCTTTCAGCTCCTGTGGCAGAGCTGGGTGAGAACAGGGTCTCGTGACCCTTAGTCCCTGCCTCCCCTGGGACTGCAGTGAGGACCTGAAGCTCAGAGTCAAGGCCTCAGACAAATCTCCCTCCTAAATGTTTACCAATTTACAGCCCCTTTAATAGCTCATGAATGTGCCTGTCTCTCCAGGCCCTCACCAACGCTGGACATAATCTTCATTGATCTGATAGGTTTAACAAGTGGTGTCTTATTGCTGTTTTAATTTGGATTAATTTTTTTTAAAAAAATTGTGGTTAAAAAGCATAGCATAAAATCGATCATCTTAACGTCATCTTATCATCATTTTAAAGTATATAGTTCAGTAATGTTAAGGCTGTTCATGTTCTTGGGCAACCAATCTCCAGAACCTTCTCACCTTCCCAAACTGAAACTCTATAACTATTAAACAAAGACTCCTCAGCACCCTCCTCCCAGCCTCAGCCCCTGACAACAACAGTTCTACTTTCTGTCTCTATGAATGTGACTACTCTCTAGGTACTTCATATAAATGGAATCATACAGAATTTATGTTTTTGTGACTGACCTGTGTCACTCAGCACAATGTCCTCAAGGTTCATCCGTGTTGTAGCATATGTTAGTCCCTCCTTTTTAAGGCTGAATACTATTCTGTTGTATTTGTATACCACGTTTTGGCTGTCCTTTCATCGACTGATGGACATTTGGGTTGCTTCCATCTTTTGGCTACTGTGAATAATGCTGCCATGAACATGGGTGTGCAAATGTTTCTTTGAGATCCTGCTTTCAGTCCTGCTTTTATATCCAGAAGTGGAATTGCTGAATTGCATGGTAATATTATTTTTCACTTTTTGTGGAATAGCCGCACTGTTTTCCATGGTAGCTGTACCATTTTACATTCCACCAGTAGTGTACTTGGGTTCCAATTCTTCCACATCCTTACCAACACACTTCAACACACTTGTTACTTTCTGTTTTTTGGTTTTTTTTAATAAATTTATTTATTAGTTTGTTTTTATTTTTGGCTGTATTGGGTCTTTGTTGCTGCTCATGGGCTTTCTCTAGTTGAGGCAAGCGGGGGCTACTCTTTGCTGCGGTATGTGGGCCTCTCGCTGTCTTGGCCTCTCTTGTTGCAGAGCACAGGCTCTAGAGCGCAGGCTCTAGAGCGCAGGCTCAGTTGCTCCATGGCATGTGGGATCCTCCCGGGCCAGGGCTCGAACCCGTGTCCCCTGCATTGGCAGGCGGACTCTCAACCACTGCGCCACCAGGGAAGCCCTGTTTTTGTTTTGATAGTAGTTATCTTAATGTGTTTGAGGTGATAACTCATTGTGGTTTGGATCTGCATTTTCCTGACGAATAGTGATGTTGAGCATCCTTTTGTGTGCTTATTGGTCATTAGTATATCTTTTGTGGAGAAATGTCTATTGGAGTCCTTTGCCCATCCTGAAATTGGGCTGTTTTTGTTGTAGGAGGTTTTTTTTCCCCTTTAATATTCTGGATACTAGACCCTTACCAGATTTATGATTTGCAAATATTTTTTTCCCATTCTGTAGATTGCCTTTTCACTCTATTGACTGTGTCCTTTGATACAGAGAAGTTTTAAATTTTGATAAAATCCCATTTGTCTATTTTCACTCTTGTCTGTGCTTTTGGTATCATATCCAATAAGTCATTGCCAATTAATTTGGATTTTTAAAAATTATGAGTGAAATTTCTGTGCATGTCCCTTGCCTAATATTTTTATTGGGTTGTTTATCTCCTTTTTATTGATGTATGAGAGCTCTCTAAATATTAAGGAAATTAGTCTTTTGTTATATAAGATACATTTTTTCTCATTTTGTTGTTTGTCTTTTGACTTTGTTTTTGGCCTTTCTCTGCCCTTTCCCCAGAAAAGCCGTTATGAGACCTACATCCACCTCCTGGCTGTGAAAATCAAAGTGGGCTCAGATGATCTGGAGCGGATTGAGGCCCGGCTGGCCACCCTGGAGGGGGATGACCCTTCTCTCCGCAAGACACACTCGAGCCCTGCCCTCAGCCAGGGCCATGGAACTGTGACTGGCAGCAAAGCCACGAGGGATAACACTGGGCCTGATACTTAGCTGGCATGGATGGGCAGGTCCCAGAGGCAGGCAATGCCCCCAGAGGGGTCAGTGAGCACAATTCCAGCCAGGGGCCACTCGGATCAGCTCCAGGCAGTTGTTGGGCAGCCAGGGGAGTGTGGAGAGCCCTGTGGGCCAAGGAGATGGAGATGCTATTCATGGTGTCGATCTTGCATCCTGGGGCTGCTCTGGGCCTCCGACCCTCTCCCCAGCTCTCACATCCCTCTTCACCCCAGAGCCTCATTTTCTAGGCCAGTTGTGTGCATGCTCTAGACATCATCTCAAGAAGTGGGAAGGGTGGTTGACTTCCCAGGCTCTCCTCTTCTCACAAGTTCCTCCCTTCATCTCCCTTGTTTCCGAGGGCAGGTCTTGACCCCAGGTCTCAGCTTGGACTCCCACCCTTTCTCCTCCTCCTTCCTCTGAGTTGACCAGCAGCAGGTCTGCAGACCACCAGCACTATCCTCTCCTCCTCCACTCAGCAGCCTTGGGAACCACACCCCATTCTCCTGCCTCACCTGGCAATAACCCAGGACCCAGGCCTGTCCCTCAGTGCCAAGCTCTCTCCACTCAAGTGTGTGTCCACCTCATCTTCCATCCATCGAGGCCACTACTGCTTTCTTTTATATGGACATAAATGTATATATATAAGAATTATATATATATATATATATAAGGAACCCCTTTAGAGATGGTTTTGGAACTGGTATCAGTTAGAGGATGAAATAAGAGGTAGGAAAAGCCTATTTCAGAATGCACTTGTTAGCAAGGAGGGCTGCTCTCTGGCCCCTGGAGGCCCTGACACTCTGGGAGGGAAGGTAGAGATAGTATGACCTCCTCTCACCCTATTTCCCCCTCTTCCGGCTGACCTGTGACTTAAACTGCTCTTACAGTTAATGCTTTGGAATAAATAGTGTGTGTGTGTGCTGCCCCGTCTGTCCCACAGGCATCCTGGGGTGTGAGTGGGATGGGACCGTGGCCCTGTTTATATTTTGGTCTTTATGTTGGTGCTGCCGGGTCTCTGAGCTCCAGAGGTGGCCTCTTGTACAAATCTACTGCTACAGGAATAAAAGACACTCTGCCTTGCAAATAGCCATTTGTCAACAAGCCCAAAGATGTTTGGTGGGGGAAGGTTATGGAAGCCATTAATTCTTGGTCTTGGGAAAAGGTGGAATGACAAGTTGTTGATTGTTTTTTAGGTTGCTATTTCTCGTACTCTTCTAGTGACTCAGAAACGCTAGTGAAGGACATGTCTGGGAAGAATAATTTTCCATGTGATGATCACAGACTGGCATCCTTTAAACCCTGCAGTCCTCAGACTGACAGTGGTGGGGGTGATGGCACCTGCAATACAGCTGTGATGAGCAAATCCTTTCTATTTTTAAAATAGATTACTGTAGTTTGGCCAGCAATTTGACCTCAGTGGTAACATATTTAGTTAATAAGCCAACCTTGCAACTAAGCAGCCAACGTTTACAAGCCCACTCACATTTGATACAAGGGGCCTGTGAGCCTGTGGAGAGATGTAGTGATTTAAATCCAGGTTATTTAATTTGGATCAGCTGAGTGTATTTTATAACCAAACCATCTGGCACCTTCATTTTGCTGAGTGGAAGTAAATGTTCATTTAAGTGAAATTGAAAGAGCAATGTGGCAACATAAAAAAGCTCTCTCTACTTTTTTCTCTGTCCTTTTCTCAAAGGTCCTTTGAGTTTGGGGTCAGCTTCCCACCCTCTACCTCATGAGGGTGGGTGAGTGAAAGCAGAGGAGCAGGCTCCATCCGCTGCAGACACGTGTGCTTCCCTGAGCACTAGCTGTGCCTCCCATCAGTAAAAAAACTTTTAGTTCACTTTCTTAATTGTATAATTATTTATTGTAAATTATATACGTGTACTACTGTACTAAAATATTATGTACATTATAAAACATACACAAAAGTAGAAATTTTAAAAAGATGAGTTGAAAATAAATCTAAAGCAAAGTTTTTTTTTTTCTGCATTCTAATGGACCATCATATTCCCTCCACAACCTCTGCCCCTAATATGTCCATTTTCCAGGACTGTCCAAATCCAGAGACTTGGAGGACTGCAGGTGAGATGTGATAAGTGGTTTGCGCCACCTGGTGGTCCTGGGAAGTGTCCGTGGGCTCAGGGACTCCTGGGGGCCGACCCTTGAGGACAGCGTCTCTTGAGCCTCCATCCTCTCATTCAGTGAAGGTGAACAGTGCTGCACACTGTGCTGGGTGCTGGGGATACTGTGGTGAGAAAAGGATTGACCAGGTCCCTGTCCACACGGGGCTCACAGTCTAGTGGGGAGGGGGACAGAGAGTCACCATTTCCATTTGGGACTCTGGAAGGGCTGGGGAGACAAGCCAAAAATGACCTGGCAGAGAGAAGAAAAAAGAATTGGAGAAGTGGGGAAGACTGACTCAGGAAGCCACCCGAATGTCCTAAGTGCTCCTGGGGGACAGGGTAGTAGTAAGAAAGTCACTTAACAGGGCTATACCTCTTCCTGACAGGCCATACTAAAGATGCCCCAAAGGCAGAATTTGAGAGGTGAGTAGAAAAGGGGCCTCTCTGGCCACACCTGCTCCTAGGTTCCATTCACACCTGTGAACGAATAGGTGGCTGATATGATGGGGAGTCAAGGAAACTGATTCGGTTCTGGCCTTAGACTCTCAGCAGGTAACTTAGAATCCAGAGCAGATAATGAAGGTACCAAATGGGGTCATGTGAAAGTCAATGAGTTAATCAAGGGGCCATTCAGAATTACTTGGGGTTACATAGAGGTAGATGGGCTCCCTGGGGGCCATGGAGGTGGTTTCTGACTAAAAATTTTGAAGGTAAAAACTTAGGGCCCTCAGAAGGGTCAAATGAGGATACTAAACTGGGTCATGAAGAGGTCAGTGGGTTCACCAAGAGGTCATTCAGAATTACTTGGGGTCACATAGAGGTCAATAGGTTCACCAAGAGGTCATCCAGAATTACTTTGGGTTACATAGAGGTCGGTGTGCTCATTGGAGTCATGGAAGTGGTTTCTGAGTGAAAATTTAGAAGGTATTGGCAACTCAGGCCCTCAGAAGGGTCAAATGAGGACAATAAACTGGGTCATGAAAAGGTCGATGGGTTCACCAAAAGGTCATTCAGAATTACTCAGGGTCATACAGAGATCATAAATCACATAGAGGAATTACTGGCTCTCAGAAAATTTTAGAGGCAATTTAGAGGCAATAGCAAACTCAGAGCCGGCACAGGGATCTGGATGGGATCATCAGGGGCTAGAGAAGTCAGTGATTTGCAGGTTTGTGTAGCATTTAGTTCATTAATTTCCTTTTTTTCTTTGTAACAGGTACTTTTTCTCCCAGCGTCCCCACATGAATATGTGTCTAGTTCTTTACTTTTCTCCATCACTTCCCTTTCATCCAGTTTTTGCCACTGTCTGTGTGACTCAAGAATGCAAGGCACAGGATATGGTCATCATCATCATCAAATTAGCCCTTAATAGACATCTCTCATGTGCCAGAAGCAATCCCGGGCGCTCTATATAATCTCCACAGCAACCCTTTGAGGTAGGTATTAGCATCACCATTTCCCAGCTGAGCCAAGTGCAGCCTAGAGAAGTCACACAGCTAGTGAGGGGCAGAGCTGGAATTTGAACTAAGGCCCTGTTGATACCTAAGCCCTTTCAACCCTAAGCCTCTCTGTCCTGCCCATGTGTAGGTCTCTGAGCTGACTACACACATTCCGGGCTCATTTGTGCACACACCCACACGTCAACCACGGGAGCTCTTTGGATAGCTGACTCCTTTGTGTCTGGTTGGAACCTGATGGTTCCTGGTGCTGGGCATTGGCTTAGTAACATTAATCAATGAGGGGAAAGGCTCACCCTGGACACCGTCTGCCTTCTCCATGCCTGAAACCATGTACCCTTCATCAGGGACTGCAAGTTTAGACAGGCCCTGGCTTTGAGGGGATATAAAAAAAAACCAACACCCTGTGGGCTTACAAGCTGCAGCAGCTCTGGTCCTCCTGGCAGCTGAGGGTACCCATTATGCCACTTTTCATGTCCACACATTGCCTGTGACACGCCTGAGGCCCCAAGGGTCATCTTGCCTCAGCTGCTTCAGTGCCAACCTCACAACCCTTCCCTCCTCACCCACCTAGGCCCAGAAACTCTTGCCTCATTCTGGCCCCTGTAGCTCCAGGGCAGGAACTGGGCCAGGGCTCTGAGGCTGAGCTCGAAGCAGAGTAATCTGCGTCAGCCCCTTGGCCAGGTTCCCCAGCAGCGGGGGGTGGTGGGTGGGGAGCTGGGGGACAACTTGTGAACGTTCTTAGAACAGGGAGGAGGGCTGGAGCCTGTCCTGGGAGTCGAAGGCAGGGAGATTGAAGGGAGGGTCTCTTCTCCCAGGGACTGCTCTGGCCCTCTCCAACCTCCACACCAACATCCATCCATCTCTATCACAGGTCTTCATCCTCTGTCTCCCTCCTCACCTGGGGGCTAGGCACACGCAGTCAAACATTAGTTATTACTGATTTTATTTATAATATAAAAATGTTCAAGTGTCAACAGTCAGGTGTTTGGACATTTCAAGGGGCAGGTTTCCCATTTGCTTAGGATTTTTTTTTGTTTTTAAACAATTACCTTTTTGACAAATTAGCAGTGGACCCAGTTTTGGAGGGTGGCGAGGTCAGGGCTGGAGAGGGAGTGGAAGTCATGGGTGGGCTAGAGGCTGGGAGTTGGGCTGTGAGAAGGAAATGGTGTTACTTTATTGCTAAGAGGGGAATCAAATACACTGTCGAGTGGCTCTTCTCGGTCCCAGCGTGACCATGCATCCAATCTAAAGAATCTGAAATGCAAAGGACATGCAGGCATAAAATAGAAAAGACGACCTGTAAACGAAGGTGCTGCAGAGGACGGAGGGGCGTCCTGGAGGCCATAGGGGAGGAGGAGCCACGAACATTGGGGCCCTGGCAGAGCTGCCCCCTCCCAGGGCCGAGGCTGTTGGGAAGACCTCTTTCTCAGTGCGCCCCTCCCTTAGCAGCTGTGAGGAGTGGGGAGGCCCCCTCCCCATTCTGGTTGCTGTCGCTGGACCTTAGTCTCCCCCTGGACGTTACCTGACCCCAACTCTAGCTCCAAACCTAGGATCCCCGCCCTCTCCTCAAGGGGCCCAGGACTCCAGATCTTGCACTGGGGCAAAGCTACTCCGGACCTCATGTCGTTCGTTGGGGCCCCCAGCCTCACGCCCACCCAAACCCAATCCCGCAGCCTCCTCTCTCCTGCTTTCTCTCACCACCACCTCCCACGACCCCAGCCAGCTTGGGATCCTACATTCCCCCACCCCGCAACCCAGACTTCTCTCCAGGAGCTCCAGATTAGCGTACAGCAAAAGGCACCACAATATAGGTTTCTATTAAAGAGTCAAAAAATTGGCCCATCTCTCTTTTTTTTTGTTGTTTCTTTTTTTTTTTTCCGAAGCTGTAAATCAGGATGTCACATATAAATAGTTTCCCTATAAAAACGTCTTTGCCGTTAGCTAGTATTATAAGACAATTTTTGCTAAAATGAAAATAAAACATTTTGTTATACCTTTTTCCTTTTATAGAAAATAAAAATATTTTTATTTCTTTTTTTCCCTCCTTTCTCTCTCCAGTCGGCGGTCTCTGTTCTCCTTAAAGACAGTGGGGCGGGCGAGGCGGAGGGGGCAGCGGGGGCCCTAGAGGGGCCCCGAGTCCTGCTTGGCCCGCGGGGGCGGCCCGCGGCTGTGTCTGCTGCTGGCCCGCGTGCTGTGGCTGTCCAGGGAGTAGTAAGTCCTGCTGTCGGCCGCCGGGCAGAGCGGCGGCGAGTCCGAGCGCAGCGCGTCGTGCGCCGCACGCAGGCCGAGGAAAGGCGTGCTCTCGGCCGCCAGCGCCCCGTCCGCGTCGTCAGCTTCGTCGTCCGAGGCGGAAGCCGAGCCGCCTCCCGAGCCGCTGCTCAGCGACAGCGAGTCCCGCGCCGCGCGTGCGCGCTGCGCCGCCAGCCCGTTGAGGCGCGAGCGGCGCCAGCGCCGGGGTCCAGCAGACGTCCTACGGGACGCGCCGCGGGCGCGCGGCCGCGGCGGCGGCGGGGGCGCGCACTCCTGCGTGGTCTCGTACTCGTCGTCCTCGGGGATGCGGAAAGGGCTGGCGGGCAGACTGCCCAGGCTGCCGCCTAGGGCGCAGGCCCCGCGCCGCGGCCCCGGTCCCGCCGTGGGGTAGTAGTAGCTGTCGTAGCTGCGCTGCATGTCCGCACCGGTCCCGGGCCCTGGACCGGGGCCGGGGGGCGCCGGGTGCCGCAGGAGCGGCTGCTGCTCCGCCAGGCGGTAGCTGATGGGCGCGGCCGGCGGCAGCGACACGGCGTGCGCCGAGTTGGGGGACGTGATCTCGAAAGTCGGCACCTGCGTGGCCAGCGAGTAATGGAAGTCCACGGGAGAGAGGCGCGCGGGCGTGGTCAGGGCCGACACATACCTGCGGGGAGAGGCAGAGACGTGGGCCGGTGGCCAGGGGATGAGGCGGACCTGATGCAAAGCAGTGGTCTTGCCCAGGATCCCTCTTACAAGAACCATGCTGGTATTCCTCAGTGACCGTAATAAATTTCCTTAATTTCTCTGAGCCTCAGTTTGCTTATCTGTGAAACGGGAGTAACCACAGTGCTCATTCCGTAGCGTTGTTGGATGATTCCATAAACGTATCAGTGGTCCTTGGCTGTGGGGATGCTCACAGTCACCAGTGTTCCTGAATGGTTACTTCGGGTGAGGCTAAGGCTGGGGCATTTTACATGTGTGATCTCATCTAATACAGTAATTCTATAAGAGGCTTCTGTTAGTCCCGTACTACACACGTGAGGAAACAAACTCAGAATATTTAATTGACTTACTCAAGGTTCACACAGCCAGGAAGTGGTTGAGCTGGGATGTGAACCCAGGCCAGGCAGGAACCAGAACTCATACTGCCCAATTCCTCATTCTAGTCCCTGCATTCAGCCACCCCTGTGACTTGGACTTACCTCCCCTCCGGGACAGTTCATCCCATGGCTGATGGCTACAGTGGGGAAATATTTTCCTTTTTAAGTTGAAGCTAGAAGCTGCCTCAGGGAAGTGACTGCTCCCACCTCAGTTAGGGTCCTCAGCCCAGAGCTCACAGTTACCAAGACCTCACTGAAGTGACTCTGCTTGGGGCTAAAGATCACCAGTTCCTTCAAAAGTTTGCCCTTGCTATTATCTCCCACTCTGGGTCCCAGGCACCTGTCCCTTTTCTTTCTCCACATTTCCCTTTCTGAGTCAACTGGCCTCTTGCCCAACC
This sequence comes from Delphinapterus leucas, assembly GCF_059928025.1. Taxonomy (NCBI): domain Eukaryota; kingdom Metazoa; phylum Chordata; class Mammalia; order Artiodactyla; family Monodontidae; genus Delphinapterus; species Delphinapterus leucas. The sequence continues at coordinate 118,028,628 of NC_143131.1, forward strand.
ATTATCCACCTCAGGACAGGGACCACCCACCTCCCTGCCTCTCTTCCCACCTGTAAAGCTGGGCACCTCATTGCTCTCCAGAGTCCCCATTACTGTTTTTCAGAATCATCTGACTCCTCTCTCTTCCCTCTCCCACATGCACATCCATCACGTCCTACCCATTCCCTTTCTCCTGGAATACCCTCCACCCTGCTCCACTCCATCCTGGGACTAGATGTTCACTCTGGTCATTCCGCCACCCCAGTGTCTTTCCTCCTTCAGCCTATGCAGTTCCCAGAACAATCTTTTTTTGGCCACGTGGCATGTGGGATCCTAGTCCCCCTACGAACCTGCGCCCCCTGCAGTGGAAGCATGGAGCCTCAAACCACTGGACTGCCAGGGAATTCCCTCCCAGAGCAATCTTTTAAAGTCATATCTCTGCTTTAGGAGGCCCTTCCTGCTTACCCACCCAGGGCCACTGGCCATCTATCTGGCCCCAGCCCGCCTGTTCAGGCCCAGCTGCACTCTCCTCACAGCCTACCCTGCTCTAGGTACCTCACCAGCCATGTCCTTAGTGCCTCTGCTGGAACAGCTCAAGTTGTTCCCCTTGCCTGGAAGTCTTTCCCTGCCTTGCCTCTCTACCTCCCATCCATTAAGGCAGGGGTCCCCAACCCCCAGGCCGCGGACCAGTACCCGTCTGTGGCCTGTTAGGAACCAGGCCGCACAGCAGGAGGT